>NC_037668.1:159175940-159475940 GCF_003255815.1 Theropithecus gelada
AAAAAAAAAAAAAAAAAAAAAAAAAAAAAAAAAAAAAAAAAAAAAAAAGAAAATAATAAGGCCAAAATGTAAGTGCAGCTTTTAAACCAGAAAACACAGAGAAGAAGGATGAGTTTCAGCTTTAACTCAAGTTGCTGTCTGAGAACCATGAGCCTGGCTGTGGATGTCTCCGGTCCTGGTACTCCTGGGATAGCATGATGCTAGGGGGGCCAGGACCACGGACACCAGGTTTGGAGACTGGATTGGAGCAGACAAGGGTATATTTGTGCATTTTGGAAGGGAACCAGAAAAAAGGCCAGAGTAGAGCCAAAATATTCAGCATTCAAATTTTAACTTTCTTTAGATTCCGGCCTTGGGAAGACTTGAGAACCCGTGGGGTCAGAGTTCCCTTAATTGTCCTTGTTTGGATCAATGAAAACTGGTTTTAGGAGGCAGGGTCTCCCTTTAATCTAACTAAGGCTCTCTAAGCCCCTGTTGGTCCCTGAAGAGAGACCTTGTAAAATAACCAAACTAAGGGGTGTACTTAAAACAAGTTTTCATTTGGGAACAATTTCTGGATTAGCAAAGCTGAATTTAATTTTTTAATAGGATAATGAATTTTATGTTTTAAGTGCCAAAAACATTAGGAGGAAAAAGGACCCATTTCTTACCTTTTCCAAACCTGCCATAGACACAATAAAACTCTCTTAAGACTCTTTACCCTAAAACGAACCAGCTATAAAACTGTCTTATATAGGAAAATGTCTTAAATGGAAAATGGTCCATCAGAGACAAAGGTAGGAACCCGAGAAATGTCTATACATTCAGAAAAACTTTAAAAGCTCCTTAATAAGACTGGGGTGTACTTCTAGGGGATGGAGGAGAGCAAGAGCAAACACCAATGACCAATTCACATCAATGGAAAGAACAAAGAGAGAAAGCCCCCAACCCGAAACCGGTTACGGGATTGTCCCATCCCGTGATATTTCATATGATGGAGAAATTTCAAAGGCTATGTTCTCCAGCCCAGACAGAACGAAGTTTGTAACGGAAACAGAGACCCCTGGTGGCTACTGTGTGAACTGCCACAATAACTTACAAAGAGACTGGTCTATGACCAGGAGAGGCTACACAGGCCAGAGACTAGAAAAACGTGTGTGTGTGTGTATGTAAAATGTGTGTGTGTGTAAAATATGTGTGTGTGTGTAAAATGAAGACTAGACTACATATGATTCTCTATAATCAGTTCCCAAAACAAGATGCCACTGAAAGCTGGATGGCTGTAGCCAACCAACTGGTCAAGGCATCCCTGTGGTCTGAGGGGACTGAGACTTGAGCCCATGTCCTCAGGACTGCCTTACCAGATTTCACAGTGACCTGATAATGAAAACCTGTCTCTGGCTAACCTAAGAACGGTACAGACTGCAGCTGGCTGAATTACAACGACTGGGGGAAGCAGAGGGCAGTGGGAAGGGAGAGGCGATGCCAAGGGTTTCATTCTCAAGGTTTTGGGAGACGGGGAGGCTAATTCCTGCAAGAACAACTTAGAACCTAATTTTCAACTGAAGTCCCCAAGCTAGTTAAATAGGAAGATTTTAATAACAGTCAGTCCCTATAATCCCTTTGTCTAGAACAATTAAATTATATCCCTCAGACAGTACAAGACTTGTCAGTGGACTGTGGGGAAGTTGATGAGTTGACACCAGGGCTAGTGGCATTTGTTTTGGGGAAGACAGTGGGCTTGGGCCGTGTGGCTGGTGGTTTAACTGGGGCAGCCATCTTGACAGACTTGACAGGCCGGAAGGCGCAGGCGATGTCCCCAGCAGTACTGGCGCTGCGCTGGAAGGCAGGCTCGGGGTCCTTGAGGAGCTGGGTGTGCATGGGGCTGGAAGGTTCCGACGTGGGGGCCACCACTGGGGAGGTTTTGAGGGGCTCCAAGGTGTCCAGAACCACGTCGGGGGTGTGCTTGACGCTGCTCTGCCGTTCTAGCTCCCGTAGCTCATTCAGGGCTGAGTTCATTGTTGCCTCAATATCCTGCAAAACAGGAAAAAGGAGGAGGTGAGGCAAATAAGGGGAGAATTCCCCAAGGAGCCGGTTTCAACAACACAGGCCAAGGCATGAAGAAACCGATCGTAAGATGTCCAGATTATTGTACTTGGCCCAAATCCTCCAACATATGAATGCTCAGAAAGTGGGGAAAGGGGGACAGAGGGATTTTCACTGTCATGAGATTTTTTTTTTTTTTCCTTTAGAAAAAGTAGTTGATTGTTTTTTTAGAGACCCTGGATTTTAGAGACAGATATTGAAATACTTATTGATGAAGTGACATATAATCTAGCGGGGAGGAGAAACATGGACAAAGTAAGAAGGGCCAGGAGTTTGGTGATGAGTACATGGGGATTTGTTATCCAGTTCTCTCTGCTTTTGGGTAGGTTTGAAATTGTACATAATAAACACTTCTTTAAAAAGTGGTAGAGATGATGTATGATCTTTATTCTCTTGGACTTCAAGGCCAAAGGTGAAGAGGGTTAGTCCTTCCTCCTCAGGGGCTGAGGAAAATTTCAGGAGCCCAAGACACCTCCCCCCACCCCTCCTCTCCAGCTCAGGGCAGTGTCCAATTTGAAACCATTTCCTTCCAGCCATCACCACAGGGGGGACCAAAGAGTGACCAGGAGGGGGAGCCAAAGCCCACGTAGGTGAATCAATTGCCTGCAAATCAATGGAACACTCTAGATCTTAGCCAACAGCAGTCCTAGCCCAGGGTCTCAAGGCAGAACCAAAGAACCTTTGTATGCAAGCCAGCTGCCTCCCAGCTCCCCGCTCCCTCCCAATAAACCTGTGTCTGGCACCCCCAAACTACCACAGGATTTCTTCCTGGGATTAGGTTCACATGGAAAGATTTCACACATTCCAAGTGAAGGCCTCTAGTTAAGGTTTCTTTGTCCTACAGAGCGATGCATGCTTTGTGTTCACAGTGATTCAGTTTCACTCATCCCTGTGACATTCTCAAACCTTTAAAATGCTCAGGAAGAACTCCATCTCCCTCCTCAGTCGCACTCTACAGCTAGTCTGTCCCAGCTGTCTACCTTTCCTGACATTCCTATTAATACCTGGCCAAGGAGGGAGCTGGGAGGATACCCGTAGTGCAAGGCAGATTGCAGCCAAGAGCTTAAATAGAGGCACAGAATAGAAGGCTAGCAAAGCAAGACATCTCAGGCCCGTAGCTCAATACTGGGCTTGCCAGGTACATCTCTGTAAGCAGAGAACCACAATTAAGCCATGCCCAGCCTCTATCACCCCCTGGAAGATGGGGTAAGGAGAATCTCAACTCAGGTGAGATAAGAAGGCAACAATGAGCCCTTAGTTCCTACCTGGTCTAATGAAAATTATATAGTTGGGAGAGACGTCTGAGTGAACTGCTTGGAGTGGCCCCGGTAGTCGGATTTTTAGAAGTGGGGTTGGATCTCTAATATTTCATGGAAAACAGAGAGTCATCAGTGTGGTGCTTACACAGAAGGAAGACCCTGCAACCAGGGAGCTCATCTCCACAGCCTCTGGAGGCTTGGGCTGCTGCAAATCCTTTTGGTTACCAGAGCTCTCTGCAGCCAGAGTATTTTTTAGGTCTTTAAGACCAGGTGCAGGTTGTTAATTGATCATACCCACTCGGTACCAGAGACTAGCCTTAGGAATCGTGATGATGGTGATGGGCACAGCAATATAAAAATGTGGCCAGGATTACACCTGAGCCTCAGGATTACACCTGAGCCTCAATAGTTGGGCAGTTTCACTAAAGTCTACCAAGGTCTTTAAACCCAAAACTTGGGCTATCAAAATACTCTTAATACTGGCTTTAAAAATTACGACAGGCTTCCTAATAGTCAGTGTATGAGCAAGAAGCTAGGCTTATTTTATTCTGTCTTTAGGTTCTTCCTCAGGCAGAGGGAGAGAGGGACAGGCAGACTGCTTATTAAGCTGTCTTATCGGGTCCACAGGTCCAGAGTGGATATATACTCAGTATATGACATACAAAATAATCGTTCTGTTTCAAGTTCTGTCATAATTAGGCGGGTGGCACTAAGTGGTAGTGATGAATGTAGACTCATGCTGTCTGTCCAGGAGCCCACAGTTACCTGAGCAATGACCTCAGGGTCCATGGGCCGATGGTTATTGAAGCTTTTTGACCTTCCTGCTGTGGCAGTCTTCCGGATCTGTGGACTGTCCAGTCGATTCTTCAGGGATGAGTGGCGGCTGATGGAGTTGAGGCTCCCGTGCCCACTGATGGAACACTTATCTGGCCCTTCCTTGGGGAGACTCTGGCTCATGATGGGCTGGGAGGATGGGCGGCAGCTAGCCCCCACCCCTGGGGAGGAGGAGTCAGTCAGGGAACTGCTCAGCCCATGGCTGTCACTCCGAAAAGTTTTCCGGATGCTCCCAGATTCTGGACGCTTCCTTTGCCTTCAATCACAAACAGAAAGGGCAGTGTGATCAGGGAGCCCTGGCTCCAAGGAAGCTAGGACAAGTGGGAGGGGGCAGATGTTGGCCCCCAGGGACTTCGGAAGGAGAGGGACACGAACACATTCTGTCCTCAGCTTCGTCTTCTCTTGCATTCTCCATGTCTTCATTCCCTTGCCACCCCCAAGCTGGGCAAAGGAGAAACGGATACTTACTTGGTGGTCACGGGCTTTGTGTTGTCAAGATGTAAGTTGCTGTCAGAAAAAATGTCTGATTAAGCGAAAGTTTCTAATGGGAAAGAGATTCATGGAAAGGCCCCTTCTGTGACCTGCCATGAACAGAAACCTAAGGCCCCAGGTAGGAGAAGAAGTCTCACCATCACCAAAGAGGTCGGGAATTGTTGGTAAGAGGATAGTTAACTTTTCTAAATTTTAGCATGTCTCTTTTTCCAAAAAGTCTGTAACTGTTTTGGGCTCTGGCCAGAGGCTGTTGTTGCTTATTCTGTAGGCATGGAACAGAATAGTTTTCAAGAGGCAGCAATACTGCAGAGTTAGGGCCCAGTTTGTGCATTTTCTTAGTGTGGAAATACATGACTCTCAAGTCACCCAGCACTGGGCTGAACCCTGAATCTGGGCGAATTTGTTTCAGACCACTTGGGGCTCTCAAACAAAATGGCTTGGCAGAATCCTAGTGTTGCCTGCGGCTGGATAATTTCATTTTGTCTTGGAATCAGATCTGAAAAGGTCTAATCTAAGAGGCAATGAAACTTCTGATTTGGATGGCCACTGAACAGCTCTGATCTTGAATCCAAGAGAGATGGGGGCCTAGGCAGGAGTTGAGGTGGAAGGAGGGAAGGGGTCAGACTCTGAAGATAAGGAGCTGGTCTGTGAGGTAGGGACAGTGCTCTAAGTCAGTCCTAGTCCTGTTCACTGCTGAGGTCTTCCTCATCTTTCTGCCTGCAGCACCTGGCCCAGGACCTGGCATGTATCAGCCACTCCGTGAATCTGTCCACTTGGCAGTTTTAGGCTTGTGAGTCAGCCGTTCTCGAGTGGAAAAAGGATGTTCTCCGAGTCTTCTAAAGCCCTGCTGAAATGACCCCCCTCTCTGCAAGGATTTCCCTGGCACCACTAACTCCAGCTGCACTGGCACCACTGCAGCACTAACTCCAGTTGCAGGAAGAATGGACCCCTCCCTCCTCTGTACCTTCAGAGCACCTGATGCTACCTTTCAGTTACCTGTCCATAGGGTCTTTACCTTGCCAGACTGTGAGCTCTGAGATCAGGGACCTTGTCTTTTTTATCTCTGAATAACCACCAGCAGTGCTTGGCACAACAGTAGCTACTTAATAAATGTGTAGAATTAAATGGAAGTGCCACACCCTAATAGCTCTTTGCTGTTTTCCTTTTTCCGCTTGAGGATGGCTGACTCACAGGCTAAAACTGCTGAGAAGGCAGATTTATGGGGTGGCTGTGGTGTGCCATGTCCCGGGCCAGGCCCTGGGGATGTAAAGAAAAGGAAGATACAGTTCCTGGGTTCAAGGAGCTCAATCTGTTGGGGAATCTGAGTGCAGCGTGAGTACCAAAAGGTACTCAAAGTGCCTTTGGAATACAGCATAAGGGCACCTCACTCAGCCTGGGGAACTCAGGGATGTCAAAAGGGCTTTCCCAAAGAGCTAAGTCTTTGGGCTGAGTCTTGAAGGGAGAGGAGGAGGTGACCAGGTGAGGAGACATCAGGTGTGAGGGCCCAGGGGTGAGAGAGAACCTGGGCACTCAGGAAACTGAAGGAACTTCGGAGGAGGAGTGGTGTGGGGGACAGGAGGTAAGACTGAAAGGCCAACTCACTTCTAAGGGCCAGACATGCCCGGGGGCCGCCGCTCACCCACCCACCAGGTGATGAGGCTTGTCCTCCAAGAATCCCATCCCAAGACTCCTGACGCCAGCAAGCAAGGAGTTCAAGGGAATCACCTTAACTTTCTACCAGATACTCTTTTTTTTTTCTTTTTTTGTTTACCATTTCAGTTATTACTCTCTACAATTTCTATGCACAAATGGTATCAAATATATGATGGCTTAAAAATATGTACTTAACTAATTATCTAACTCTTCCTCCACCAACCCCGCCTTGGTTTCTGGGTTAAGTATAGGATTACGGCCTTTTGATTGTAGGGTTATAATTAACATAGAATTGTAAATAAGAAAAAAAATGTGATTAGCCCACAGTTCCTTGATATTGGCTTGCCCTCCCAGCAGGGCAGTGTGCTGAAGGGAAACAGAAACTCCTCAATTTTTTTTTAACTGGTCTGAATTAAATTGTAACTACACTCAGTAAGTGATCTGAATAAATGACTTTACTAACTTGAGGGTGAAAGAGATGGAAAAGAGCCACGTGCCCCAACCACTCCCCCTGCTACCGTCTGGGTGGAAAAAAGCCAAGAGATCTGGGAAACCTGGTATAGTTTAAAAACAACAAGCATCCTTTATTCTCCTTCCAGTCTCAGTGTCCAGAGGCTATGGTTAACAGGTTTTCAAAGTGCAAATCATTTCATTCCTCAAAAGCCAGAGGGGAATAAAAACTGTACATCATCTCCAATCCATATTCATCAGGAGCGCCCTGGGGCTTGTCATCCTGCTGGCACGGGGCCAGGTTTCAGGGTCTGGCGGAAAGAGGTCTGTAGGCTTTGGGACTTGGTGTCTGGCCCCTTGAGATGAGATTAGTTCTCCAATAACCCGAATGCCTCTTGGCGAGGCGGCAGCACGCAGGCGTAGAATCCCTCTAGACAGCCAGATCGGGCATGGGTGGAGTTAAAACCCCAGGATGTTGCTAACAGCCACAATGAAAGCTGGGGGTCAGAGGTAAGAGCCTGCTGAGCAGGAGTGGGGATCTGCAAAGGGACTAAGGGGGTAGAATAGTACACAGGGCCAAAGCAATAGGAACAAAATGGAAAATTATTTCTCCCGGTGTGAAAGGGCAGAAGAAAAGGGAGCTAGGTAGGGGTTAGCCAATGAATGAAGAGCTCAGGACAAAGCTTTCTTTAGGGACATTGTGGCCTCCTTTCCTCCACAGGAGTGAATGCAGGACAGGGGGAGGAACAGACACATGATATCTCAATAAACCCACCTGGTGTAACATCAGCCTAGTAGAAGCCACACACAGACTTTGAATCTTTGCACGAACACGGGTCAAGGAAGACAGACATCAAAGACTATTATTTGAGTATGGATTGGAAAAAAGAAGGCACCTCTAAGAAACAGTACAAAACCAGGTTGCATAAAGTGACCAAAGCTTTGGTCAAAGTTTTAGCTGTAAGACTGCCACAAAGGTCTGGGTGGATAGACACTGCGGGAACACACAGTAAAGCACCCTTCCACAGCACGAGGGCAGTTAGCTGGAGACGTGGGCCTGCCCCGAGGCTTGTAGCAGCATCCTCAGCCCTGTCCGCCTTGCAGCAGCAGTGACCACATGCAAACTGTTAGGCTGGGGGAGCTGGGAGCCCTACGTGCAGCACAGGAATGGAGATGGGGTGTTAGGCCAGAGGGTGAGGCTGGGTGTTGCAAGTCATTCAGGGGAGCAGAAAATGAAAAGCAGAGCTTACTTGTTGATGTTTGCAAGATAAATATCGGCTACATGACCCCCACTGGGACAGCTGGCCCCCGCTCTGGCTGTCACCTTTTCTTCAGGTGGCTCAGAAATGACCTCAATCTCAGACTTGGGGCTGGACCTCTCCACGACACCGTCCTCGCTGGGGGAGAAGGGGCAGGCAGGCAGGGAGGAGGGAAAACAACAACAACACAAAAAGCAGTGTTAAATCGGCAAGATGGCCCCCCAACACACACGCGACCCCACACAGCTCTGAGGCAGCAGCGACACCTGGCTGGGCTAGTTCTGTGAGCAGAGGCAAGGAAACCTAAGGGCCTTTGAAGGGTCGTTTAAATAAAAATAAATAATCCGCTGAGTTCTGCGGGCTCCTCAGCTCCTCAGGAAAGCGTGGCTAGGGGACACCTGGATTCGAGGCATCTGCCTTCTACCCCATGCTGCTTCCTGGGGAGGCCGTGCTGGGGCGGCCTCCTGGAGAAGGAGGCGGCAAGTCCAGGTTGTGGTTTATCGGCTGAGGTCCTGAGCACTGCCGGGTAAGGACAGTCAACTGTGTGGTGGCTCTGGAGATGGCGGCGTCGTGGCAGGACACCGCCACACACTGTCGTAGCGCCTCTAGGCCCGCTCAGAGCATCCAAGCCGGTCCCAGGTCTCTCCACTGCTCTCCTGGCCCCTCTGGCTACTGATGACAAAGAAAGCCCCTTCTCCCCCACAATTCATCTTCTCTTGATCCTGTAGTGAAGTCATAATGCTAAATTTGGGAGGGTCCTGTCCACGCACAGATTGCCACCAGGTTTGCGATGCTATCAACAGAGGGAGGATTTCCCTGCAGAACGAGCCGGGAAGAGGCTGGGAGGGTGCAGACTCACTCAGGATATCAACCTTTAAAAAATAATATTAAGGGAAGGACTAAAAACACTGACAGCATCGTATCCAAGGGAGGGGAGCTGGGGACAGAGGCAGGGCAAAGGGACAGGGGGCAGGCTTGGGTGGGCCCACGGGACAACTGCTTCAAAGTGTGAGAATCAACCAACAGCCTATCAGATGAGATCTCTCTGGGACCAGTTCAGGTTTCCTTTGTTCCTTGACATCCTTTTCCCTCTTTCCCCCATCTTACCCCAAATCAACCTCATCTTGGTTAAATGAACTAGATCACTTCCATAAGACTGCTTAAGCCGGATTTCTCCTAGAAAACTAGTCATTTTAGTTTGCAAGTGGAAGAGTGGCTCAACAGGTTGGGGTGAGCATAGTTGTCAAAAAAAAAAAAAAACAAAAAAACGGAGGCAAAAATGTTTTCCCAGCCTGATCTTTCGAGAAAAGAAATATAGGTAGTCAAATAAAAACCCCTTGTTATCACTCATCAGGTATAAATATGGATGAGTGCTGGCTGGCTGGCAGGTTTCTAAAATGACTGGATTAGGGGGTGATTTGCAGGGGGCACAGATAGTGGAGAGATTTAAAAGAATTCTCCACTGAGTGCAGGGAGTGGGGTGGGGGGGCTCTTCAAGGAACTGTGTGAGCCTCAGGACTGCACCGGACCCCCCAGGGCTTGGCCTCCCTCATAGTCCTATGGCTCCAGAAATGAAGTCTCACTCTCATAGAGCAGATGGGGACCACCCGCAAAGATGCCATGGGCCCAACGTACGTGTCTTGGACCACGATGTACTGATGGGGGATGAGTCCGTCGATGCCATTGTGCCGGCCTTCCCACCAGTCGTCGGAAGCCCGCTGGTAAAGCAGCAGGGATGCTCCCTTCTTAAAGGACAGCTCTCGGGCTGTCCGGCCCACGTAGTCAAACTTGGCAATGGCCTCGATGGGCTCACATTCTGAGAAGGGTGGAAAAGAAGTAAACACACGTTCTTGGGACCTGCAGACTCAGGAAACTGGGTGGAAAAGCTGAATTAGCTGAACTTACAGTGGTGGGAAGATAACTTAGAAAACGAAGCCATGGATGATCTATAAAGCAAGAAATTCCCATGCAGACTGTACCATTATCCTGAAAGCACCGGTATCATCTTTTACCTGCCTTTGCTCACACTGTTCCCTCTACCAGGAATCTTCTTCTCTCTTACCTGCCTGATGAAACACATCAAAACACAACTTAACATCCCCTGCTTTTTCTTTTTTTTTGAGACACAGTCTTACTCTGTCACTCAGGCTGGAGTGCAGTGGCTTGATCTTGGCTCACCGCAACCTCTGCCTCCCAGGTTTAAGTGATTCTCCTGCCTCAGCCTCCCGAGTAGCTGGGACTACAGACGTGTGCCACCACGCCCAGCTAATTTTTTGTATTATTAATAGAGATGGGTTTCACCATGTTAGCCAGGATGGCCTCGATCTCCTGACCTCGTGATCTGCCCGCCTCGGCCTCCCAAAGTGCTGGGATTACAGGCGTGAGCCACCGTGCCCGGCCGCATCCCCTGCTTTCCACGGTAACTTCTCTTAAAGCTCTTTATGCTTTTGACGTCTATCATCAAACTTGCCATACTATATTTTTAAGCATTATTTCTTTTCTGATTATATAATAATTCCAATAATTGTAGAAAATGTATCATACTGTATTCTAAATATTTTATGTTATCCATTCCCCCTAGTAAGTAGAATGTGAACTTTTTGTCTCTATAAAGAGAAAATAACTTGCTCAATCAACTTTCCAAGGAGCAAAATATATGGAAATATATTTTGTGACCAATCTATGAAAAAAATGCACATGAAAGTAACCTGAAAAAGTAAAAGGGGTTTACAAATGCAATGTATCTTCATTTTTGTATGGGCTTCTGTCTCCTCATCTGTAACATGGAGATAATGATAGTGTCTTTTTCATGAAGTTGTTATGAAGGTCAATGAATTACAATTTGTAAAAGTGCTTAGAACAGTGTCCGGCCCACAATAAGTGGTATGTGTGCATGACTTATTGTTATCATTATCTTCATCTGTGCTAGGCTGCGGTAGAGATCAAAGAGCAAAGAGAAGGCTCCCAGAAAGCTGGAACCTGAGATGAAAGTCAGCTATTCTGGGAAGTAGAGAGAAAGGCTGCTTAAAAATAAGACCATGCCTAGACGGCCCTAGCTGGTGGGTCTGCTCCTGAACAGGAGGGGTTGGAGATTTCACTATAGGAGGCTGGTCAGAGAAGGCCTGTCTAAATATACCCATCTCAGTTCTCTATAGCCTCGGGAACGTTACTCGACCTCCCTGACCTGCATTTTCTCAGCTGTAAAATAGCAGCCATATCAATTTCACTAGGGATTAAGGGATAACACACAGAAAGCCTCTAGCAGAGCTGGCCACGAGGTAGGCTCTAACCCACTACTAATTTTCCTAGTTCACCTACTCCCCTCCTCGAATGTAGCAAATGATCATATGGATCCTTACGACATCAGGATCTAAATAAGCAGTCCTATTTTTTTTTCTCCTTTAAAAGCTGGCCAAGAATTGCAGAATTCCCAGCAAGGCAGGAACAGGGAAAGCTCCACAGACTGTGCCATTTCATTCTTGTGCCCAGAAAATTCTGAGGCCCCTTGTCAGCTGCTGAGACTTCCAGAGCCCATGTGATCCAGAAATGGAGGTGTGGAGCTGTTGGAAGCAGGGGAAATGTGCTGGCTGGACAGACCCTCACAAAGCATGGGCACTGCTGAGGGGCCTGAGGATGACAGCTGAGCATTCCTCCCCTTGATGCACGCCCACCAGGCTGCTCGGCACTCGCATGTCTGTACTTTGGAAAGGGTCAGTTTTTCCAGTCGGTAGGCGTGAAAGCATGTGGTTTCTACATCCTCATTCCCACTCTCTCTGGCTTGCTTCTATTGGGTTCAGGGCACTCAGCTCGGCTATTTCGCACCCCAGGCTTACTGTTCCTTTTTTTTTTTTTTTGAGACAGGGTCTCACTGTCTCACCCAGGCTGGAATACTGTAGCACAATCATAGCCTGTTGCAGCCTTGAACTCCTGGGCTTAAGGGATCTTCCTACATCAGCCTCCCAAGTAGCTGGCACTACAGGGATGCTGCACACCACCATGCCAGACTTTTTTTTTTTTTTTTTTTAAGAAACAGGGTCTGGCTATGTTGCCCAGGCTGGTCTTGAATTCTTGAACTCAAGTGATCCTCCCTCCTGGGCCTTCCAGTGCTGGGATTACAGGCGTGAGCCACCACACCCAATTGTTTACTGTTTTTCAAATGAAATTTCCTTCACTTTGTTCTCCTGCTGTCTGGCAGGAGTCTAGGCTATAAGGGACCAACATCATGCTGCACTCAGGCCAGACAAGGAGCTGGGAGGTGGGGCAAGAAGGCTGAAGGGCTATGGAAGGCCTAGTTCTTCACCTCTGGTTTAATACAGAGCAATTCTATTTGAGAAGGTAGGCTATCTCTCCAAGGAAGGAAGAGAATGAAATTGAGACAGGGAGCTCACTGCCTGTCCTCAGGGGACCACTGGGCATACAGGTTCATTAGATGCACAGGATATATAATCACTTCCTTCTGCTTCACCCCTGGCGTCCCCACTGACCAGGAAGCAGGGCCTCGTACCGTCATCACTCGTGTGGTGCTCTGCAGTCACATCCTGGGTTGAGTCTTCAACCGAGGTAGTGTCTCCATGAGGGCTATCACTGCAACAGAAGCAAGAGGGACCGGGACATTAACATTTGCTTATAAAATTCTCCTCTTCCCCTTCATACAGCCTCCCTGGCACAAGGGCACTGAATCCATCTTACTCGCTCTATATTCTAAGTACACACAATAGACAAATGCTTATAATGAAATACAAAGCTCTAGAGTTTTTCCAGTCTAGCTCCTGCTACAAAAACCACTTGAGGCCGGGCGCGGTGGCTCAAGCCTGTAATCCCAGCACTTTGGGAGGCCGAGACGGGCGGATCACGAGGTCAGGAGATCGAGACCATCCTGGCGAACACGGTGAAACCCCGTCTCTACTAAAAAAAAAATACAAAAAACTAGCCGGGCGAGGTGGCGGGCGCCTGTGGTCCCAGCTACTTGGGAGGCTGAGGCAGGAGAATGGCGTAAGCCCGGGAGGCGGAGCTTGCAGTGAGCCGAGATCGCGCCACTGCACTCCAGCCTGGGCGACAGAGCGAGACTCCGTCTCAAAAAAAAAAAAAAAAAAAAAACCACTTGAGACTACTTGGAACTTAGAATATCTCAAGACAAAGGGAAGCCCTTTCGAAGGTATGAGCTAAATTCTTTAGAAAATAGAGAACAATTCAACTCCTCAAGGGCTGATTCTCTACGTGAATTCATTCCTGGTTTTCAAGGGGGAAGCAGGGTGGAAGAGAAACACTGGGCTTCGGCATCAAATAAAACTGGATCCGAAAACCAGCTCTGATACTTGGTAGCTGTGTGATCCTGGGCAAGTTACTTAATCCCCTTAAGCCTCAGCTGCTTCATCTATAAACTGAAGATAATGATCTATATCCTCAGCTGTGTGAGGACTTAATAAAGTAATTTAGTAACAAGTTTGGCACAGAGCGGGTGCTTAATAAATAGTACTTGCTTCCCTTCTTTCTCATTTTGGTTGGTGCCTCTAGGTTGCTTTGTAGTTTAGACTGTGAACTGGTGAAAAAGTGGAAGGCGAGTCATAGGAGTGGGTGGGAAACAAAAGTAGGGGAGGAAGAATCTGCTGTGGGCTAGAGGGCAGGAGTTTGCTATGGACTAGAGGGCAGGGGATAGAAGTTGGGTCAAGTTCTTGAAATAATTCATGAAATTTAAAATCATTCAGGGTAGGTCAGGCACAGTGGCTCACGCTTGTAATCCCACCACTTTGGGAGGATCATTTGAGTCTAGCAGTTTGGGACCAGTCTGGGCAACTTAGTGAGATCCTGTCTCTACAAAAAAAGAAAAAAAAAAAAGTCAGTGTGCATGCTGTGGTTCTAGCTACTCTGGAGGCTGAGGTGGGAGGATTGCTTGAGTCTGGGAGGTCGAGGCTGCAGTGAGCCATGATCGTGCCACTGCACTCTGGCCTGGGTGACAGAGCAAGATCTTGTCTTAAAAAAAAAAAAAATCATCCAGTGTAAGGAATCGAGAAAGGATAGGCAGGTTACTAGGAAAGTCATTTCTATTCCTGATCTCCTGGCTCGCGGACTTCAGAATTCATGAGGATGGGCACCAGGAAGTTCTTACTTCCTGAAAAGTACAGAAACTGTTCATTTCTAAAGTTCTTCCTTTGGTAGTAGGCAGTAACAGGTGAGGCTTTCCAGGCAGTTGTGTGAAAGCACCATCACCCATTCAGCCCGGCAGCCTGGCCGCACAGTTTCCACCTTGGAACCCTCCAGCCTCATTCCCCATGAGATGGATCCTACACTCCTGGGAAGTTCCTCACAGACTGGGTGACCAGTTCAGAACTCGTCCTGCGTAGAGCAAGTCACTTCTAAGGAGGTTTCCCAGGCTCCAGAGAACATTCTAGAATATAAATGGAGATTCCTCTTTGTCAAAAAATGTAGGCACAATTTCTCACTGTTTTCTAGGGCTAAAAACCATCTGATGAATCTGATGAATTTTGTGATGTTCTGGAAACCCGTGAGGTGCTAGGGGTGGCGGGGGAGAGGTTCAAAGGCAAACTTTCCCTCAGGGCTTCAAGTTTATTTACATGGCCAGCCAGTAAGGCAATAGTTCTAAACTTCAGGGAGCCACGGAAGGCTTGTTAAAAAACACTGCCCCACCCTCAGAGTTTCTGTGTCCCTGGGTCTTCGTGGAGCCAAATAATGTGCATTTCTAACCAGTCCTTTGTGACACAGACGCTGTTGGTCCAGGGACCTCACTTGGAAAACCACTGCTTTATGAGAAAGGCAAGAGGATGCTTTCTGAGGTCTCTTCTAGCCCTAAAATCCTATGCTTCTCTTGAAACACACCTCATCCCCAGCCTTTGCCCTTGTGCACCCACCCAGGCCCAAAAATACCTGAGGTCTCAGGAGCAGCCCACCATGCCACCCAACAGGTAGTCCTAGAAAACTGGGTTCCAGTTTCAGGACCGGAAAGCGTGGTGAAATGGATTTGTCTCTCCTCTCCACAGCTGTGGGGAGGCCATGTGGCCTGGTGCTCTCCTTTCCGTGGCTGTTTGGGTCTCCTGACCATTCTCCATTCTCTTCTCAGTGCTCTATCTCCCCTTCTACCACCCTCACTCACCTCCTTCACCGCCTTAGCTCCCAGGGCTGGCACTTCTCTCACTTCCCAAAGAAGGGAGAGGAGAGGCCATGAGCCTTCCAGGTGGGTGTGAATCCAGTGGTTTCACAGGTCCCTCTCAACCCAAGGTCACCGACTCTTGTTCTCAGGTGCTTCTGGCCTCCCACCCAGTCTGTGGTAGTAATGTTCCCTGACTAATCTTGTGGTTTTTCCAGAGGCTGCTAATAAATGTTGAGTGCACAAGAAACAGGTGGGTAGGTTGGGAGACTAACTTGGAGGAAACTAGAGGAAGGCACCCGCCTGTCTGTGCCCGTGAGCCACACCCCTCCAGGACTCTGTCCCACTGGGCTGGGACTCAGGGGCCAGGGCTGTAGGGGTCTCTGTGCCCTGGGCACTGGAACACAGCCTGCAGTGGTTTGATGTTTGAGAAGTGAGGGCAGAGGTTCTGCCTGATTTTAGAAGGAAGGAAATGCTATTCTACAGCTTTCCACCACTCATGCAAGGGGAAAAACCGAAGCTCTAAGTCACATGCACAAGGACAGCTCCCTGGAGCTCATCATCCAGTAGGCTGAGACCTAAAGTGACCAACAACCTCCCCAGTCACCACCAACCATCTGTCGGTGACAAAAAGCTTTCTCTCCCAGCTGGCCAGCATAGGTTCCTCCAGCTTGGACCCAGACACTGAAATCTGCAGTACAGCAGAGAGGGATGAACCCAGGGATGTCACTGATATTACTATGTTCACATAACACAAATGCCACGTTCTTCACTCTTTGGGCAAGAGGATGTTCTGTGGGGGTCAGGGAGAAGTGTGGCCCAATTGGCCTCTCATTAAGTAAACAACCTCCCCTGTCCTCCCCTACCTCAGTCGATAGCAATGGGGCTGGCTGAATTGGTTCCAGATGTTGAATTCAGACGGAATCCGATTTGGGCTGGCTTGTGCTTTCAGCTCAGGCTGAAACACTATTTAGGGGAAGAAGGGAGGGGGAGGAGGAGGGGGGAGGTAGGGACATTAGGGATTAAAAGAGAGAGGCAGTTGTCTTTGTGTTTAGTAAAAAAATGACACTGTAAATGGTACCATGGCAGGTGGCATGGGGTAACGGACTGTATCCTGTACTAAGAGATGAGATTGGGGTTAAATTCCCATCACTAGAGTGGCCTAAAATACTGTCACTGGGCTTTCTGGGTTGCAGCGACTTCATCCATAAAATGGAAATAGTGATTTGTTCTTTGTCTAACAGAGGGGTCTAGCAAAGATATATCCCAGGGATTCCTTTTAGATCTCTGTTCCGAAGCTAGGTCATGGAAAACCTGGCCCCACAGAATGGAATGCTGCTTCAGGGGAGGACCACCCCTAACCTGCCAAAAACAAGGCTGACCCTTCTTTCTCTTCACAAATTTCTAAAATCATTCTGAAGTGCCAGCTTACAAAACTCAGTCAGGAATATATGCCTTTTATCTAAACTCTTCCCAATAAGAAGGCAATTCCCTGGGACCCAGGACGGTTTTTCTCACAATACAGAGCAGAGTAGAAGCCCGAGAGACACTGTTGATTAATAAAGATGCAACTTTATAAAAAGTCCTTTCTTAGAGATTAGTATCACAATTAATGTTGTCAGTATCTTTCAAAATAGTCCCTTGCCACGCAGAACTCATCAAAAAGGGAGGTGGCAAGAAGTGGCATTTAGTCTGTGGGTGGGGCCGAGGTGGGGGCTGCCTATACCATCCCCAGACCCTGGCAGCCTGGGAGTGAGGAGTTGGGAGGATCTGGGTGTTTCCCTTTGGTTTTCGTGTGGCCATCTGGCTCCCATGCCAGTGTGTGCTAGTGAATCCCTCCCCTCCTCCCGTCCCAAGCTCCCTACCAGTAATCCTCCATGCTTCCTCCTCTGCTGTAGACAGGGCCCTCCAGCTCCCTGGGGCTTGGGAAGATGTTCTCATGCTGGATGATGATGGTTTTGATCAGCTCATTCACGTGGGCTTGGCAGGACACCTGGTCGTGGCCCTCCGGCACTGACATCAGCGAGGGCCCGAAGCAGATGGCGAGGTTGTAGGGGTCCATCATGTTCTCTTCACTGAACTGTGATAAACTGGAGGAGAAGGGAAAGGGGGTAAGCTGGAAAGCTCTCGCATGAATGCCCAGAAAACACAATCACAGGAGGCGCTGCCAAGAGCAAAAGCAGAAGGTCCACAAATTGCCACCTGCCTTTCTGGGTGTCAGAGGCTTTCCAGAAAGTAAGCTGGGGAGAAGAGTAACCACCAGAATGGTCATTCAGGAGTTCAGGAAAAGCAAACTAGAGGTAGCTAGTTTGCAGCTCTGACCCATTCTCTCTTTCCAGCTCCCATTTCAAATTCTACTTACCACCCCATCCTCATCCCTATCTTCAGATCTTATCTACAAAAAGCCACATGACCTTGAGAACATGTCACTCTGTAGAGCTGAATATGGCTCCTATACACCAACACACTAAGCTGCCAGGGCAGATAGGGACCCTCAGGCTGCCCTGCTAAAGATATGGTCAGAGGCGCAGGCACTGTGCATTGTGTACCTTTTTGCATAACAAAATAATCAAATTATTAGGGATATTCCCTTCTAGCCTCTAGACTTACTAAAAAATAGCCAACTGATTAGCTGTTGTATTCCACCAAGCCAGTGAATTTCTTCCTAGAACAGCGAATGCAACTGTTTTTCATGTTCATAATCTCCTTCTATATTATGACATTCAGGATTTATTCAGGAAAAGGTCAGCATGCCATTTGGCTTCTGCTTGGGCTTCCTCTGGATGCAGGCTGACTTCATTCTCGGGTATTTATTTATTCTGGGAACTCTCCCCTTCTCAGCCAGCAGCTGTTCCAGCCACACCTCCAACCTTGGCCAAGGACCCAAGGTCTTCAATGAGCCATTGCACCTCATGAGTCCCACTGGGTCTTGCCCATCCAGGCATTGAGGGCTGGGCCAGCTCTGGATGCCTCCCCAACACAGTCTGCAGAGTTGTGAGCTCTGCTGAGGAGTCTCCCGTATGGGCATCGGCAGAATTTGATTCTGAGAAGGAACCAAAGGTCCTCTGTTGGGAAACTAGAGGCCTGAGACTCAGCTGTCTCCATCTGAGTAGCTGTTCTTCAGAACTGATTGCAGAGTTTGTTTCTGTAGTGTACCCCTCATCCAGTCTCACATTACAAAGTCCATTTCCTCTGACTCAATGGTTCTCTCCCCTCCTGGAGATGTAGCCCCTGTCCATTTGTGAATCACTGAAGGACTTGAAGAGTGGTATTATGGACGTGATGGGAAGAGAGTTGGGAATCACTGTTTCTAGGGCCTAGAATCAAATGCAGGAGAGGCCAGCAATGGGGGAGGTTACAAATTTCATTGGACTGCTTCACAGGAGTTCTTAAAAGTGTATAATCCTTCCCTGTATCCTGAGTTCAAAGAGAGCAGAGATTTAGAAAAGACTGGGGGAAGTTTCTAAGTCTATTTCCTAGTCAAATTAAAACTGGGGAGAGACAGGAGCAATAATTACCTTGGTAACCTCAGTGCGCACAACTGAGGCGTGAGGTGCCACAGTCTTAAGCTGTAGCTAATCCAAGCCTGGCCAGTTCCTGGTGTCATGGAGGGACAAAGAGGAGGAAGGCCTTGATCCTTTAGAGTGATCTGACAATGTTTTGGTAACATAAAAGAAAACCAGTAGTGTCTGGGAAGCCTGGTGGTCAAAGGGAAACAAACTCTAGTCCTGAGAGTCCTGAGTCAAAGCTCTGTGAAAGATGAAAAATGTTGGGAAGCCTGCTAAGGTAAGGACTGTTCAATTCATAGGTGGCTACAATGACCAGGAGCTTGAAGAGGAGACACATCTTCGTGGACTGTGATCTCATGAATCTAGGTCTATTTTCTTACTCCCATCAAAATATAGACTAAAATCCATTTTTCTTTTCCAATATACAGTGGTTCTAAGTTTAGGGGCTGAAGCAGTGGGTTTTTTTTTGTTTTTTGTTTTTTTTGAGACAGAGTCTCACTCTTTCGCCAGGCTGGAGTGCGGTGGCACGATCGTGGCTCACTGCAGCCTCCGACCCCCGGGTTCAAGTGATTCTCCTGCCTCAGTGTGTGCCACTGCGCCTGGCTAATTTTTGTATTTTTAGTAGAGAGAGGGTTTCGCCATGTTGGCCAGGCTGGTCTCAAACTCCTGACCTCAGGTGATCCACCCACCTTGAACTCCCAATGTGCTGGGATTACAGGTGTGAGCTACTGCGCCCGGCCTAAAGCAGTGGTTCTTAACTATTTAGGGGACACAAGTTCCTTCGATAACTTGACAAAAACTAGGGATTCTCTCCCCAGAAAAATTCATATATGTGCACATATAAATGCACACAGTTTTGTGTAAAATGTCATGGTGTTAATAATCTTTGAAGTCCCTGAAGGCTGTGTTTAGTGTAAGAGTATAAAAAACTGGATTTTTATTTTTAAAGAAATATCTAGGCCAGGCATGGTGTAATTACAGGCTCACGCCTGTAATCCCAGCACTTTGGGAGGCCGAGGCAGGTGGATCATCTGAGGTCAGGAGTTTGAGACCAGCTTGGCCAACATGGAGAAACCCTGTCTCTACTAAAAATACAAAAAAACTAGTCGGGCTCGGTGGTGTGTGCCCGTAATCCCAGCTACTCAGGAGACTGAGGCAGGAGAATTGCTTGAACCCGGGAGGCAGAGGTTGCCACAAGCAGAGATTGCACCATTGCACTCCAGCTTGGGGGACAAGAGCAAAACTCCATCTCAAAAACAAACAAACAAACAACAACAACAACAAAAATAAGTATCTAAAATGGATAACATTAGTAACAACTCCCTGCTTTAAAATTTTTGGTGTCGACTTATATCCACTCATGTTATGTCCTCAAAGAGTTCTACTATATTTCTACAGTTTCAGTTCATATTATTAGTGAATTCTCCTAATTGATTTGAAGTCATCTTTTATGCTTCATAAAAAGGTTCAGCATTGTGGTTAGGAACAGAGGCTTTTTGGGGGCGCCAGGATTAGTGTGGGAAACTTACTTTTTAGCATGCACTGTTTTGGATTTTTAACTCTTTTATGATATGCAATTACCTCTCCAGAGGGCCCCTGCTAAGCTATACTTGGATTCCAGACCCACAGAAACTGAGATATTAATTTTTTTGGTTCCTTGAGATTGACAGTGTTGTATCCACTCCAAGAACAAACCATAGCCAGAAATAAAGTACACATACATCCAGGACTCACAACAATGAAGAAAAAGGGTCCTGATGGTCTGGGCCATCAGGCAGAGTCTGCATCGGGAGCTATCTGCCAACTATTGCTATCCCTGTCCGGAAGTGCACACCTGTCGGCTGTTGTCTTCCTGTGGAGGTGGTCTGCTTTATCATTTGTGTCCTGCATTCTATTTATTATTTTAGAAAACACTTTCATTATTAATGCTGCATTTTTAAAATGTTAACACTTTGATGAGCAAATCGATCTCGTTTCAATCAGGAAAAAACCCCAATAAAAGCAAAACAAAATGAATTAATTTGAATTGGTGCAATTCCTATGCTGTCTTCAATAGTGACTGCCATCTCTGAAAGCAGCAACTCTGCATGGATGCTTATTCTATTGTTTCTCCCCAATGTACTTCCACACACAGTCCCCCAGCCCTCCCTGTTTTCCCCTCATCACCATTTGCTCACCTAGCTCATGCTCCTCGCTCTGGGGGCACAGACTAGGCTCATGTTGAGGGTAGGTATTGGTCTCCGAGGGGAGACAATGACTGGTAGCCTTGAAGGGACTAACTCGAAAGTAATTAGCAGAGTTTCCAGGCTGCACATGAACACGCTGTGTGACTCACTGGGGTGTTCAACCCAAAGGCAGTGGTGGTGCTGAGTCTGGGCCTGGCCGATGAATGGAGCAGACACAACCACGTCGAAGAGATGCTGGGGAACAAGGACCCTTTGTAGCTCTGCAGGGCCAGCAAGGGCCCTGATAGTGTGGGTGCCCCAGAAAAGGTCTCAAGCTGGGGCCACTAACCCAGATACCTAGAAGGCCAGGTTGACCACGAACTTGGAAGCAAGCTGACACTTATGAAATGGTCTCTAAAGTTGTACTCCTTTTAAGCAGAGACTAACTTTGTAGGAAGGCTCTTCATTTTCACAAAGAAATATATGCGAAAACACCTTGGCCCCTTGGTTTACCTTTTGTTTCCCCCACTTTGATAGATTCATGGATCCAGAGAAACATTTTTGTTCTCTATGAAAACCACAAAGCAAGAGTGATGATAAATAGCAACTGAATTCAGCCTTGGGACTGGGGGGCAACGGGGAGGGCTGGGGGTTGTGGTGAATTGGGGAGTGCCTGCCCCATCGAGGGGGCACAGCCCTTACTCCACAGGGAATTGCTGCCACCAGGGACTGCAGGGTCGGTATCGCCAGATCTAATAATTTTTCAAAAGAAGTTAGAAATCTGTGTCTTTAAAAAGTGAAATTTCCCCAAATGTAAGCACGATTTCATTGTTTTCAAGACACAATAGACACCTGAAGGGAACACATTTTTGGCTTTATCTGGCTCTCAGGGTGCCCATGTATAACCTTTGGTCTAGGCTGTTGAGGGCCAAACTGCAGCAAAAGCAAAGTGAAAAGACAGAGGTGCCTCAGAGGGGAAGAATCACGTCCTTGCTTGGTGCCTTTCCTGTCATGTGGGGACTCCAAAGCTTGCTCCACACAAGGACATGCTGCTTGGACAAGAAATGCCCCATCCATGCCCACCGTCCCTCTGCTCCTCAGACCTTTGTTGTAGCCACATCTGTTCCCTGGGTGATTAGCTAAATACCACCAGTACATGGGCAACTCCTGCACTGGCAGCTCCACTCCTGGTTTCTCCCTTAGGGTTGGATTCCTAGGTCCAATTGTTCGAAATCTCCATTTGGACATCTCACAAGCGCCTCAAATGACCATTACCACATCAACACATTGTCTTGATCCCTTTCTCCACACCTTGTCTTCTCCAACTCCATAAACAACCTCCCTATGTCCCTGTCGCTCATGCCAACAATTTAGGATTTCTCTCTTCATATTCTATGTATAATCCATGGGCAAATCCTGTTAATGCTATGCTCAAAATGTATCACAAACCTGACCCGTTCTCACTAGTCTCCAGACTAAGCCACTAACACCTCTGGCCAGACCAGACGGTAACCTCGGAATAGGGTCTCCCTGTTTCTCTTCACGACCCTTTCCAGTAACTTCTCCACAAAGCAGTTGGCAGGTTAAAAAAAAAAAAATACACAAATCAGGTAATAACATGACAGGCATGGTGGCTCATGCCTGTAATCCCAGCACTTTGGGAGGCTGAGGTGGGTGGATCACGAGGTCAAGAGATCAAGACCATCCTGGCCAACATGGTGAAACCCCGTGTCTACTAAAAATACAAAAGTTAGCTGGGCATGGTGGCACACGCCTGTGGTCCCAGCTACTCAGGAGGCTGAGGCAGAATCGCTTGAACCCGAGAGGTGGAGGTGGAGGTTGCAGCGAGCCAAGATCGCTCTACTGTACTCCAGTCTGGAGATGGAGCGAGACTTTGTCTCAAAAAAAAAAAAAAAAAAAAAATTCTAATTGCTTCCCAAATCTAAATCCAAACTTGCTACTACCATGACTCTGGGGTTTTAAATGGCCCCATGGCACGCTTTCCCCTCCTCTGGGTTGCTGCTTGTACACTGTCTTCTCAGGCAGGTCTCTGCTGTCCACCTCAACTACAGTGCTTCTCCCTCCTTTCATTCAGACCCCTGCACTCTCCCCCGTTTCTTTACTCTTTTTTATTTTTCTTCTAAGCACTTATTCCACCTGATATATCTGTTATTGTCTGTTTCCTTCCCTGGAACAGGAGCTAAATGACATCAAGGCTTTCATCTTTTATTTAACAATGTATTAAATAAGTCTAGCACTGTGGCTAGCACACAGTAGGTGCTCAATAAATATTTTGTTGGGTTGGGTGAATAGGCATAGGTCCATAGAGGAACTTCTAGTAGCCCAAGCCAAAGCCTGATCCGGCTGTTCACTGGGAAGGTTACTCACTGATTGAGGAAGGCAAAGAGGTATCTCATGATGATCAGAGTGGTTTTGGGCAGGACCAGCAGGACTTTCCGGATGTGCAGAGCTCTCTCCTGCAGGTTGTCCATTGCTGAAAAGAAGAAAGCCATGTGTTATCCTCCACTATGACTGGGATCCCAGGGAGTAATGATCAGAAGTACCTACTACCAGCAGGGGCAACACGGACAGCATCAGACCAAGCCCACACACAGCACTGGTGCAGTGACAGGAAGTCATCCCTGTTGCTCCTTGGGGTAGGGCTGTTAGAAGAGGGCACTTGCTGGGCTCTAGGCATTTACCATTGCAGGATGGAAGGTGTATACTTCTTGGGCACGGGGAACTATGCCAAATCCAAATCCAAACTCATTATTACACATTATTAAAATTAAACTGAACTAGGGTTGTTGTAATTTTGTTATTAATAACAAGTTTGGATTTGGATTCGGGCACAGGGAATGGGGTTAGAAATGTTCCCCACAGCATCTACCACCCTCTTATTCAAACAACCACAGAGAGAGAGCTGCCGCTAACCTGCTATAACTGCTCAACACAAAGCCTCAGAGGGCCTACATCTTGGTGGGAAGACAGGCTGTGCAAGTCCTGTCCTGCTCACTCCACACGTGCCATCTCATCCTCTGACAAGTGTGGCTTATCTTCCCCCTCCCTTATCTGCATTACGAATGAGTAAAAAGTGGTCTGAGGCAAGAGGTGGCAGGCCCCTGGGTTTGTAGTGATATGGGGAAGGAGACCTGAAAGGCTTTCTTGCGCTGTGGAGAGGTTAATTACAGGTCCTCCATCATAGGCAGCCTCTTACTTCCACAGTGTGCCATGTAAACACTGCCATTTTCTATGGGTGCCTTTATATGAAAAAGAGATGGGAAGTACTGGATTAGGAGGAAGAGTGTATCTCCAGGGAAGAACTGGGCAGCCAAGGGATCTTGAACTATCTTTACTATCTTGGCAATCCCAGTTCAGCTTAAGATACTTCACCTAGGCCCAGTCGGAAAAAGACACAAAGACATGACCCAAGGGAATCACATTCCTAATCACCCACATAACTCACTTCCACTAGACACCCATAAACAGAAGTCAACAAACCAACCAGAGAGCCAGCTTCCCAAATGCCCTGGAAATTTCTCAGGATAACAGAGAGGGACAAGTACTCAGGGCAGATACTGAGTGAAACTGGAAACTCAGTAGGTACGAAGATCTGGTCAACCTAGGAAGAAGGATCTTTTCTCCATTCAAAGGCACCACTCCCTCCAGCCTCTGCAGCCATCACTCAGACAGGGCCTGCTTCCAGGCTGACCTGTATTAATCCAAGTTTCCATTGATTGTTTTCTCTGGCAAACAAATGAGAGGGTGTTCCAGTACCACAAGCTAAACCAAATGGCTAGGAATAGCTTTTCAAGACCCAAATTTTAGAGTTAGAGGCAGAGAACTCCTAAGAGGATAAAGCAGAGAATATATCTTTCTCTTTGGGAAAATATCCTATTACTACTTTTAAATGTGCAGAGGGCTTTTGTTCCTAGAACACATATTAATACATTTAGCAGGTAAGCCACGTCTTGTTTAATGCAACAAGCATGAAATATTTGCAACGCTTATGCTTTTCCCCCTTGTACCATGAAAAGCACAAGCACTGATGTATAAGCTTCAAATACATAACTGAAAGTAAAGGTACTTTACTAAAAGAAGATAAAGCCCAGAGATGAATCAGAAGAAAAAAAAAAAAAGCCAGGAGTCCTGACTTGAGGGTCCTAGATTCTTACTGAAAAGTCTTTCCTCGCTCCCCTCCCACCAGGGGATGAAGGAGTGAGGATGAGGAGAAATTTCACTGGGGAAAAGAAAAACTTTATTGAAAAGCTTATGAGAACACACAGACCCTGTGGAAACTTTTTATCTCCTGCTACCGGTGCTGTGCCCCAGAAGCCAATCTGAAGCCAGAATCGTACTTACTGACGCAGGCCATCAGGTCATGAAAGATGTCCTTGGGGAAGAGAGGGTGTTCCAGCCCCCGGAAGTAAAGCTTCAGGACACCAGCTATGGAATCCATGTCATGGTCGTTCTGGTCCCCAGCCAGGGGGTCCTCTCCTAAGGATAAGCAACCCCCACAAAAAGGAAAGAGAGTGAGAGAGGCAAAAACACACAGGACGAACAGAGGCGGTGGGGAGGGGGTGAACCATGTATGTCCCGGTCCCAATCCATCAGCTTTCTGCCCAGCATGGTGGCCATGAGTGGGACAGACCAGAGAACAGATAAAGCAAAGACTGTTCCATTTCAGGGGCTCCAGGACGAAAGCACGGCAGACGAGTCCATCAATATAAACTCTCTTGTGCCAGCCTGGCTTAGGGACATGGTCCCTATGAGCTGAGGATGGGACACAGCAACTGTCTCTCACAAGAATCATGAAACTAGGCTGGGACTGAGCTCCTGAGGGGAGAAAAATGAGGCCAAGGAGGCCAGCTCCTGAGACTGGCTCTCACGTCTCCTGGCCTGCAACCAAGAACACCTACTTACAGAACAATCATGCCAGAGCTCCCCATGGAAAATTTCATATCAGATGTAATTAGATTTAATGATAGGGCCAACCTCAAATTGAAACTATATATATCCATTACAGTGACGGAAATTGCCAAAGCTTGCCCATTACCTTAATAGCCCACAAAATAATAAATGGGCTACAATGAACAAGCGCATTAGCCTTGATATTAACTGCCACCAAGGGTTCCAGATGAAGCCATAAACCGCCCAGATATCATAGTTAACTTCTTGGGTTTTGGCAGATCATCGGCATGAAAGAGGCAGGATGGGTAGGGCTGTGAAGGAAGAAGGAAACTGGGATGTGCCCTGGTATTTCCCTGCATATCTACAGGGGAATGTGTACAAGAGAGCAGGTACCCTCTGAAGAGACAGGTAAGCTGGCTTCCTGACCTCTGGGGACCTCTTAGGGAAGAAAGGGTGGAGCCAATACCCCAGGGGGCTGGCAAATATTTGGTTTTATCTTCAAGACTGTTTCCTTACCTCTCTCAAAGGCATTTTTTATGTCATTCACTTCCACCTGGGATCCTGACACCCGGAAAATTCCTTCATGCTGTAGTCCTGGCAATACACAGAAAAGTGATCAAGAAGAAAAAGCAAATTCACAAGCACAGTGGCAAGCTTAGCTGAATACCTATCTCCCCCAACCAGTGTGTGTTTAAGCACGCTGTCTCTCTTCTTTAGGCCAAAGGAGAAAAACATGTGCAAGGATGTTGGAAAAGTCACTGGAATAATTTCGAGGCATTCGTTTTCATTAGAAAGCACCAAGTTAGAGACTCCTCTGACTCCAGGGCGACTATGAGGCAGATTCCTTTCCTTGTCTTTGCCTCTCTGTTCCCATCTGTAAAGCAAGGAAGTGACCCATTGGTACTTTTTAAAAATCATCTAGGGTCAAGAATAGAAAAATATACTCAGGAAGCTGAGGCAGGAGGACTGCTTGAGGCCGTGAGTTTGAGACTAGCCTGGGCAACATAATGAGACCCTGTCTCTAAAAAATGTTTGCAAGTAGCCAGGCACAGTACTTGTAGCATGCCTGTAGTCCCAGCTACTCAAGAGGCTGAGGTAGGAGGTTCACTTGAACTTGGCAGTTAGAGGCTACAATGAGCTATGATCATACACTGCCCTCCAGCCTGCATGACAGAGTGGACCCTATCTCAAAGAAAAAAAAAAAAAATGGGAAATGGGTCAAGGCATTAGTTCTCATCAGGAGTTTCATAAGAGATTATAATATTGCTTTAGCTGTTTTAACAT
Source organism: Theropithecus gelada (assembly GCF_003255815.1). Lineage (NCBI taxonomy): Eukaryota > Metazoa > Chordata > Mammalia > Primates > Cercopithecidae > Theropithecus > Theropithecus gelada. The sequence goes on from NC_037668.1 coordinate 159,202,944, forward strand.
GGTTTGATTGTTCAAGGGGGCAATGCTTTCATTACTTACGAAAAAGAGTGGACATGAAACTATAAGTCAGGAATGTCCAATCTTTTGGCTTCCCTGGACCACATTGGAAGAAAAACTGTCTTGGGCCACAGAGAAAATACTCTAACGATAGCTGATGAGAAAGAAAAAATCCCCCCAAAATCCCGTAATATTATAAGAAAGTTTACGAATTTGTGCTGCAGCCCATGGGCCACAGGTTGAACAAGCTTGCTATTAAGTGATCAGTCAACGGATAGTATTGCCAGACATTGTGCTAGGCACTGGTTCCTGACTACAGCTTTACTCTAAAGACAAACATGCATGAATGTTATACTACGATAATGTGCACAAGAACTTCTTGGTGTTGTTAGAGGAGAAAAACAAATCATGAAAAAAAAAATGCTGGCATAGTAACTGCTGCTAATCAATGCTTTCACACAAACAAATTACTTGGTCCTCACAAGTAATAATGTCACAACAAGGTAAAGGTTGGCAACAATCTCATTCTCTGGATGAGGGGACTGATGAGTGACAGCCAGCCTTAAGTTATACAGGAAGTAAGAACCAGGGCCAGGACTCAAACTCAGGCCTTGTGGCTGCAATCATACTCAGTCTTCAACACCAGGCTTGTGGAGCCTATCGGAGTGCAAGTGCAAAGGTTGGGAACCACATTGGTCACTCTGAGCATGGACATGACTTAAAGACAGCACCACACACACAACTGCAAAACCGGTGAGAAATCCAGCAAGTGTGTCATCAGTGCCAGCCCCAGGGGTTGGACTAGACTAGCATCTCTGATTGCATCAGGACCGCTCAGCTTTTCTCAGGATCCCTGGGTCTCAATCTTAAGCATTTTGTCAAAATCCCTCTGTTATGGCACAATCCTTCAAAAACCTTGACATGCTGGAGAAATCTCAAGTTTTATTTTAGGAAAACAAAATAGACTAATGCTCCATTTTGCCCACCGTTAGAGGGTTTCTTCAGTTAAGAAACCCTCTTGTGCCTCATCTGCTTTTATCTCTAAAGCAGATGAATTCTATCAGCTAGACCTCTGGAGGTAAACCACATAGGCCAGGACAGATTCTGAATCCAACTGAAACAACATTAAGAAGTAAGCAGAGGAAATGTAGTTACCTGGCTTGTAATAGGCCTTAAGTTGTCTGCTCCTGTAAAGGAATCTCCAGAATATTCCTCACAGAGTGGCAGGCAACGTTAAAACCTCATTAGTACCAGTGTAATAGGACTATAATACTAGTTACAAATGCGATGTAAAAGCCAGATAATGTTGTTTAAATATAGTATGTAAACAACAAGTGCTTTGAGAGAAACAGCCACATGTCACAACATGGTATAAGCAAATGTCATCTCGGAAACCGGGCTACTCACTATGTTCTAGTTGGTGAAGCCATTGCACAAATTCCTGAAACAGCGTCATCATCTTGTTACTTTTTGGTAGGTTAGAACACCAAGGAAAAGTAGCCTTGGCCTGGGGGTCCAGGACAAGAAGAAATGAGAGGAGAGCTCATTGGAAATCAGGCAGCAGGCCTGGAACACACGGAGCTCTCTTTAGGTCTGGTCTCTGTTTCCTCTTGAGAACTTATGTTTTGGAGGGACTACTATGTGTTCTTGCTCAACAGACAGAATCTCTAGATTCTGGAAGCAGAAACATTAATAAGTGGCTGGTTTCCAGAAAGTAAAGAGAAAAACCAGTTGGCTTTTTATTATACTGCAGGTGAATCCTTGCATAACCAAAGTGACACATCCATGATCTTTCAAATTTTTTCTCAGTTCATACGAACATGAAAGTATAAAACTCATCAGACTTGGATAAGTTATTTGGAAATGGCACAAAACCTTCCATTGTGCACGGAATCCAACCACTGCCAAAAGTTGTTCTCCTGGAGAATTCCTGAAATGATTTCTACAGCAGCCATCTCATGTTCACGTTACGTTGCTCCCTTCCTCATGAAAATGTTTTTTTTTTTTTCCCATCATGATTCACTTTCAATTGTTTTTCAAATCCGTTCTCTTCCTTTAAGCCTTCCTGAATCACCCTCACCCACCACTGAGCTTTCTCATCTATATAATGGGGACTATAATGTCTACCTCCCAAGGGATTTGAGGATAGTTAGGATGTGAAAATCCCCAGCATTCAGTGGGCCACAGACTCTTTCAAGACTGACACAGGTTATGAGCTCTATCCTCATTAAATGCCTACACACAAAAATTTTTACCGTGGTTTTTTTAGGGAGTTCATGAATACCTTAGGTCCCTATTTGGGAAAAATCAGTTTAGTGGAACAGATGTTTTTTGAGCAGCTACTATGTGCTCAATTTTTAAAAAATCCACAATATATTTATTTGCTTGATCCTAGAATATATATAAAATACTTTTAGAATTGCTAATCCATATCTGTGTGATAAAAAAACTACTAATTACTGTAAAATATTTGTTTAGAGATCTTTTTATCTTTAGATTTATATTATAGTCAAGACAAATTACTTAGGTTATTTTTTTCCTTATTCTCTTCATTGTGGTTATGTTATTCACTTGTAATACAGTTAGGTTTATATGTTACTGTCTGCATTCCATTTTGGGTTGTACCCACACACTGCCTTTATTTATTTATTTATTTATTTATTTATTTATTTATTTATTTATTTTTTTGAGACAGTGTCTTACCCTATCACTCAGGCTGGAGAGCAGTGGCGTGATCTCATCACAACCTCCACCTCCTGGGTTTGAGTGATTCTCGGGCCTCAGCCTCCCGAGTAGATGGGATTACAGGTGCCCAACACCACACCCAGCTAATATTTTTGTATTTTTAGTAGAGACAGGGTTTCGCCATGTTGGCCAGGCTGGTCTTAAACTCCTGGCCTCAAGTGATCTGCCCACCTCAGCCTCCCAACGTGCCTGGATTACAGGTGTGAGCCACCGCGCCCGGCTTATTTATCTTTTGAGTACAGGAAACACTAACGTTGTTCTAAAAGTCAAAACTACACTAAGGTAAGAAGAGAAACGCCACTCCTTACCATTTCCCATTGCCCCATTCTTTTCACCTCTTTTCTATCCATCCCCTATAGGTAGCCAATTAAATATTAGTTCCTAGATTCATCCTTCCTGCATTTCTTTTTGCAGAAATGAGAAGATACATGGATATTCTTATATCTTCTTCTCTCTTACATAAAAGGTAATGAAATGCAAAAGAATATCTATATGTATAGTCCCTGACTTATAGTAGTTTGACTTACGATTTCTTGACTTTATGATGGTACAAAAATGATATGCATTCAGGAGAAATACTTCCAATGTTGATCTTCTTTTGGGCTAGCAAAATGTAGTATGATATTCTCTTATAATGCTGGGCAGCAACAGACAGCCACAGCTCCCAGTCAGCCACGTGATTACCAAGGTAAACAACCTGTACTCTACAGTATATAGTGTTGCCAGATGATTTTGCACAACTGTAGGCCAATGTAAGTGTTCTGAGTATACTTAAGGCAGGCTAGGCTAAGCTCTGATGTTCCCTAGGCTAGGTATATTGAGTACATTTTCAACTTTTTATGGGTTTATCTGTATGTAACCCCATCAGAGGCCGAGGAGCATCTGTGGTATTCTACACGATACAGATTCTTTCACATTTTGTTTTTTTCACTTAACAACATATCCTGGGAATCTCTCCATATCAGTTCATGTAAATCTTCCCCATTCTTGTATAGTACTCCACTGAATGAATGTCCCATAATTTTTTCAACCACTCTTCTATGTATGGGCATTTAGGTTCTTTCTAGTATTTTGCAATTACAAACAATGCTGTCACAAATAACCTTGTGCGCATGCATTTTTGTATTGCTGGAGATGTAACTTCACGGTAAATTCCTAGAATTCCTAGAATCTGCTGGATCGTAAGTGCATATGAAGTTTTGTTGGATACTGCCAAATTCCCTTCCAAAAGAGTTGTATCAGTTTGCATTCCCATCAGCAACATATAAATGTGCCTGTTTCCCCAGAGCCTCACCACAGTAATGTGCTAAATTTTTGTCTCCTCATGCACTGTGCCTGTAATGGGTAGAAACAGGTACATTCACGCCACAATATCTGGAACCTGTCCACTTTTCAGCAAATACCACGGCTAACACCCTGGTCTAGGCCACCATTATGTCTTCCTCAGGCTACTGCAGTTGCTTCCTGTCTCCTTCTTACAATCTTATCTCCAGAGAGCAGCCAAGGATCCTTTAAAAAGATGACTCCCTGTTCAAAATTCTCCAGTGGCTTCCCATCTCCCTCAGAATAAAATCCAATCCTAGCACATTAAGCCCTAAGAGTCTGGCTTCCAGCTTCATCTCCTGCCGCTTTCTTCTTCACTCACTCTGCTCCAGTTACGCTGGCTTCCTGCATGTGGCAAGGTTCTCTGCACTTGTTCCCGCTCCCCAAGATACTCTTCCCCAGATATCCACAAGGCTTACTCCCTCACAACTCTGCCCTAATGTCACTTTAGCAGAAGTCTTTTCTCTGAACCAGCTTCAAACAGTGTCCCCTCTTCCTTCTCCATTCCCTCACCTTGCTTTACTTATCTTCAAGACATTCACCAATACCTGACATATTGTATTTACTGGCTGATCAATTGGTCATTTGCTTATCCACCTGTCAGTGGAATGTAAGGTTCATGAAGGCAGGATCTTTTTGTTGGGATATAATAAGCAACCAATATGTATTTGTTGAATGAATGAATGTATGCTGAATGAGCAGTGGCTCAGACTTTCTTTCTCCTATTGTCTCTTAGGCACAAATAATTCATCCTCCCGTGAACTCAGTTTGGACTTATCTTTGCAAACTGTTTGACTATTAATCATTACTATCTTGTGAAATTTCTTATACTCCTATTTTGAATTACCACAGCTTATCTCTTTTTATTTAACTTATCACTTGCTTACTTATTTCTCCCAACTGCAAAATAAAACCACTTAAAGACAGGAACAGTATATTATTCCTGTTTCTGCTTTCCTACATGGCAATGCATGGTACCCAGCATTGATCAGGGACTTGATAAATTTGTTGACTGTTCAATACTGATATACAATGCTGTTACTTTAAATGAATAGGGATAAGATTTAAAAATTATAGCTGATTAGAATGAGATCAATTGTAACCATGCTATAATAATTACTATCCCAAAAACAAACCTGAGCAATGCCCCAGTTTATAGGGAGAGAAAAAGGCAAGGAGAGGGAGAGAGAATAGCTGCCTCTGAATTTAGACAAGCAATATTTTATCTACCTCCTTAGCTCCAGAAAGGTCACTCTGCCCCTTTTCCTATCACAGAAAGAACAGCATCTAAAAACAATTTCTGATGCCCAGTTCCTAGAAATTTTCATAGCACTAGTTCTGTCCTTTCTAAACACTCTAATCCTTGGGAAATCAATTCTCTGGCAATTATTTCCATCGCTAAATTCCGTCCAATGAGACCAGTAGCTGGTGGGGAATGGTGTTTATAAGATTCAGCTTCATCCAAGTAGAAGAGAGTATGATTTCACCTAGGTTGAGAAGCAGCCTGCCTCTGCAGATTCTCAAAAGTTGGATACAGCTTTAAGACCAGCTACTAACTCAGCTCTTGGCCATGCTGTATCCAGCAAGACCAAACCAGAACAAAAACTGATTATAAGGAATCACTGCAACATTGGGAAAGGAGATGTTTTCAAACTAGTCTGGTACAGAAAGTGACAAAATGGTCAGGCTGTACAGTGGGAGATACCCACACTTGCAAAGACTGTGAGTAATGGTGAAACTACTGTTACCACGTAATAGCAGCTGTATTTACATAACAGCTGCAATTTCAAACTTACTCTCAAGCTAAAAAAATGCTGTGTGATAAGTGGCTGAGGCATTTTGCGTCAAAATACATGGTGCCTTTCTTTCAATGTCCAGGTGTGGCTATTCTGAGGTTGCAAAAGTTATGTGGACAAATAAGAACTGATTCCTTTTCTGAGAATGTCAGGATGGGAAGTCAATCTCTATTCTTACTCTACAAAGAATTCCTGGAAGTTCTTCCCAATCTTTGCACAAATATGGACAAGGCTGTCATCCTGCTTACCGTGTCTGCTGATAAACCGGATACAGCTTTCCACCACCAGAGGAATTGCCTGGCTGGAGTCCTGAAAAGCCAAAGGGAAACACAACATTAGAATCTTCAAACAGGGATAGCCCAGGGTCAGAGAAAATGGGCCAAATCGTGCAGAACTGTCTTAGTGGATCAGTGGCCGGTCTACAAAGAAGCACCTGGCCTGTCCTCCAAGTTCCAGAGCACAAAAATACAACTACCTACAGAGAATGCTACACAGATGCCTTAAAGTCAGCATGTCCTAAATAAAACTGATCATCTTTTATCCCAAACCAGTTTCTCACTACCTTCTCCACCACCTAATTAATCAATACATTGTCATGTCTGCCTTCTAAATATCTCTCAAATCCATTTGCTTCTCTCTATCTCAACTGCCACCAACCTAGTTCAATCCACCAATACCTCAATTCCCATCCTTGCCACCTTCTGACCCGCATTTCTCTTCCTTCACATAGTGATTAGGTAATCTTTAAAAGTGCACATTTCATTATTTAAACTCTTTCAAAGACCTCTCATTACTCTCTTACACAGCCTTGCATGCCAGGAATCCTGCCTGTGCCTCCAGTTCCACTGCTTGTTCTTTCCCCTGGCTTCTGCTACAGTTATGCTGGCCACGTTTCTGTTCTGCAAAGTCCTCCTTTGCCTCGTGGCTTTGCCTGAGCTGCTCCTGCTGGGGGCATGTTCTCCTTAACCCTGACTGTGACTCCAATGTGTGGATGTGAATATTTGTTGGCACTTGTCACCACTACAGCTCAAACTTCACAAGGGCAGATTCTATGTCAATTCCTGGGTGTCCAGGGTTGGCCATGATGCTCTCACATAAGAGGTGCTCAATTATTCTCAGTTGAAGGTAGCAGAATGAACCAATGGGAGCTTCAGAAAGACGGTTTGTTTGGTATAAAGGTAAGAAAGAAAAGAAAAACTACCTCTAAATAGTGGGGACTAACAGGTACTAAGCAAAGAAGCGGGCCTCCCAGATGTCAATCTTTGCTCTGTTGTTTTGCTTCACAATCTGGCTCATGTCACTGAACTTTTTTGGGCCTCAATTTGCCTTCTACAGACTGGGGAGGGGACTGGAGGCAAGGAGAGTAATATTTCCTATTAGCACATGAACATTAGTGCCTACCATTTATAGAGGAATTTAAAGAGGTGTGAGACCATGTACTAAGTCTTTTAGATGGACTGGTGCTGGTAACAATCCTATGGAGTACATATTATTATTATTATACTCATTAAAATGAAAAAGTGAGGCCAGGTGCGGTGGCTCACACCTGTAATCCCAGCACTTTGGGAGGCCGAGGCCAGTAGATCACTTGAGATCAGGAGTGTGAGACCAGCCTGGGCAACAGACTCTGTCTCTACTAAAAATAGCCTGGCGTGGTGTTGCACACCTGTGGTCCCAGCTACTTGGGAGGCTGAGGTGGGAGGACTGCTTGATCCCAGAGGACAGAGGTTGCAGAGAGCCAAGATCAAGCCACTGCACTCCAGCCTGGGTGATAGAGCGGGACCCTGTCTCAAAAAAGAAAAAGAAAAGAAAAATGAAGAAATGAAGGCTTAGTGAGGTTAAGTAGCTGCTATGGTCACATAGCTGGCAAGTGGCAAAACCAGGATTCAAACCCAGGCAATCTTCCTCGGAGACCTAACACTTTACCACTACCCATACTGCACCCTAGCAGTTCAGCAAACATTCCAGGTGTACATACCAAGTATTACTCAAAACTAGTAGGGTTTTATTTTACATTTTAAATGATTTTATTATTTTTAGAGATAGGGGTTCCCTCTGTAGCCTAGGCTGGATTGCAGTGGTGTGATCATAGCTCAATGTAACCTTGAGCAAATAGTCTCAAGTGATCTTCCCGCCTCAGCCTCCTGAGTAGCTGGAACTACAGGTACCCACACCACACCCAGCACATTTTTATTTTTTCAGAGGGTCTCGCTGTGTTGCCCAGGATGGTCTCAAACTCCTAGCCTCAAGTAATCCTCCTGCCTTGGCCTCCCAAAGCGCTGGGATTACAGGTATGAACCATGGTACCTGGCCTAAACCAGTAGGGTTTTATAATGCAGCTGAATGTACAATAATTCAGCTGTGAGGAAGAAAGAGATCAGGGAGAGGGGCCCGAACTTCACTAGAAAGGGCTTTAGATGTTCAGGACAGAGACTGGACTGTCAAGTGGGATGGCTCTGTGTAGCTTCTGCCTGTTTGACAGGTTTGCGTGGATCCCTCCCCTGGCTCTGAATTTGCTACTGTAGCCATAGGGTTTGGCCACTATTAGGCAAGCAGCTGGGTCTCACAAAGAAGTCAGGCTGAGAGAAGAGCTGACTTAGCCTCTAGCTCTCAAGCTTTCTGGGAACCAGAGATGATGCCAAAGGGAGTACTGTATATGCCAAGGTGGAGCTGGTGTCAGGATGGTCTCAGCGACCCAAATGCTCATCTTCATGACCCCTAAACCCATCTGTTTCCTCCAGCTTTCCAACTATAGCAGCCAGCATCTGCCCTCTTGTCAGCATCACTGACTGGCCAGTTAGGCTAGCGTGATCTCAGGGGAAGAATCCTTGTCTTCTCTTCCTTATTCTAAGGAAGAAACTGGATTCCACTATAAAAATGCCAAAAAAAGCTCAATTTGGGGGAAGTCTTTTTATGTTTACAGACTTCTGTTATTACATTTCTCATTTATACATAATAGCAGCAGAAGAATGAAACTAGAGCCCTATCTCTCACCATATAGAAAAACAAATCAAAATGGATTAAAGACTTAAATGTAAGACCTGAACTATGAAATGACTAAAAAAAACCACTGGGGCAATGCTTCAAGGATACTGGTCTGAGCAAAGATTTTTTGAGTAAGACCTCAAAAGCATAGGCAACAAAAGCAAAAATAGACAAATGGGATTATCTCAAGCTACAAAGCTTTTGCATAGCAAAGGAAATGATTAACAGAGTGAAGAGACAACCTAAAGAATGGGAGAAAATATTTGCAAACTATCCATCTGATAAGGGATTAATAACCAGAATATATAAGGAACTCAAACAACTCAATAGCAAAAAAACAAACTATCTGATTTAAAAATGGGCAAATGGTTTGAATAGGCATTCTCAAAAGAAGACATACACATGGCCAACAGGTATGTGAAAAAATGCTCAATGTCACTAATCATGAGAAATGCAAATTTTTTAATAATCTCGCCCCAATTAAAATGGCAATTATCAAAAAGCCAAAAAATAACAAATGCTGGCAAGGATGCAGAGAAAAGGGAATGCTTGTACACTGCTGGCAGGAATATAAATTAGTACAGCCACCACGGAAAACAGTATGGAAGCTCCTTGAGAAACTAAAAATAGATCTACCATATGATCCAGTAGGCCCATTGCTGGTTATATATCCAAAAGAAAAGAAATCAGTATATTGAAGTATCAGTATAACTGTACTCTCACGTTTATTGTGGCATTATTCACAATAGCCAAGATATGGAAGCAGCATAAGTGTCCATCAATGGATGAATGGGTAAAATGTGGTATATACACACAATGAAATATTATTCAGTCATAAAAAAGAATAAAATTCTGTCACTTGCAGCAACATAGATGGAACTGGAGGACATTGTGTTAAGTAAAATAAGTCAGGCACAGAAAGATAAATACTGCATATTCTCACTTGTATGCATGAGCTAAAAAAGTTGATTGCATGAAGGCAGAGAGTAGAACGATGGTTTCCAGAGACTGGGAAGGGTAGCGGGGAGTGCGGGGTTAAGAGGTGAGGTTGGGCCAGGTGAGGTGGCTCATGCCTGTAATCCTAGCACTTTCGGAGACTGAGGCGGGCGGATCACCTGAGGTCAGGAGTTCAAGACCAGCCTGGCCAACATGGTAAAACCTTGTCTCTACTGAAAATACAAAAATTAGCTGGGCACGGCAGCAGGTGCCTGTAATCCCAGCTACTTGGGAGGCTGAGGCAGGAGAATTGCTTAAACCCGGGAGGTGTAGGTTGCAGTGAGCCAAGATTGTGCCATTGTACCCCAGCCTGGGCAACAAGAGCGAAACTCCATCACAAAAAAAAAAAAAGAAAAAAGAAAAAAGAAGTGAGGTTGGGCAGGGCACAGTGGTTCACGCCTGTAATCCCAGCACTTTGGGAGGCTGAGGCAGGCGGTTCACCTGAGGTCAGGAGTTCGAGACCAACATGGAGAAACCCTGTCTCCACTAAAAATACAAAAATTAGCCAGGTGTTGTGGCGCATGCCTGTAATCCCAGCTACTTGGGATTTTCAAGGCACGAGAATCGCTTGAATCGGGGAGGCAGAGGTTGCAGTGAGCTGAGATCGCATCACTACAGTCCAGCCTGGGCAACAGAACGAGATCCTGTCTCAAAAAAAAAAGTGAGGTTAATGGGTATAAAAATAGTGAGAATAAATAAGTTCTAATGTTTGATAGCACAGTAGGATGATAATAGGTAACAATAATTTATTGGATATTTCAAAATAGACAGAAGATTTGGAATGTTCCCAACACACACACACCAAAAAATGATAAACATGTGAGGTGATAGATACCCTAATTACCCTGATTTGGTTATCATAAATTGTATGCATGTATCAAAATATTACATGTACCCCATAAGTATGTACAATTATGTATTAATAAAAATTATTTTAAAATACTAGCAGCAGAGATAATGAAGATAGTGATATGAGTGTTTGCATAGTTTTGTTGGTCCTACGTTAAATATGACCTAGAGGGAGAAAAGCTGGAAAGCTTACAGGCTACTGGCTTCAACAAATTGTGTGAGTACAAAATTTGGCTGGCATATGCAGGAAACGGAGTATCAGTGGTAAAGGTAAGTACGAAGGGTTGGCAGGAAACAGGGCAAGAAAAATATTAACCTGCATGTCTGTGGTTACCAGCAGCACTCACATGCAGTCCCCAATGGATAATCTGTGGCAGACAAGGGTAGGCTACAGATGACCTGTCCTACTGCACAAGCATCTTCTAGTCCCCACTGCTCCAGTGGAGTCTAAGAGTCCAGTAGGAGCATAAAATGGACAAAGTCACAAAGGCTTTGAACACTCCCGCCATCCTCCTCTCTCCTTGTAGTGTTTCTGAGCAATGAGTAAATTAATTTCCCTGGGACGTGCCTGTGCACTCCTGTGGTGCCACGATGACCAGCACTTCACCATTGCCTTTGTATAGAGTTGACTGAGTTTATTTTATTTTATTTTATTTTGAGACAGAGTCTCACTCTTGTCACCCAGGTTGGAGTGCAATGGCACGATCTCGGCTCACTGCAACCTCTGCTTCCCAGGTTCAAGTGATTCTCCTGCCTCAGCCTCACGAGTAGCTGGGATTACAGGTGCCCACCACCACGGCTGGCTAATTTTTGTATTTTTAATAGAGACAATGTTTTACCATGTTGGCCAGGCCAGTCTCGAACTCCTGACCTCAGGTGATCCACCCATCTCAGCCTCCCAGAATGCTGGGATTATAGGTGTGAGCCCTGACTGAGCAGTTTCTACGTTTTTATGCACTATTTGTCTCCTCCTTTCTCCTTCTCTTCTTCCCTCCTCCGATGTTAGAAACCCTTGTCACTTTAATTCCCTCATACACTTTTTTTTTTTGGTCATGAAATCTTAGGGTTAGAAGGGGCCTTTAAGGAATCAGGCCAAATTCTCATCTAATCAGATTAAGGGAACTTTAAACCAAAAGCAGAGGGAGAAAGGTAGGGCCTAAGTTGGAAAACATAGTAAAGCAGTGGTCCAGTGATTTGCAGGAGAAAACAATCAGAAAGGGACGGGTACAGTGGCTCATGCCTATAATCCCAGCACTTTGGGAGGCCGAGGCAGGTGGATCACTTGAGCTCAGGAATTTGAGACCAGTCTGGGCAACATGGTGAAACCCGGTCTCTATTAAAAAAAAAAAATACATAAATTAGCCAGGCGTGGTGGTGTGCACCTGTAGTCCTAGCTACTTAGGAGGCTGTAGTGGGAGAACTGCTTGAGCCCAGGAGGTGGAGGTTGCAGGGAGACAAGATTGTGCCACTGCACTCCAGCCTGGGTGACAAAGCCAGATCCTGTCTCGAAAAAAAAAAAATCAGAAAGATGGCCAGAAAATCTGTGAATATGTATTATCTGGCATAATTTCACATAAGTAAGAGGGTTAGAGTTTTTGTTAGGTACTTATTTGTACTACATTTGTTAATTTTCATTTTTACCAAGGGAGAAAATACAAATCTTTACAACAGATTATATGTGAGTAATGAGGGAAAAAAGCATCAAAGATAAGATTTCAGGCCTCAGAGACTGTGAAGAATGGAGTCCCCCTGAACACAAACAGAGAAGTGAGGGGAGGGGCTATGCAAATCACAATGTGATGGGGGAGGGTGAGACTGATGCTGAAGGTAGAAGGTGCTATCACAACTTTCAAGCATAAATGTCTAGTCGATCACTGAGGAGTTACACCCAAAGACTCAAAAGGACAGCATTATAGAACAAAAATATGCTTAGGGAAGAAGAGAAAGATTCATCTAAGGGAATAAGAGTGACAAAGGAAAGAATATAGAGAGACATCGTGAGAGGACAGAGCCCTGGAGAAATGCCTCAATTTAGAGGAATGGAGAAAGGCCAACAAAGAAGATATGAAGTCATGGCCAGGAGAGAAATAATGCTGAGCTTACAGGGAACAGGGAAGGCCTGGAAGCAGCAGTGGGACTGTCTCCTTTTTAAAAAAGGTCTGGGATAGTTTAAACCTAGTCTTTGACAGGGTCAAAAATGACTGGAACACATTAGGGACCCTCAAAAACAAAAACTACTAGCTTCTTCCTCTTGTTTGCCTGATTTGCCATAAACAAATAATTACTTCCTTGTTACTTATACAAGATTACTCACCTTCCAAGTAACTTACTATCTATTTTACCTTTCTGACCATCTTAGGAAAACTTTTTGCTGATCCACTAGTAGATTTGAACTGCTAGAAACTGGGGCAGCCAAATGAAAATAAGATCTTTATTTGATTGGGGATTTTAGTATATCCTGTAACTCCTATGCAAATCTAGCACCAGGCAAACACACTTTGCCTGCAACTACTTAGGTGCAGCAGGATGCAAACCAGAGGGGTGCTGTTCCCCTCCAACGGTGAGCCCAACCAAGGGCACAGATCACCTGCCAAACTGATGTGTCTGGCACTCCTGTAGCCACAGTGGAGGTTGCAAATCCCTTGCAAACATGCTCCAGCTATAAGCAAGATGCCTGGTTTCAACCCAGGAACTGAAAAGAACAAACTTCAAGTTCATTCCTTTTCTTAAAGAGAAAATGGCTTGCTCCCTCTGCAAGATATGCACTATTAATTTTAAATGCACTGAATTATCCCTAGGAGTCACTCCATTCCTCTCCAGTTTTAAATGAAATTATGGAAGAAAGAGGAGGAAGAAAGAAATAGAGGAAAAAGAGAGAGGAGAGTTGCAATTAAATTTTTATAATTAAAAAAATGTGTAATTGCATCTGATGGCATTCTCATTAAGATGAGATCCCAAGTAGAGAAGGGAAAAACAGTGACAGCAAAGCTAAGATAAGCGAGGCCTGTATTATCCAAGTTCCCCAGCTTAATGGTCCACCCCGTCAGAGCAGTCAGATGAGCTGAAGAAATGCCGGGGCTGCCAACACCATAGAAACCACGCGCCCTCTTTATTCGATTATCTCCCTGTGGCTAGAGCCACTGAGAATTACCCAAAATGATTTTTTAAAGCCTGGATTAGCTTTCCCCTGAGCAGACACAAAGATATTTCTGAGCTCTCTCCACCCGCCCTCCCTGCTGTCTACTGCATAGCTGGTATGAGCTTAGGGGACATAAAATCATTTCAGTATTTGCCATAAAGTATAATTAGGAGTCAATTTTGCTACTGCGAAAAATATTTCAATTAATTTTTTTAAACAAGCACAAGTGCTGTTTAGATTATCCATTGATGTGGATTATCCATGCCACTGCTCTCTAAGATCCCTCTTAATATGGGTAATGAGAGTTGGCTGCCCAGTGGCAGATTTTAATACAACACTGAAGATCATGCACCAAATTGCAGAGTCGAATGGCTCTTGCCTATCATTCCCAGACCAGACTTAATCTTTGCATTGTTAGCATGTCTTAGGAATCCATCTAGAATGACTACGCCACCAGAAACAATCAAACAAAATCTGCCAACTTAAAGCGAGATTGTCTGGTCCAGCTAATTAGGTGCTGTGAGTTACTGATATGCTAGCACATACGCAGGAAGTGTCAAGCCTCTTTTGCGGTCTTGGAAAAGGATGCCATGGGCAGTTCTGGAACAGTCTGCACCAATCAAACCAAACCCCTAGTATGCAAGACGATAAATGACTAGAAAAGGAGAGGAACAAGTCAAAAAGACTATGGGCACTCCAACTAGTTAAATCAATGATATTGCCACAATATTAAACATACTATGACTGAATGATACATTCCAAATGCAGGCATGAAGTCAGAGGTGTCAGTCCTGCACACAGTGGGGTTCAATAAATGCCTGTGGGATGGACTATATTTTGGGCCCTTACCTGCTTCCTCACAGTTGAGCTGCGCCTGTGACCAATCCCGCCAAATCAGAGTGGACCAATCCAGCAACAAGGAAGAAAAAGAGAAAATTGGGACGAATGAGATAAACAACCAGTCTTAAACCCAGAAGTAAAGTTTTTAATAATTAAAAACAATCTGTGTGGTGGCTAATGAAACATGTGGCATCACTCAGTTCAGTCCCAGAAATGGCTAAGAGACTTGATAAATAACTTCCACAATAAAGCCTACTAAAGCTCTTTTTTTCACAAAAGCACAGACGTCCCTGCTTTTAATATCTAGCACTACTCAAAATTAGAATAGGAGAGAACTGGTTCAATTTGTAGTAAAATATATTTGGGTTAGACAATAAGAAGATTTTTTTGTCTGCTAGGAGACACTAGGAAACACCAAAGGATGCTACAATTTTTGTTTTGTTTTGTTTCTCTAGGAAATCTTTAAAGATTGCTGTCTTTACAGGGAACAATTTTTCTGGATTTAGAGTGCAGAACATCTAGTTTCGGAAGAACCTTGAGGATCCTCTCAGTCAATGTTTTCCAATCTGTGTTTAGCCTCAGAAGCCTTTTCTCAAAGGGAATCTGACTCAGAGGCACAACACCCAAACCAAGGAGGCAGGGCTGTCCTGCTCTGAGTGAAGGATGGGACCAGAGCCTGGTTGCTGGTCACTGCTCTGTTCCTGCCACCAGGCCACTAGAGCTCCTTGAATCTAGTGGAGTGCTCTGGTCTTATAGAAGAGGAAACCAGAATTCAGAGAGGGGAAAAGCATGGCCCAAGGTCTCAGAGCAAAATAACTCAGCACCAGGAAATTCAATTCAGCTCTTTTCAGTCCTACAGAGCTTTCCACAGACTCAGGAGCTCAGGTGAACTTAAAGACTCTTAACACCAAAAAGATGTGTTCCAGAGAATCCCATTATCCTGGTTCCCTCCAGTCATCAAGACCGGTTTATTAATGGGATCTTTATTGTAATTCACAATGACAAAACAATGAAAGTCAAATGAAGCTATCTCTAAATAATGAGCCTATAATTGTAAATGGCCTCATGATTATTATGTGTTTTGGCAGATATAAGTGGTTGATATAATGGGTTAACCCAGGGTCTCTAAGGAGTCCAACCCATTAAAGCCCCTTCTCTAGTTAAATAAGCACATTTCTAGGCATCTGAGAACTGTTGGATGAATGAATACCTTGCTCTCCAACAGCTCACAAATTTTCTCATAGCAGCACTGTGACTGAGGGAAAATATTTGGCTGGGGTGGAGGAGGAAGGGGAAGGTGGGGAAAGATTGGGAGGGGTACATACTTGTACATCAGACAAATATTTCTACCAATGCTCTTTGGCAAGCCAATGCAATGTAATATTTCATTATCCAGCAACAGTCACTACTACTTAGGGGCTGCCTTCTTTTCTGGGCATAAAAAAAAAATCAAATGCCATCTCCTGATCTTTCTCTGGGTCAAAGACTCCCCAGAGCCCCTATGTTGAAGTCTGGCAGCTAAGGTTAGGTTACCAGAATCCTCTAGAGTTGAATGTTTATGTTCCTTGCAATTCAGTGGCGTCTGGGGGTCTCTGGTACAGTTTCAGCAAATGACAACCCCTTTCACTCAGTTCTGCTTAGCTCCTTCTTGAAGTCCCTGAAAACCCCATTTCTATCTGAGATCAGATGGGGTCAGCAAAGAGAAGTAAACAAACCCCACCCCAGGCCATTGCTCTGTAAGTCATTCAATGCCTTTACAACTCAACTCCTTGGCTCTCTCCCAGACTAAGATTGCTCTACCCCCCAGGCCTCTATCCCTTCCCAGGCCTGTCCCAGGCCACACTCACCTGGCTAGACTGCAATCTGTCCGCTGACCTGTTGGAAAGACAAAGGCAAAAAGCATTATGTTAAAGGAGAAGAGAGGGAGGGAGACCCACTCCTAGTAACTACCATGCCTATCTCCCCTAGAAGCCACAGTATAACAATGTGTAGCGAAAGAGAAGAGAGAGAGAGAGAGAGAGAGACAGAGAGAGAGAGAGAGAGAGAGAGACAGACAGAGAAACAGACAGACAGAGAGACAGACAGAAAGAAGAGAAAGCACCAAGACCCTCTTTCTGGGCAAGAACTGTTTCTGATGCTGATTCCCAGTCCAGGTCGGTCTCCCTAAACCTTACAGCCAACTCTGCTTCCCAATGGGAACATATGGATGGATGTAGTGGAACAATAGCAACACAGATCATACTTAATAGAATAAATTATTAGAAGCCCTCCCAGGGATGAAATTCAGCTTCTCTTATGTTGGATGTGTGTGTGGTGGGGTGGAAGGCCAAGTTTACTTGCTCCTGAGTGTATGTGTACACACACACACACACACACACACACACACACAGAGTTGGAGGTTGGGAGAACAAGAGGAGCTGTTTGCAGGACAGAACAGAGAAGATATGGATATTCTAGCTTGAGATTCATAGTAAATTCTCCTGTTAGGTTTGACTGAGGTGGCAAGGGAGATGGGAGATACAATGTTGATACTACTAGTAAATCATGGTTCTCAATCCAATAGTGGGACTTAGGAGTTCAATGGGTCATTGCTAGCTTTTAAAAAAATGAAACTGAAAATCTTCAAGTTCATGAGAAGTATTCTCATGTTTTAAAAAAATATACGTGCATGTCTACATGGGAAATGATGTGATACATATTGCTTTCTTTGGGTCCACAGTTAATGAAGCTTGATCTGTTTTAGACCTGCATTATTTAAACCAGGGGCAAACCCTAGCAGGTGCTGAGCTGGGGAAGTAAAAATCAGCTCCCACACTCCTCCCCATCCAAGCTCTTGCAAAGGAAACTCCAAGGGCTGGGGGAGGGAGGGCAGGGCCTTTCCTTGCCATTAAAGGTTGGTAATTGTTGCTTATAATTCAGCTCTTCTTGAGCAATGCCATCACCCACCCCTAACTGTCTCTCGTTACCAAAGGCTCAGCTCTTATGTGCAAAAATGTTACTCTGAGCCATTATTTTCAACATCTGTTCCATTTCCATTCTGGAATATTCATACACATCAATTATCCCTCTATGGTAAGAACAAGGGACTCCTGCATTATGGTGACAAATACATTCAGAAGGCAGGGACGTGATGACTTGCACACATAAAGATTTATAGTTTTGTTTTTTTCTTTATTGCTAGAACTTGTCATCTTTAGATTAAGGCAATTTGCAGCACTAATGAATGGTCAGCCTTCGTTCCTCCATAGTAGCACATTTAGTGCATAAATGTGTGAGTAAACCCATTCACTCACACACACAAGTGTGAGCGCATATGCATTTGTATGACCCCAAGGCCCTGCTCTCTGTCTTACTTATGGACTATGCTTAGACTGTCTTGATTCTCCGTGGAGCAATCTGATAACCCTAGAGTAAGGATTTTCTATAAGCAAAGTTTGGTCCTCAGTGCCCGAACTTGTTTAGTCTGAGTCCTTTTGGTGGTGAGGAAGAGAGAACAGAAATTATCTAACAGGCTTTCTTCACATAAAAGAAAATGCCTTAAAAGTCGTAAGATCAGGCTGGGCACGGTGGCTTACACCTGTAATCCCAGCACTTTGGGAGGCTGAGGCAGGCAGATCACCTGAGGTGAGGAGTTTGAGACCAGCCTGGCCAACATGGTGAAACCCCGTCTCTACTAAGAATACAAAAAAATTAGCCAGGCATGGTGGTGGGCACCTGTAATCCCAGCTATTCGGGAGGCTGAGGCGGAAGAATTGCTTGAACCTGGGAGGCGGAGTTTGCAGTGAGCCGAGATCACACCACTGCACTCCAGCCTGGCCGACAGAGGAAGACTCCATCTCAAAAAAAAAAAAAAAAAAAACAGTCGTAAGATCAGCCATGCATGGTGGCTCATGCCTGTAGTCCCAGCACTTTGGGAGGCTGAAGTAGGTGGATCACCTGAGGTCAGGAGTTTGAGACCAGCCCGGCCAACATGGCAAAATTCCGTCTCTACTAAAAATACAAAACTTACCCAGGCGTGGTGGCACACGCCTATAATCCCAGCTACTTAGGAGGCTGAGGTGGGAGAATCGCTTTAATCCAGGAGGTGGAGTTGGCAGTGAGCCGAGATGGTGCCACTCCACTCCAGCCTGGGTGACACAGCGAGACACCATCTCAAAAAAAAAAAAAAAGTCATTAGATAAAAGATTAGAGAAAAAAAACTAATCATCTGGGAAACCATCCAAGGCAGGAAAAGGACAGGGCAAAAAAGGTGGGTAGGAGGTTCTGGTATAATAAGAAGTGAGGCTCCAATTCCTGGGGCCAATGAGCCAAGGAGTACTGCACACTTTCCTAAACTTTGCAGTTTGTCTAAAGAGTGCTCAATAATTTATTTTAAAATGTCAGATCTCTGTGTAAGTACAGGCTTGCCTGTAACTGAAGTTAGCCATATTCCCTGCAGCTTCTCCCTTCCTCTCCCCCTTATCTTTAAGTGAGGAGATTAGTGGGACAGGGAGGAGGGGTGGGGCATTCAGAGGCATCCCCAACTTGGGAATCCCATTAATCACAGGATGCTGAGAGCTAGGCAGGAAATCTGGGCAGGGTGCCAAAAAACCCTGGGGAAGCTTCCCTTTCAACCTCCACCTTCTGTTTGACAGTTGAGGAGAGAAAGTCCAGAGTGCCAGTCCAGTTCTCTGCCTTGCTACTTTCCAGGGTCTGGTTAAAATCATTCTATGAGACAAGACAGTCCATTCAGCACCATGGCCTCAGCATAGCCACAGGAGAGAGGGCTGCCACTTAAACAGCATTAAGAGCTTTCAAAGCAGAAAGAAACTAACGCTCTTTCTGGAAGCTATAGAAAGCGGCAGTCTGTCCATCTCCTGCATTTGAGAATTCTCTCCTCTTAGAGCAGCTGCGTATCTCATCTCATGGCTCCCTACCTTCTTGCTCCAGTCTCAGTGCTGCCACAGAGGAGCTAGAAGTTTTAACAAAGTGTCTGGAGAATAAATAACCCCTCAGCCTCTCTACCCTGAAGTGGCAGAGGAGGCAAGGGTTGGGGGACTGGGTGGAGAGCAGGCACGCTCCATTTAAACAAATAGATGATACACGTTAGTGCTTCATTAAGCATTGGCCTTTTCCCATTACTCAAGCAGTCATTTGGGGCGTGTGCTTCCACATCAAACAAGCCGGGAAAAGAAAGGCATTCATATAACAAGACCGGGTCCACTTGGCTGAGGATGGAGGCGTGTGCTCAGCAAGAAAGCTCCAGCTGGCCTCACTGTCAAGCCTCCAGCAGAGGGTTCCCACACTCACTTTCTCCCAGGGTTTTCTGCAGAAGGTCATGCTTGGCTTGTAACTTGGTGATGAGGTTCCTGCCCTCCAGGTACTCTTTCATTTTCTGTAAGAGAGGAGGAGGAAAAAGAGCAATCAGACTCCTGAAGAAGAAAAAAAAAATCACAGATGCTCAGCTGAACAATTCCCCTTTACAGAGGTCATTTGGTTTCTGACCCAATTTCTACCAGTCCATTTTTTAATTTCTTTAAGGCACTGATCATATGGGCAGCTGTTGATTTTCATGGTGGATTAATATCCTTCTCCATGTTTTTTTCTGGGAGTTCCATGATGGCCAGTATAAAGAAACTGTTTCCTAGAGCCCCTCTCCCGCAGTTTCACTGAGGAAGAGCAGGGAGGGTGGATGAACTCATTGAGCCCTGGTCTTCTTGGTGTGAGGACACACACCTGCTATCTGTCACCTCTACTGACATCCTGCCCTGCCCTGGCCTCTTGGCAGGAGGGGGAGGGCATTCCATCACACTAGGAGCAGTGCCAATGGCAGGCTTAGTCCCTGCCTCAGCTGTAAGCCTGGGATGTGGAGCATCTTTGAGCCATATCCTCAACAGCTTCCTTCTCTATTCTGCATGAAGTCTTTATGGAAAGCTTTGGATTTCTGAGCACTCAGTGGAAGGGGCTGCCATCCCCCACTTGCATACACAAATCCAGGTCCAAACACAAATGTGATCCCACCTGCTCTCACAGTCAAAATATGACTGCTGTGCTGCACTTTCAGATTTGTTCTCTCTCAACCCTCGTCTGCCCAGTGAGAGACCGTATGTCCCCAGACAATTCACTGAATCTTCAAAACAACCCTAGGAACTATCATCATCATCATCATCATCATCTCCATTTTACACATGAAAGCACTGAGGTTTCGAGAGTTTAATTAAGTTGCTCAAGGTCTAACAGTTAGTGAGTGGTAAAGTCAGTATCCAAATACAGACAGTTTGACAATACAGTGTGTGCTCTTAACCATTATGACAAAATGTCCCATCCATCATGGTACAGAGCAGGAGAAGGAGAGAAGCAGAACTAAACTTCATAGTATTAACGCTCTATGCATGCAGCAACATAGCAGGTTTTAGAGCACTTTACCACATATTCTCTCATTTGACTCTTACAATAAATAACTGCACAGCATATAGGGAAGATATTACTTCCTTATTACAGACAAGATGATCTCAGGGGAGGTGAGGTATCAAATAAACTGCTGAGAGTTGCAAGCTAGCAAGTGGTAGTGTCAGGCCCAACCCAAGGCTTTTGGATTTTTAAAGTATCTTTTCTGCTCTCCTCCACAGCCATTCTTGGGGTCTTAGTTTGCCTTGATCACCTCCTGCTGCAGTGGTTTATCCTCCAGATCAGGGGCTATCTGCCTACGTCTGAACTCAGAAGTCAAATGGCCAGGTTTCCCAAAGTGTGATCCGTGAATTACTGGTGACATGTGAGATCATTGAGGTAGTTAGGTGGATGCACCATTTTAAATGGTAATAGTTCTGTCTGTCTTTTAATGTATATTAAGTAAAACATATAATTATACATCAAACCTTTGATTTCACTTAGGATTAAGAGTGATAGAAAGAAAAGGTGAACAGGGCCAGGTGCGGTGGCTCAGGCCTATCATCGCAGCACTTTTGGAGGCTGAGGCAGATGGATCACTTGAGGACAGGAGTTTGAGACCAGCCTGGCCAACATGGTGAAACTCCATCCCTAACAAAAAACATAAAAATTAGCCGGGCGTGGTGGTGAGTGCCTGTAATCCCAGCTACTTGAGAGGCTGAGGCAGGAGAATTGCTTGAACCTGGGAGGCGGAGCTTGCAGTGAGCCAAGATTGCACCACTGCACTCCAGCCTGAGCAACAGAGCAAGACTCCGTCTCAAAAAACAAAAAACAAACAAAAAAAGAAAAGTGAACAAATGTGAGTTACTTTTACTCTATACTTTTCTGTACAATGTGAACTTTTAACTAAGAGCTTGCATCTGATTCTTTCTCTTGTTTAAAAACAAAAGAAAAATCTGCTTTCTCTGGGACGCAGTGCCTAGCCCTCCCATGTTCACCCAGATGTTCCTGTGGGTACCATGCAAATCTCCATGACAGCACTTCTCATACAGCCCGGTCACAGAGGGTTTATTACTCATGTGTCTTTTTCTCCAGACTGCTTCCTCCCTATGGTCAGAGACCATTTATTATTCTTTGCACCCCTGATAGTACCACACCTAGCAGATAGCAGATACTCAATAAATGCATGATGAATAAATGAATGAGCAGTCTCACTCTCCTCTGGGTAGACCCTTCCTCAGCAGTCACAAACCAAGCCCCTAGTGTGCCCGTACTCACTGAATTAAAAATAAAACAAGCCAAAACTAAATCTTACTCCAAATCATTTCTACTGCCTTATTCATGATCTGTTCTCTCTGTGCCTTTATACTTTTGCACAAGAACATCTGCAAGGAAAGAGGCTCTGTTGTCACCTTCCCTTTTCCATCTGTTCCAGATGCCAGCTCACCTGCTGTCATTCTTCCCGGGGTAATATCCGAATCCCCAACCAATGCCTAATTGTGGATTTGAAACAGTACTTTAGGGCCCAGAGGTGGAAAGCCTTCAGGAAATATCAATTGCCAACAATGCAAGCCTCAAAAGCCTCTCTCTTTGGAAGGTTATCCCAGGAGACGCTAAAGGTTTCCTAATGAGGAAAATTCACCAAGAAACTGTAACCCTCAAAACAAGACCAGACTGCTCAGAAAACAGCTACAGTTCTCAAAGGAGATGGATGCAAATTCCTTCTTCTCACTACTTGTGATTCCGGAAATCAATTTTTTAAATTCATGTTCACAATTCATTAGTTAACTCTGGCTGTCACTTGATGAACCATTAAAATAAATAACAATCTCGTCAAGATGTATGACGCATTACCTCTTCGGGTTCCATTAAATCCTGAAGGATCATAACTGTGTCAAGGTATGAACTGCATCCCTAATACTGGTGTGGAAACCATGGTTGGAGTTTTCCATCCAGGTAAGCCAGGTATGGAAAGGTAAAGGCATCTCAGAATCTGCAGGCATGTTATTTTATTTATCACTCCCCCATACCACCCATAAGTCAGCATTTATCCATATGAGAGACTCGCTGGGGATAAGTGACCTTGTCTTTAATTGGTGGAAGTGAGTTAGAAGGCTTCTATTGCTGCTCGACAGACACACAGAGAAAGGAGCTAAGACCGCTGAAGAAGGCAAGGGAAGAATAGGTGGTTTTTAATGATTTCTGGAGATGAGGGGGGCCAGGAAAAGGGATGCTTATAATCTCCAATCTCAAAATTCCTTCCTTGGGCAACGAGGATCACTTTCCTTACTTAGGGCACGTTCCAATATTAGGTTATTCTTTTTCGTTCCTTCACCAAACACCCAAAATCAAAGTGGCTACCTGGGGTTTTCCTCAATGAAGGAGCAAAAGAACGGGTAATATTTTATTCTAGGTATCACCAAAATAAAATCAAGTTCCTAAAACACAGTCTGACCAGTGCCCACCCCCAACAACTTTCACACTTTATCAAAACTGAGAATTTCTTCAAAAAGTAGGAAGGGCGGCAAAGAGTCTATTGGGCATTTTGTTTAGTGCCATTGTAAAACTTCAACTCAGTTTTTATGACTCATTAATTCATTTCCTAATAATTCCTAATTGGATATTAACTGTCAGCAGTGAGTTTATTGAAAAGTATTAATATAATAACTTTTCTTTCTGCACTTTCTCTCCCTGATAGATGCTTTAGTTGCATTACAATGAAAAAGCATGAGTTGGAATATTCTAGTCCTACCACTTACTAACTCTTCTAACCTTGGGCAAATCATTTAACCCCGAGTCTTAGTTTTTCCATCTAAAAAATGAGAATATTTTTTTCACAAGGTTGGTGAGAATGAAATTGGATAATAAGCATTACTGTGATTAGCACAGGGCCTGGCTTCCTTATACCTGAATCACCTCCTCAGTGAGCCTAAAAGCATCCCTTCCCTAAGTGTCTTTGCTTTGTGCTAAAATAAAAGCAGAATGAAAGCAGAAGGTTTTGGGCCTTAAAAAAGTAGTAAGAGGCACTAGAATGCTTTTCAAATTTCATTTTTAAAAACCTCTTCCCTTTAAATACACTCTTACCATGGGGGTATAAAACTCACTGGATGTTGCTTATGCCTTGGATTTAATCTGCGTGAACCTAAGACCCTAAGTATCCACTGCAGCAAGGCAGGAAAAGTTAGTACACCTACCCAGCCCATGCTCAGAGATATACAGATGTCATTATAGTGGCTGTTTCCCCACCATGCAGGCATGCTGACATTTCCCCTTCTCCCCATCAGTTTTTAAAATAGGAAACAGCTGTCAGATAGAATACATAATAGAGTAAACCTTAAATGGAGCATGTCTCCCCAGTTTAATTGACAGCACAGGGGCATTCACTCATTTGTACTCGCCAGCACACGTTTACCAAGGGCCTGCAAGAAAATACCAAGATAAAAAGATCTCAGACCACAAGTTCCAAGTCTAGTGGTCGCTCATTGCCCCAGTGGCCAAGGCATTGCCTCCTCTTCTATTACCTTCCCTAAACCTGTCCCTAAGAATTCAGACTGTTTAGCTTTGTTACCTTATCAGCCATGATCCTTAACCCCTTCACTGCTCTATCCCCATACAATAACCTAATTCTCCAACTCCCTATAAAAGGAAATACTTAGGCTGGGTGTGGTGGCTCATGCCTATAATTCCAGCACTTTGGGAGGCTGAGGAGGGCGGATCAAGAGGTCAGGAGTTCGAGACCAGCCTGGCCAACATAGTGAAACCTCGTCTCTACTAAAAATACAAAAAATTAGCTGGGGGTGGGGGTGGATGCCTATAATCCCAGCTACTTGGGAGGCTGAGGCAGGAGAATCTCTTGAACCTGAGAGGCGGAGGTTGCAGTGAGCTCAGATTGCGCCATTGCACTCCAGCCTTGGGCTCTTGGGCAACAAGAGCGAGGCTCGGGCTCCAAAAAACAAAGGAAATACTTAGGAAAATGCCAGCCTTATAAAGCTTTGGTAAACCTTGGCTAAACAGCGAGCATCACTGCCTGTGAGGAGGGAATTTGCTAAACAAATGATGGCATATTCATACCGTGGAATTCTGTCCAGCTATTTAAAAAGGAGGCAGATCTTTTTGGACTAACATAAAAATAAGATCCAAGACAAATAATGTTAAAAAAGTGAAGAATGGTATAAGTGGTATACTTCTATATCTACTTCCATTTTCTTTCATTACATTTCTAAGGTAATTTATTGCATTAAAGGGTATTTACAGATACGTCAGTTGTTGTCCATGCAGAGTATCTCTGGAAGGACACAGAAGAAACTGGTTTCAACCACCAGCAGAGGGGAGGGGAAAGAGGAGTCAGGAATGAAAAGAAACTTTATAGTAGGTTTTCCTGTATACCCTTTTAAATATTTGCATCCTTTAAAAATACTGATTTTTAACAATCACAATAAAAAAGGCAACGGGTAAAGAGTAGACATTGCTGAACTATGTGTTATAGAAGATAAGCAATAAACACAAAGCCAAGAAAATCAGGAAACATGTCACCACTGAGGGCAAATAAGAGGCGAAAGTTGCTGAGCTGTTCCTGAGCCCTTCCCTTCACCTCTGCTTCTTCCACAGCGTGTAGAGAAGCAGCCTGTGGCCAGAGACCCAGTAATCAGAGCAGTGGGTCCAGCTTTTGTGAGCTACCCATTCTCTCTGGATTTATTGATTGATTGACTGATTGATTGAGATGGAGTTCCGCTCTTGTTGCCCAGGCTGGAGTGTAATGGCGTGATCTTGGCTCACTGCAACCTCCGCTTCCCGGGTTCAAGCGATTCTCCTGCCTCAGCCTCCCAAGTAGCTGGGATTACAGGCATGTCCTACCATGCCCAGCTAATTTTGTGTATTTTTAGTAGAGACAGGGTTTTTCCATGTTGATCAGGCTGGTCTTAAACTCCCAACCTCAGGTGATCTGCCCACCTTGGCCTCCCAAAGTGCTGGGATTACAGGCGTGAGCCACCACGCTCGGCAGATTTATTTATTTATTTATTTATTTATTTATTTATTTTTATTTATTTTTTTTGAGATAAAGTCTCGCTCTGTCGCCCAGGCTGGAGTGCAGTGGCCGGATCTCAGCTCATTGCAAGCTCCGCCTCCCAGGTTTATGCCATTCTCCTGCCTCAGCCTCCCAGGTAGCTGGGACTACAGGCGCCTGCCACCTCGCCTGGCTAGTTTTTTGTATTTTTTAGTAGAGACAGGGTTTCACCGTGTTAGCCAGGATGGTCTCGATCTCTTGACTTCGTGATCTGCCCGTCTCGGCCTCCCAAAGTGCTGGGATTACAGGCTTGAGCCACCGCACCCAGCCAGATTTATTTATTTTTTAATCTTTCTTTCCTTCTCTCTTTCTCTCTCTCTCTCTCCCCCCGCCTTCCTCCCTCTCTTTCTCTCTCTCTCTCTCTCTTTCTTTTAAGGCAGAGTCTTACTCTGTCACCCAGGTTGGAGTGCAGTGACACAATCTTGACTCACTGCAACCTCTGCCTCCTGGGTTCAAGTGGTCCTCCCACCTTAGCCTCCTGAGTAGCTGTGATACTGTCCTGTGATACGTGCCCATGACCACACCTGGCTAATTTTTGTATTTTTAGTAGAGACAGGGTTTCACTATGTTGTCCAGGCTGGTCTTGAACTCCTGACCTCAAGAGGCCCACCTGCCTCAGGCTCCCACAGTGCTGGGATTACAGGCATGAGCCACCATGCCTGGCCTATTTATTTTTCTAAGTTTTCAAATAAGAAGGTTGGGTTAGGTAATTTTAAAAAATCGCTTCAAGTTTCTTCACTCCACAATTATTTTCCTGAGACTCCTGCAAGCAACTCATTTTTACAGGTCATGCCTCACATTCCCAATTGATGTCATCTGGGCAAATCAGTCCAATGAGAGCCATAAGTGGTCAGAAAGTTTTCTTAGCAGCCCTCTTGGTCACTAGGCACACCACCCAGGAGTCAAGCGGTGACAAGAGACTGCTTCCTAACCTTCCAAAAGATAGGATCTTCCAGGATGTGCTGCTCTGATGTTTTTGAAGGGCATAGGGAAACACACGGACAATGTTTGCAGAGGCAACAGACTAAAGAAAGCACATCTGTAGTTGTATTGGCTTTGTGTGGGTTGTATGGTAAACAGGTAGTCACTCTGCTTAATGTGGGTATCCCATTTTCCATAAATGTCTATTTCACCACCCCAAAAAGCTCCTTTTATCATGAAATTAATCATCTGATGCAAAGTACCAGTCACAAAAATGATGAACTTGCACAGAATCCCACTGCTAGACAAGCCCAGACAAAAACTGTTCCTGTTAGCCAAGGAAATTTGCACACAATTTTGATAAGTGGCACTAGGGCCACCACATAAGACACGAAATAGATTAGAGGACATCAGTGTATTGAGACAGAAAGTGAAAGGGTGGGCAGAATTTGCGAGGTCACCAGTTTGAAGCAGGCCATTCCTGCTTTTACTAAAGGTCAACTTAGAATACAAATGTTACAGAATTCATTTAAAGCCAAAAAGCAATTCTGACAACGACTGTCTTAAAATTCAAGATTTTTAGGTCCAAAATTTCTTACTTAACCTAAAAAATGGAAATCTTCACAATATAATGAGATTGGGTCATTTAAATAGTGTTATATCTAAGCAGTCCAGACAGACCAGCTAAACAATCCTATTATTAAAAGCCTCTAGAGAGTGTTCAACAAGCTCCTTAGATAATGAAGCTTGGGGCAGCGACACATCCCTCATTATAGTCAGAAAGTTATCTTAACGTGTGAGCCAGGTTATTGCGTGCATTTGTTTTCCCACATGCTGCTCTTTCCTCAAGGAATGCGATTCTCCTCCCCGACTCCCTGCCTGGTTCGCTTATTCTTCAAGATTAAACACAAAAGTCACTTTGTGTGTGATGCTTCCCCAACTCCACTCATCCTGGCTGCCATTCATGCACTAGTGCATGTATGCATTTTTACATTTTTTAAACTACAAAAATCAACCTATTTTAACTGTTCAGATATATATGAAGTAAAAATGGAAGTTCTCCCTTTACATGACCCATCCCCCATCATTTCCCTCTTTATCTTATACTCTCAGCATTCCCAGCTTGTAGCACAGCGTCTGGCAATAGTAAATCCTCAAAAACTGATCAATGAATAATTTAATAATGATTAATAAATACATTAATGATGATGGTGAAGATAAAGTTTTAGCATTTATTGAACGCGAACTACAAACCACGCAGTGTATTAAATATTTTACAAAAATCAATGAATGAGCTAAAATGCCATTCTATTATTTTTTTGTATTGGTTTTAATATTTTACTCAGAAGTATGCTTAAAGAATATTATAATTATATGACTTAGATTGTAAAACAATATGTACAGCAGTATCCTATTTTTTAGAATAAAATTATAAATATGTGCTCACATATGTATTTGTGCACGTATAGAAAACAGATTAGAAAGGAATATATTCTAACACCATTATCTCTAGCTGGTAGAATTACGGACAATTTTTATTTCCTTTCTTTTGCTTCTAAATTTTATATAATGAGCATATGTGGCTTTGTATAATCATTTTTTAAAAGTTGTTTTAGAAGAATAGTACTGATACATCATTCCCTTTTAGCAGTTTTCTCTAGGATAAAAAATATGAGGAAGTCTGAGCTTAATTAAAAAAACAGATTTCTTTAAAAAAAAGTTAGCAAATCTTCAGTGTTCTTAATGCAGAAAAGGCAGTGTTCAAAGAATAATTAAACAAATCACTCCAGTTGCAGGAAAAATTCAATTTACTGCATGCAGACTGTTTCTTGACTGAAAAGTTAATTCCTTTCATTCAGAATCAGTATGCATATTCACTGGCTATATTTCATCTCACATCTGCAAACTTAATATTTCCTTTCTTGGTCATCAGAAGATTAGGAAATAAATTTTAGCCCAGGCAATAGATCCTACTTGGCAAGCTCAAAATAACTCACTTATTAAAAAGCAGCACCAAAGACCAGTAGCGGACTTCCAAAGGACTGTTAACAATACTTAAAAAAAAAAAGGAATAAAAGGCTCCAACTGTCTAAAAGAAGACTAGAGATACACGAATAAGAAAATACGATGTTTTGGAATTATGTGCAAAATAGTAATGCTGCACATAACCCATCCTTTAAGTTTTAGCAATAATTAGAAAAAATAGTTTCCCAACATTGAAAGTTATAAAATAATGTCATCATATTGCCTAGAAAAGATTATAGATTTTTAAAAACAAAACATGTGTTATCATGAATATTTGTATGTACTTTCCAAGAACTAAAAGATGAAGTTCCCCTTTCAGGATCCCCTGTGCCTGAGAAGGAAACCTTCCAGTGAAAGCCTACTAGCTAGTTAAAAATTTCTTAAAAAAGAAAATCTTCTGAGTAGTATACTTGGGAGCATCCTTTTTCTTGGGAGGATCCCTGTTAGACATACACAACTTATAAATGCTTGCACCTTTAAGTGTAGGGATGGTCTCTGAGTATGCCCACATTCATATCTAAGATATTCAACGCCTGTCCTTCAGACACTTAACAAGGACTCTGAGTTCCAAATCTCCCTGAGTGCTGCACTGCATGCTGACGCTCTTTAAAAGCCATAGTGCTCCCTTACTGTGAAATAAAACTGCTCTGTCTCTTGCTGGTTGGCTCTCCTCTTAGCAATGCTGGGCTTGCTCATGAAGGTTTCAGACACTGTGGACTTGACGGACTCCATGGAGTTGCTGTACTGGAAGCAGTCAGACACATCAAAGTCCTCCACAGTCACAATGTCCTGGATGGTTTGCAGGGTGGCCTCCATTGTCTTCTTTACCTGCCATGACAAGGGTCAACAGGATGCATGAAGGGTGGGTTGTAAAACAGTAGGTGATGGAGAAGCTTGAAGGGAGTGGGCTGGGGAAGGCCAGAGGATGCCATCAGAATGTGCAGCTCTGCTTCCCACTGGACAGTGCTAAGTGAGAGGTAAACATCACATGGACTCTGCTACAGCATGATACTCTCTACAGTGAAAACCTAAAAGCCACTACAATTCTTCATGCTATGTACTTGACCCAGATCTTTTAATGTTTACTTTTAAAATTTAATATTAGCATTTTTATATCATATAACAATATTATATATTATATTTTAATGTTTACTTTTACAATTTAACATTAGCATTATTATAATATTATATAGCAATATTATAATAGAAGTGTTAAGGGAAAGAGGATAAAATATATCTAAACCAACCCCCTCATACAAACAGCTAATTAAAATGTGTGATGGGCCTAGCACTGCAAAGCCCCAGGTTCTGTTTCATGACCTTCAATAAACTGATGAATTTGTTTGCTCATTTGCAAACTAAGTGACCTATCCCTACTTCTTCCTGATCTTCCTGCGGAAAGTAAGACTTACTGAGACACAAGGTAAGAAGCCATCTGAGCTCAACAGAAAGCTGGATCACCTGCCCTTTTGAACTGCTTTTTGAAAGCAAATACACTGAGCCCAGAAGAAACTCACCCTTTCCTAAGAGGATGGAGATGTTTGAAGTGTCAAAGTCAAAGGCCTCTGTTTGTTTGAACATGCTAGACAAAGCTAGGCATGAGGAGGTGGTTTCAGAGACACAATATTGTTCACACAGCTGCCAAGTGCCATTTTGATTAAATGTGTAGAGGGGAAAAAAAAGCATTTCGCAAAAGCTCAAAATAGAGCACAACCTTTGGCAATGCAAGAGCAACTTCCTGGAGTTCAAGGGCAGGATGTAGCAGAGGGGGAAAGTCCAAGCCTACATTTGGCTAGGAAATGTTTGCGGCCGCCCGGACATTCTCTGCATGCTCCTTCCACCTGCTCTCAGACGGGCAGCAGCAAAAGTTTCAACAGGGAAACTCAGAGTGTGGCTTTGAGCCTCCTAAGGAGGAAACTCACCTCTTCGTTTTCAATCTTTAGAGTGGATAAGCGAGACTGCAGTTGTTGGCATCTCTGTACCAGCTCACTCTGGACAGGCTGCTGGGCACAGAGCTGGGAAGCCTAACAAAAGAAAGCAACACCAGGTCAGAAAGAGGATACAGTCCCCTTGGCAGTTCCAGAGTTCCCATTACTGGCAATGAAACTACCCATATTCAAGGTATAAGGCTCGTGGTTTCTATGTTGAAGCAAATTCCAAAGCCAACTTGTGTGAGCCTCTTCCAGGACCAAACAGTACATGAAAGGAATGGGTAGGGGGATCTGTTTGGAGTCCGGCAGGGGTAGGTCTATGTATGGTCTGCAGCTCCATGGAAGGCTGAGGAGGCTGGAGAAGAGTGCCTCAGGCAGCCCCAGCTCCAGAAACACAATGCTTTGGCACAGCGAATATTTCCTGCCGAAAGTCCAAGTGGCCACCTCTCTGGCCCCTCCCTCATCCCCCTTCATACATCAGAGTGAAAGCAGGAGAGAAGTGGGTCAGGAGGCTAACTTGCCGCTGCTGGCAGCCAGCATGTGTTTATAAATCCAGGCCATGCATGACAGCTCTGATTCAATGAGAAAGCGTGAAGCCAGGAACAAGTTGGTCGCCTATGCTAGAGGGCCCGAGAGGGTATGGAATCTGAAAGAGCTTGGGATTTTCCAAAGAGCCATCATTTTACCCCAGGCCTTCCCTAGAGCTGTAAGAGAGGAGTCTGCCTTTCCCACAAGGATTATTGCCAATTAGCTTTCCCCTGTGTGAAGGAATGGCTGCTCCACTGTCTCCTGTTGGGGATGTGGTTATGGGATGAGGTCATCCACAGTCCCCTGGATGACAGATGAGGAGCAGAAGGCTGAGAGAGTTGGGAGGCAGGACCCATGTGGAGACAGCTCCTGTCACCTTGTTACCGTTCGTCCTTTAGCCTCTTGTCTGCAGAGAGACATCTGGATAGAAATGGCCTCCTTCCTCCTCAGCAACGAGTGGGCACATTCACATGCCCACAGACCATTCCCTTGCTTGAAAAGACAAAACCTCTCTTCAAATGGAGGGGGCTGGGACTTGACCTTTTCCTCCATTGGCTTTTAAGCTCCCAACTGACTTGACCTCCTCCCCCAGCTGAGAGGCTGGTCTGAGCCAGCTCTCAGATCTGAAGAGAGCTGACTTCACTCTAACTCTTGGATAAGCAGACACAATGGAGAAAGCTCAGTGGCCAGAACCGGTTAGTGCCAAGAGTGAAATTCTCTGGCTGCCTGATGTCACCAGTCAGGCATCCAGAGTCCCACAGCCTCTGAGGGCACCAAAAATGGAGCCAAGTACCTCCTCCTAGTACATCTGAGAGCACTTGGCATCAATTCATATGCTGTGCACCCCAGAACACCAGTTAGTGTGGGGCCTTGGCCAATTTCAAGGCTTCCGGTCAAAATGCCACCCGATCTTTGGCCCTAATCCAACGACTTGCAGGCAGCTCCCTCCTGTTGCCTCCACAATCTGCAGACAACCCACACTGATGGGGACAGACTGGCTGCAGAGGCCAAGAATGACCCACCCTCTCATCTCTTTTTATTTTCACTCATACGAAGGCTAGGCTAGAATGCGGAACCTTCACAAGCTCCCGAACTGGTCCTGGCCCCTGCCTGGCTCAGCCACTGATCAGCTATATCACATAAAGAGAGCGCCCCAGCAGAAGAGTGAGCTATTGATTTTTAAAGTAACCCAGACCTAGCAGAGAGGAATCAGGGAAGGAAAAACCACCTCCAAGCCTGTCCCTTTAAGAAGTAGCAGAGCTGATGATGATGCATGCTTTGGCAGTGGTCCGCTACCGGGGTGCAAGGTAATACACTTCAGCTGCGCTCTGGAGTACGGAAATAAGACACTGACAGGGGGAGGTGGGGGCCTGAGCACCCAGCATCTGGAATCCTCCTTTATGGAGACAAGCTGTTTGGCTCAGAAGGCAACTCAGTCACTAACACCAGAAAATGTATCATTCCACTCAGCTGGTCCCCAAGTTCCACTGATCCCTGGGAAGGAATCTCAGTGACAGCCGGAGAAGGGGCTTGGAAGGCAAGTTTGACCAGAAGCCAGGGCAGGTGAAGAATGGGACTTCCTGAGGCTTGGTGACACCCCTCCCCCCAATTCTAAATGCACATGCTATCATCTCACTTCTCCATCTGTTCAGACACTGACATTTCCTAAGTCACAGCAATGGAAATGAACTGTAAATGGTTTGATTTTCCCCAAGAAGGAAAGAAAGGAAATCAACTCCACATTTCTGTCTCTAGGACAGTGTCTCACTCTCCATAGAGGCCGACTGACGACAGCAAATCCTCTGGTTCCACTGCCACAGCTGTCATTCTGGAGC
Organism: Theropithecus gelada; assembly: GCF_003255815.1. Lineage (NCBI taxonomy): Eukaryota > Metazoa > Chordata > Mammalia > Primates > Cercopithecidae > Theropithecus > Theropithecus gelada. The sequence continues at coordinate 159,236,285 of NC_037668.1, forward strand.
AGAGATTTCTAGAGTCTGGAAGCTAATCTTGAGAGAAGCATCATTCCTGATGAGCACACATGTTGCTGTTATTTGGTCCCCTGGCGTCCACTCCTCCTTCTTTTGGTAGCTTTGGTCTGACTACCCTTAGCGAGGGGAACCTCCCACTCCACAGCTCAGGCCATGTGCTTTGCATGGACCCAGGCATAAGCACTTCACCCAATCAAAACCAGAGACACATGAAACTTTGTGGGGGCTTTGAGGAGGGAGGCAGAGACTCTTTCCACTAGATTTCAACCTACCAGGGAAGGCTGGAAATGCAGTCACCTTGCCTCCATGGGAGAATGACCTGTCTGAGAATGGAGCTAACACACAGGAAGTAGTGCAGAGACAGCAAAACAGTGTCTTGGTAAAATTCCTCCTCCTAAAGCCAACTATACTCAAAGGTCCATCTTGATCTTTTCTATCACATAAGCCTATACAACCTCCTTCTGATTTCACCAATAGGTGAAATGGTGGCTCCTACCCACAGGAATGAGGTTCACTCTGGCTCGTACACACAACAACACAAGTGGAACCAAAAGATTCAGAACGATGAAAACCCAGGAGCTTCTCTTGCCTCTCACTTTAGTGTATTTAGGCCCTTCTTATTCTAGTCACTGGAGGTGAAGAGTCCAAAACAAGGCCCCCATGTTCATGCTCCCCTGTCTGGGCAACCAGCATCAGGCCTTTGGGATGGCATCTTAGCTCCTTTCCTTCCTGCAGGTACCCATTCTTTTTTGTTCAATACCCAAGCAAAACTATACACTTCATCACAGTCTTCTAAGTTCAGGAGAATAAGATTATTCAGAACTCTGCCAAATGCCAAAAGATCACAACATTCCCTGCCTAGCTGTTGCTTCTCCACTAAAGCCTCTAGGATGTGGCCCCACTTCAGCTCTCATTTCTTTTAGCCTCACCACTGGGAGCGCTCCCCTCCCTCACTTTCCTTTCACCATCCTGAACTGTTGGTAGTTTTTAGAATACACCTGCTGTTTTTCACCTTCTTTGATCCTGCTGGGCCCCTTTGGATGCCCCTCTCTGTGCATAGTTCTAACTCTCCCCTTAGCGACCTTATTCCCCAGACTGTAAGCTCCCCAAGGGCTTTAATCTCCCACGTCTGCAGCCAAGCCCGAGTGTCTGACAGCATGCACTCACTAAGTGTTTGCTCAGTAAGTGGAATATGCCTCACCCACCTGACAAGAAGCTGGGCCCAGGCCTCTCCCACCCCAAAATAATGTGGCTTCTGTGTAATGAATCTAGACAGGTCCACTCAAGCCCCTTGAGGGTGGAGGTATAGGGAGAGGGCCTCACCATATCCCCCATGTGGGGCTGAAACTCAAACTTCATAGGGGGACAGAAGACGTTGTTGTACATCTCCATGAGGCGCTGCTTGTCACTGGTGGCATCCAGGTTTTCTACTGCATTCTCGATGGCATCCAGACCCTCATGCTTCGACTGTTCCAGGTTTAACTCAGCAGAGAGGAAGGTGCGTAGAGCCCGGTTCAGACTTGCATGGTAGCCTAAGTCACAACACTGCTGTGGGAAGGAGAAGGCACATGAGCACACCATGGACAGCCCCAAGGCTTGGTGGAAACGGAGGGTGGTCCTGAGGGCAGATCTGACCACATCAATAAGCCTGGCTGTGCAGTGGGAAGAGGGCTGACATTCTGACTTCCAAGGCCTGGGTGAGAGTTCTCAGTTCTTGATTCCCAATTCAATGGTTAAACACACCCTAGAGGGCTGTGAGGTGGTTGGGAGGAAGAAGATTCATAAGATTAAATGACATTATTTAATTAAGTGCTATTTCATAAACATGAGAAGAATTGAGAGTTAAAGAGAATCCTTTTTCATTTTTAGGTTTATCTGGGGTTGCCATTATAACAAAATTCAACAATAAAAATACAACCTGCCACTCACTGAGGGTTACTGTGGTTAAATCACTATACAGCAACCAAGCCAGGCCATTTCAGGGTTCTGAAAGCAGAGTATTGCAACAGCAGCTAATGTATGCAAGCTCAACTCTAGATGGGAGAAGGACAGAATAGGGAGCTGACTCTGTGGGTCATCATTCCCACCAACTCCCAACATTCTAGGATAGGCCTTAGCCGTAGACTAAGGTTTACTGACATGCCTCCTCCTTCCTGGCATCTGACAACAGATGCCCCTGCACTACAGAAATAGCATTTACAAGACTAAAAAGCTCTACGCATAAGTGTTACTGGAAAAATTCATGCCATGTAAAGGATTCTGATTTTTTACAACAAAATGCAAAACGAAAATGGTATGAAAGAGGCAACTGTATAAAAAAAGCACTGGCGCAGAATCAAGCAACCTTGGAAAAGCCACTCCCCTTCTCTAAACCTGTTTCTTCCATAGTAAAATGAACAGATTTGGCCAGGCCAGTGGCTTTCAAGCAGTAGACCAGAGCCGGCACTGAAGCTGCCCTTGAAAAGTGGGTAAAAAGACAACCCAACTACTAGGACTTGGAGTCTTCCATTCCTCCTTCAACCAAGCGAACTCTGCTCTTTTTTCTATTTAATATTTAGGGATTCTATGTAAGGTCTGCTTTGAAGAAATAATTCTTCTGTTAGAGAAAAGTCTGAAAATCCTTGGACCAAATGTAATCCCTAAGGCCCTCTTCAGCAATGGCATTCTGTAACTCTGTGATAATATTCCCCATCCCTCCCCAAGGACCCAGAGATCCCAATCCCTTGGTCATCCATCATCCTCCCTATTGCTTAAGCAACTTTGAGGTCCAGGTCCTGAGAAGAAACATCAGAGAAGAATCCATGCATAGAGTAAGGCCATCTGCCTGATTACCATTTCATTGCACAAGCAAGCATCAAATTAACTCTCCCCACAGCCTTTTCCTCTCATCATGATCGCATTGGAAGCAGCTACTATTGGGGAAGAAAAGGCCTATGATGTGCTTCCTCTTTCCCGGCATCTGACAAGAAGCTCAGTGACAGCATCAGTTGGGCTGGGCTCTGGGTTCAGTGCCAACAGGCCCTGGCAGCTGCCTGGCTGCAGTGGAATAACAGCAGTTACAGCTTAACTAGAGGCAGAGGATGGAAAGACATTAAATTCAGTTGGGAGGGAAGAGCAAATGGAAGCTAGACAAAAGCGGCTGATTAGGACGCTGCACGTGCACAGGCCCTCTGGGAGATGCTGCTGGTCTCACCAGGCTGCCCTTGAACCTGTAAACATTCCTGACTAGCTCTATGTAGACCCTGTTGATGAGCTCTGTGCCTATAAGTCTAATGAACAGAAGTAACACGGCCCACAGAGTGTATGTGTGTGGGTGGAGGGGGTGTGGGCAGGGGGTAAATGTGGGAGAGAAAAGTTACCCTTCAAAAAACCTTTACCCATTTTTGGTAATTTCCCTTTCCTCTCCATTCTCACTACCTCTACCCCTATTCATACCCTTACTGTGTTACACCAGTGCTGTCTGCTTCACTGTCCTAAAATGTGACTTTAATTATGGCACTTACCTGTTGAAGAACCTAAAATACCTCTCATTTTTTTCCCCAAGGTAAAATCCACCTTCCTCAGTTTTGAAATTTAAAAAATGCTTCTATTTCACTAAGTATGCTTACTATACGTCAGTCCATGTGCTAAGTCCTTTATATACACTCTACATTTTAATCCTCATAATAACCCCAATGAGGTTGGTATTATCTTAATTTTCCAGGCTCGAAAGCTGAGGCTCAGTGAAGTTAAATAATTTGAGCAAGGTCCAACAGCCAGAACAAATTGTAATCTGTCTTCAATCTATCCATCCAACATCAACTCCCTTTATTTTCTTCTTCAGATTCATCTGCTCTAATCCAACGAAATACTCTCTGTTTAGGGTATAGTATTAAGCTTCAAATCAGCTATATGGCCATAAGCAAGCTACTTAATCCCTCTGGGCCTCAAATGAGGATAACACCAGCCTCACAGGTTGTTGTAGGCTAACAGGCAATATATTTACATATATTTAGTACCATGTAGACACTTTAAAAAAATAGTAATATAGCTCCAAATCCACTGACCTCTGCCCTTCAGCTCCCAGAATGTCTCTTCCTTAAATGTTTCCTACGCCTCTCACCTGTTGGAATTGGACCAGATCTTCAAGATCCAAATTAAATTCTCAGCCTCTGGGAAGCCAGCCAACCCTGCAATCCTGGACTCTAATGACCCTAGCCTCTACTTAGAACCACACTAATCTGCAGCTTTCATATGACAAGGAATACACTTCTTCATTCTATGACTTGCCATGTCATATCACCCCAACCAGACTACCTTCTCACCCTTCTTTACATCCCTCAGCATTAGGCCTTGCTCACAGTAGGCACTTAAATTTCAGTTGACTGACTGATGCCACAAGTACAGATTCCAGCCTCTCAGGAAATAAAGCACTTAGGCTGAATACTGACCTAAGTCAAGTGGGTAGATGAGGCCAGTGAAGCCTTTTGTTTTGCTCACTCTATGGCCAAAGGGAGGCTGGGAGTTTTCCCAGGCTGGTGCACTGTCTCTATTTATATAACTGTTCTGTAGGTTCTTTGTGCCAATGAGTGAGGGTCTGAGTCACAATATGCCCCTGGCTCCTCTACACCTCTAGCCAACCAGGAAGATTCAGAAGAGGTTTTCCAGAGTCTTGACTATCTACATACCTGTAGGGGAACAGCCAGAAACCAAGCAGTTAGCGAAGAAGCAATATCTGGCAAGGTTAGGTAAATGAGATTTGAATATTTCATCCTGTTCCAAGGAGAATACCAGTAAGTAGAGGAAGCACATTATTTTGCTCACAATGGGGATAAAGCAGGCTTTCCATGGCTTCTGATGAGTTCTGTGGCCACGCTGGGCTCCCCTGGCCATTTCTGGGTTATATAAATGTTTGGTGAATAATCTCTCAGGGGAAATCAAATTTTTGTAAGAATTTAATGACAGCCCATCCAGATGTATGATGACTTGAGTTGATAGCTCATTAAGCCTTTCCCAACTGATATCCTCACCCAGAGACTCCAGAAGGCCTGGAAAGGAAAAATGGCTGTTTCACAACACCCACTTCAAGTTCCCACAGAAGAGAAAAAGAACTGTCCTTAATGACATTTCTTACTGAAACAGCCAAGTTCCCTCATGTCTGATTTGGGTGCACATGGTATCACAGACCTTCTATACATGTACACGGCACTTACAACACTCCAGCTATGCATGAAGACAATGCCCTGTTCTTCATTCATCCATCTGCTCTTGGGTTGAGAGAGCCAGAAGAATATGGGGGAGCAAAAGTACATACCAGTGAGCCTACCATTCTTAAATGCTATCAATTGAGCTCAGAACGTCTTTTTGGCTTGAAGTCAAGGTTTCCCTAGTGTGGCAGAAGCCTCAACTGGATTCCTACAGTCTGAAGTTTAAATCTTACACTATACTATAAAAAGAATTCGGAGGCTAGTCCTTGGTCAATGTAATGGCATCGACAAAAATAACTTCTTTTCACTATCCTCAATGCCTTATGCACATATTTGGCTTCAAAACCACTAGGAAGGAGGCAGAAGGGTGTACATGACACAGATGGCAATAGACTGAAACAGGATTCATCCCATGTCTTAAAGCAAGTAATGGATAATGTTAAGATCAGGATGCCAATATCCCAGGCTCCTCACTTAGTCCTGCTCTAACTGCATCCTTTTGGCCCTTTTTATTGCATAGATCAGCAAGAAAAAGTAAGAAACTACTGATACATGCAAAAACATGGATGAAATTAATCATGCTGGGCAAAAGATGCCAGACACAAAAAAGGATAATCCCATCTTTATGAAGTTCTACAATGGGCAAAACTAATTTATGGTGAAAGAAATCGTAACAGTGGTTGCCTTGGGGTGGGGGACTGACTGGGAAGAGACAAGAGAAACCTTCTGAGGCAATGGAAATATATCTATTATCAAAATATTTATTCTATATCTTGATGTAGGTCACAAAGATGTACAAATTTGTCAAAACTCTTGAAACCGTAACACTTAAGTTTAGTTACTGTATGTAAGTTATACTTCAAAACAATATTGAAAGGTACAAAAAGAAAAACCAATCTTAGCTTAGATGATCATCCTCCTCTTTCTATTCCTTTCTTCCTTCAGTAAACACACTATGTGCTCAGCTATATATTAAGCACTGGAGGCTACTAAGGTAAAGAAAACTCTTGGTTCCTGCTCTCACAGAACTTAACAGAGGAGACTGAGATCTTTCTCTGCTCATAGTACAACGGCTCACAAGCACGTTTTTGACTCCCAACTCACAATAAGAAACACATCATCTATTGTCACACCCCCCCATAGGATGTACAAGTGTGTACATACACATCTAACATAAAAGTTTCACATAATCTTACCAATGTGATGTACTCTAATATTTTCTTTCTTATTCTAGTCTCATCTATTCATTTGAAACCACAGATTAAACCAATAAAAGTGATTTCCTGATTTCCCTAAGGGATCTCACCGATGGTTTGAAAAAATGCTGTCTTACAGTCTATGAATACTCTAGTGCAAGAACTACTATATACCATTTTTACCCCTGATACTGAGCATGTGGCTTCTCCCTAAATAAATATTTACTGAACGTTTATAGAGCAGAACAATACAACTTTAAAAAAAATAATGAATGTGTCCTCATCCCAGGAAAAACAACAAAAACCCAACCAACCAACAAAATAAAACAAGACACAACCAAAACAGCAGCAAAGAAACATGAGAAACTTTATTACTACCTATGTAGCCTCTTGATCCTGGTGATAGACCCACACCCTGCCAAGTACTAAGGCAGCCTCTTTTTCAATGGCATGTCACACCCCATCCTGTGAAATCAGGCTCTTAACAGACTTTTTTTTTTTTTTTTTTAATGATGAAAACAAGGTACAAAATACCTTGCTTCTTGGACTGATTTTAAAACACTTGCTTATACCTGATGGAGAATCTATGGATTGCAAAGGTTGTGGCTGATACAGCAGTAGCCCCTCCCTTCCCCTGAGATCAGCATTTTGGTGAAAAAGGTAGGGAAGTTGCCTTGAGTACAAAAAAAGAGAAGAGGGCTAACCAACAGTAGAGGTGTGGCAGACAACACAGTCTGAATTTTTACCAAATGCGAGATAAATAGTAGAAATTGTGCACAAGAAAGAATAGATTCTCTTCCTCATGCTGAGAACAGGCCTCTCTCCCAACAATGAGGAGCTCCAACCCTGAGGAGAAGAAAGGATCTTGTTTAGGGCTTTGACCTCCATTGAAGGACAGTGTTCAGATTGTCATCAACAAGCAGAGAGAGCAAAGAGGTACCAGAACAGGGAGCAAGGCTCCACTAACCCAGCAAGACAATGACACCTAGGGCATTAAGTGGCTGAAATCTACTGAACCAAAAATCCTCAGCTAAAGGGAGACAGGAATCTGTATTTCAGAGAAGTTCCCCGAGCAACTCTTACGTGAGGCCAGATTTCAATACCAGGGAATTAGTCCAGTTCTTCAGTTGGCTAGAGGAGGTTGGGAGTCGGGTAGGAAACAAAGCTGGGTTCCACAACAATTCAGTGACAAGCCTAGATGACCCAGGTAGTGATATAACAGCAAGACTTGGACCCAAACCCCATATGATGCTGTGAGGTGTGGCAGGTTTGCTTGTGGAGAAACCAAGGCAGGAAAGCATGAGTGGTCTGGCCAAAGTTTTGCAAAGCCCAACTGCTGCCACCAAGACCCTGAAATAAATGGCAGGCCTCAGAGACGAGATACACTTGAAGCCCCAGAGACTGGGTTGCTAAATTGGCTGGCTCCAGATGCCTCACTTTGATGACTGGAAGGAGAGGTGAGAAAGGGTGTAATTACAGAGCTTCACTTAGGTGTGGCTCAGGACCTGGGCCAGATTGGAGTCTGTAGGTGAGAAGGTTTATAAGACTCAACTGTAAGGGAAGCAGCAAGAAAAACAAGGCCAAGAATACCTCACAGGCAAAAAACAAAAAGCTTATCCCTGGGCTTGCCCCTTGCAAAACACATGTGCCTATTAACCACTTTCCTCAATCACCTTTGAAAAAATTTGCCAGATGTCAGGGGGAGCTGGGTACCTTTCTGACAGGACCCTAATTTGCAGCATAACCTTGGACAGGTGAGTCTCGTAGTCCCCTGGACCCTGAGCTTCCCTATCCAGCAACTGGAGACAGCAATGCTTACCCATAATGGTGATGTGACAATCAAATGAGATAACACTGAGAAACCTTAAATGCTATACAAATGTAAGGTACGGCATTGTAACTCTTTAGTTAAGTTCTTGCCACTCACTTCTGTGCAAGAGAAGCTGATGTAAGAAAGTATTTCCTAGGCCGGGTGCAGTGGCTCACAGCTGTAATCCCAGCACTTTGGGAAGCTGAGGCAGGTGGATTACCTGAGGTCAGGTCACCTGAGGTGAGGAGTTCGAGATCAGCCTTGCCAACATGGTGAAATCCTGTCTCTACTAAAAATACAAAAATTAGCTGGGCATGGTGATGCATGCCTGTAGTCCCAGTTATTGGGGAGGCTGAGGTAGGAGAATAGCTTGAACCTGGGAGGCGGAGGTTGCGGTGAGCCAAGATTGGGCCACTGCGCTCCAGCCTGGGGCACAGAGCAAGACTCCGTCTCAAAAAAAAAAAAAAAAAAAAAAAAGATTGAATGAGATAAGTGTGAAGTATTTCACTTGGTGCTTGGCAAGCACCCTGATGGATCATGGCTGCTGTCTTCATAATTGTTCTCAAAATGCACCAGATTCCTGAACAATAGTATCAGGGAATGTCTGACGAGGATTCTGAAACCAGAAAAGAGGTGCCCTCAGGCCCTCAGCTTTAAGCACTTACATCAATAAGGTCAGATAGGTCATGGATGTAGTACTTGAAGACAGATGCATTGGTCGCTTCCAAAGCCAGTAAGTACTCATTCCGGGCTTTGATGGCCTTCAGCTTATTCTCTGTGTACTTGGCTTGGCGCTGAAAAGGAAACAGAAGTTCACTTTTACTTTTTTTTTTTTTTTAAGGGGGGATTGTTCTCTAAAAGATAAAAGTACAGTGTACTCAAGAACTACAATTGTGCTGCTACTCCCTATGCGCATCTGCCTTAAATTGGGTTCTAATTCTGTTTAATAAGATTCAAGGGCACAATGTAGATCAATTCAGGAAAGGTTAATGAGGCTCCCTACTTAAGATGCGTGCTCCACTTTGATTCTATCTTCAAATATCATTCCTCATTCTTGCAATGCCACTCTGAAGAAGGTACCACTACTCTTGCCCCTGAACACCTGATACCTGAAACCAAATCCTGGATCTAGTCACCCCCAACCCCTCCAAAGCAATAGGATATTGAGCTCTATTTGGAAAATGGATTGGGAAAGGTGACTACTGTTTCTTGCTGCTAGAGGCTAAAAACTTGGAGCCCACGTGCCCAGTTCTCCCAATACCTAGTATTCCCTCCAGGGCACAGAGCAAGGCCTCATTTTTAGTCACTAGGCACTAAAAGAACCCAGAGCTTCCTTGTCTGCTCTTCCCAGAGCCTATTTGGAAATTCCTATCATCCATGCCTTACCGAATGTTGCTTCCCAGCATCTATAGCTGTGGGAGCATACGTACCTTCTCCTTCATCTTCTCAATCTTCTTCACTGAGCTCCTCCGGACATGTTTCTCCTCAATGCGAACGTTGGCCGTGGAGTCAGGGGAGCGTGGGGTCTGCCGGTCCTCCTGCTTTACCGATTTACCAATTTGCTTCTCCTCCTGCTTCTCTGCCTCCTTTAGTTTGCTCTGAGCACTGATGCTGTCGGCATTGTACATGTGATATGTCTTCATGACCTGCAAGACATCGCCCACCCCCACCCCCGAGGTCAAGCCAAGGGGGTCAATACTCTGCTTTACAGACTCAGCGACTCAGCTCGAGCTCTCCCCCATGAAGTAATATCCTCACACCCCTAAGGGAAAAATTCAGAAGTGTTTGGTTCAGCAAACACAGATTAAAGACCACTCCAAAGCACAGGAAAGCAGTATGCGAAATGAGCCAACATTTCCTCTCATTGAAATAACTTCATGTCTATCCATCATGTATTATTTACTTCGATTCATTATCATTTGTAATCATTTCTCTTTAATATTGGCCAGGTGATTTCTATCACTTAGTCACCTCGTAATACCGAGTAGATGGGAAACACCACCACCCCTCTCAGGCCCCAAGGGCAAAGCCTTCCTGGGCTGGTCAGGAACCCTGAAGAGGGCAGTGCAGCCTATGGAGTACTGCCTATGCTTTCTGTTACCTTTCAGATATAAAATAGGGAAGAGAAAAAGCTTCCAAAAGCTCTTTCTACTGGCCTGGCATTCTGGGTATCTGTCTGTTCTGCTTTATCCAGATCAAACACCCTCTCACAGCAACTAGAGCAGCAGCAGCAATTACAATGCCAGTTATCATTTACTGAACACTTAGTATATTCCTGGCTTTATGCCAAGTACCACACACACATTTTCTCATTTCATCCTTAGGGCAATTCCACAATCTAGACAACAACCCTATGAAGACTGTAAGCCTTCATAGCAATTCAGGTAAGAGTCTGGGAAGGAATAAAATCCATATGAAGTATAACTGGAATTGCCACAGGAAGGAAGTAGTATAAAAGGTGAAGGATGATTTTCCATCAAGGCAACCATTTAGGAGTTCAATCCTTTCTCTTAACAGGGAAGCCAGGAAGCCTAGAACTCAAGCTTGTTTCCAATCCTACTAAACATACTACTTTCAGCCACCCGGTGCCTGCTGTACTCTGTGGGGAGCTTTCTGTTTCCATACAGGGAGTTCAACAGTGTTGAAAGTGTGATGCCCTAAGATTTCTTTGAGAGGGAGAATTAGAGTAGAAGTTGGTGGATGTGTGTATATGTGTGTGTGTGTATGTGTGTGCGCGCGCGCATGTGTGTGTGTAAACAGAGGAGTGCCAAGGTACAATATTATTATTAATATCTACCACTTAATAAACATTGTGTGCCATGGGCTTTAGGTACATTACCTCATTTAATCCTTACAATAACTCTGTGAAAGAAAATGTTATTATTTCTATTTCTAAAGATAAGGAAATAAGGCTCAAAGAGATTAACTGTCACACCCAAGGTCATACAAAGAGAAAATGTCGGAATCAGGATTCAAACTCAGGTCTGTCAGACTCCAAAGACCACATTCTTAGCCACTAAGCAACACTGACTCTCCTCTGGATAGGACTGGACCGGAACTGGTTGGGAGGAAAGGTTAAGTATGGTCAAGATATTCTTGAAAAGAGAAATTGGTTCCATTTATGAACTTGAGTTAGAACAGTGTCTCAACTTGGGGCTATTTTGGCCTCCAGGGGAAATGTGGCAGTGTCTGGAAATATTTTTGATTGTCACAACTTGGGGATTACTACTGGCACCTACTAGGTAGAGGTCAGGGATGCTGCTGAACATCCCATGCACAGGACAGCCCCCACAACAACTAATTATCTGGCCCAAATGTCAATGGTGCTGAGGTTGAGAAAACCTAGCTTAGAAAGACTTTGTGAGTAGACTAATCTAGCCCCTACAATCAGCTGGAGGCAAACAAAGGAATAAAGAATATTGGGATACTGACAAAGTCAAAGTACATTAGAGTCTAAATTATGTCTCATTTTGAATGCAGAATGTTTTAAATTAGCTTCACCTTTTTCTGAACCTAACACTACTTCCCATAAATTTTACCAGGATAATATTCTTCATATTTTCTATACAGAAGAAATAATATTTAATAACCAATGGCATTTAAAAGCCTTTCTAAGTAATTCAAACAGACCCCCAGCTTTCCAGGTTAACTAAGAAGTGGAAAAGAGGCATCTGTTATCCCAGATGAAGAAGTGTAGATAGGAGGCTCCTTTTTTTTTTTTCTCTTTTTCCACCTGAATCTGACCATGAGATTCAAAAGCTTAGTGAGCAGTTACAAAAGTGAGTGCTTTTTTTCTTTTTTAAAGTGATTTCCTATTTCATGAAGGTGCACGATAAAGAGAAAACGCTATGAATAAACATGAGATAAAAAAGAGGTCAAAGAATAGCGCTACCAAGTCAACAAATGAAGTAATAAAAATCAACAATTTACAATGTTCCTTTACCCTAAAAAACTTAAAGAACTTTCGTGTTAAAAGAGAATAAAACACTACTTTGCCTAAGAAACTATACATTCTTCAGGGTAAGCTCTACTTCTTTTGTGTTTTCTTCTCACAGTGGAGAAATATGTCATATACACAATGGTGGTTTTACAAAGTGGTTGCCCAAATGACTGCATGACACAGTCTCTCTTCTGGGTAAATACTGGAGAAGCTTTATTAGTGCCTTTCAACTCAAGAGAAAACTGAGGTACCCAGAAGCTGAAGCCAAAACAACTGAAAAAATAGGAAAGTCAAGATAGGACTTAGAAATTTATATATAGATATAGATATACATATACATATTAAATATATGTTTATAAATATATATTTATAGTCAACATAGGACTTAGAGAAAGTCAAGATAGGACTTATATATAGCTATATACATATACATATGTAAATATATGTATATCTATATATCTATGTCTTAGACATACAGCTACACATATATGTATATATAGATATGTATACATATAGATATACATACTTCTATCTATATATAGTGAGGCAAATACAAACTATAGCAAAAAATTGAAAAGTCTACATTCTCAGTTCTGTGAGGAACATTCTACTTTACTTTGAAAAACTAAACACTGAAGTCATGTATTTAGCTCTGCTCCCTCTGACAGCCACACTAAAATAATAGGGAAAAAAAGGTTCTAAAATTATTATCATTTAGGTATAAATTGAGAAAAACAAAAAGAATGGAAGCAGAAGCTGAAAAACAGGCAGGCAAGCAGTAACTGATCTACTTGAGTCCTAAACCAAAACTAGAGTAAACCAGGAAGCAGCCAGATTGATATCACAGAAGCCCGAAGAGAAATAAGTAGCAGTGGGATGAAGGTAGAGCTAAACACAAAATAAGCTATTGAAAATCTGAGAACAGTGAGATCCCAAGATCCCCTCTCCCACTGTAGCGGAATACTAGATGAGAGGTTTATTCTGTTAGAGAGGGTCCATGGACTAGGGGATACAAGGTTCAGCGGTGATAGGGGGATACTGAACTTCAACAGGCGGATTAGCTGAAGTCTATGTTAAATTTTGAGATGGTCCAGGCCTCTTCACAACTCAGCCCCCAGACATGAGTAGGAGATCAAAAGTGTGATCTCTTGGCAATCTGACCATCCAAGATAAGAGACCTAGAAATACTAAAGTTGGGGCTTCCACGAGGACACAGCCCAGTTAGAACACCCTACTGTGAAGGCCACAGCTGACACAGAATCTTTTAGTACCTCACTTTAAAGTGTGAACAGGCAGCTAAGGATAACCAGGCATTTAAAGGAAATGTCTAATATGAAAGACCAAGACCAAAACTAGCAATTTAGAAGAAATATTATACAACAAGAAGAAAAGTTTGAAAACAATATATCCATAATAGCCCTGGAGAGATAAATGAGAAATAAAATGATACTGCATCATGAAACAAAAGTTGGATGCAACAAAAAAGGGAACATGTAGAGAACAAGAAAAGAGTTCTTGGCAATTAAGATTCAACTCAAGTATCTCTTCAAGGAGCCTGACTTCATCCCTGTCCTCTGTGAAGACATGTAAATGAGTTCTTGTCACTTCATTTTCCACCTGATGCTTTACTTTTCTGTCTCTCCCAATTAAAACTAAACGCCTTGAGGTTAGAAACATCTTATTTGTTCTTGTCTCCCTGGTGCCTACTGCCAGGGTTAAATAGGCAAGCAGAGTTGAGGGACTATTAAGTGCCATGTTTCAAGGGAACAGGTGCTAAATACCAGTCTGAGGTAGCTCTGCCAGCACACAGCTGCTGCTCCAAGCCAAGGGGATATATATTTAGGGGGAGTATAGAAGCATAAGGCCTCTGGGATAATAACAGCCCCAGAGTGTCCTAAAGCCTCTTCTTTCTCAATTCTAGAGCCTCCTTGACTCTTCATACTGAGCCAATCCACACTGGCTTCAGTGCCTCCATGTATGCTCCTTCCTGTGGGGGTTTGCTGGGTTTTTCCAGACACGACCTCTGAGTACAACTGAGGCAAAGAATCCCAGAGTTCTTTGGGAAGCAGTGTGTTCTGACTTCAAAGGCATTCCCGGTGCATCCGTCAGAAAATGAAAACCATTTATGCCATGGTTTATATACTAGCCAGCTCATTATCAGGGGAAAAACACGTGGAGAAGAATGCTTGCTAGGATTGCTCTCTGAATAGCAGCTGTGGGAAGCAGGCCCCGGCACAGAATGCCAAGTCAGGGAAATCAAAGGCCCTTCAAGCAGAAAACAGGAAGGTGCAGAGGGGCAGCTGGCCACTTACAGTGGCATTCTGGGCCCCCTGCCCAAAGGCATCTTTCTTTGGGAACACCTGGGTCCTGCTCCTTGGATCATCAAGGTACAAAGTTACTAAAATTACCAACCCTTGGATAACTAGTCCCCTAAAAAAGGGTATTAACGGGTATTAGGGGCAGATGTGAAGAGCACTGAAAAAACTGGATGGGTTTCTTATATGCTTGGTTTCCTTTTTCCAAGGATCCCAAATAAGTTCCATTACCTACAATGTCATTGAAACAAGTGGCCCTTCCCTGCCTTCCTGACAAGAAAATAATGGGAAAGCTCCTTACAAGAAACTCTCCCTTGTTCTCTTCTTGACTCCTCAAGAGTGTGCACACAGCAAGCAGCTTCCCAAAGCTAGCATGTAATGGTCCCAGCTTCCCACCTGATAAAACCACTCTCCCATGCAAGGTGACCAATTAACCTTTTTTAACCTAGAACTTTTCCAGTTTCAGTACTGACAATTTTATGTCCCAGGAAACTCTTCAGTACTAGGCAAAGAGGGACAGTTAGTCACCATAATCCCATGGTGCCTTATTCAGACCAGTCCTAAACTTAAATCTTAATCTCCAGAAGAAAAAATTCTATTCTCTGAACTTTCTTTTTTCTTTCTTTCTTTTTTTTTTTTTTTTTTTTTTTTTGAGACAGTGTCTCACTCTGTCCCCCAGGCTGGAGGGCAGTGGTGCAATCTTGGCTCACTGCAAGCTCCGCCTCCCAGGTTCACCCCATTCTCCTGCCTCAGCCTCCCCAGTAGCTGGGACTACAGGCGCCCGCCACCACGCCCGGCTAATTTTTTTTGTATTTTTAGTAGAGATGGGGTTTCACCATGTTAGCCAGGATGGTCTCGATCTCCTGACCTCGTGATCCACCTGCCTTAGCCTCCTAAAGTGCTGGGATTACAGGCATGAGCCCGGCTCACTGAACTTTCTAATGGCCTACAGAATCTGGAAACCTATTTGATCCTTAGCTATAGTCTAATATTTCAGGAAGTATAACTCACCCAACTACTCTACCCCCTAGGACATAGAAATACCAGTTCATGGAGAGTATGCAGACACCAAGGTCATAGAGGTTTGGGGTATCCCTCAAGTTCATACAGCTAGTAGTCAAGACAGGGTAGAATCTAGCTTGCTTAATTCAGGAGACTCTAGTCACTAGACCAGCACTTCTCAATCTTGGTATATTGACATTGTGGGTCAGATAATTCTTTTTTGTGGGGGCTGCCCTGTACACTGTAGGATTTCAGCTGCATCCCTGGCCTCTAGATCATTAGATGCCAATAGCACCTTCTACTCCTCCAGTTGTAACAATCAAAAATGTCTGCAGACATTGCCAAATGTCCCCTTGGGGTAAAACTCCCTCTGCTTAAAACTCCATTTGGACCAGAATGTTTTGACTTCTCTGAAGCTTTCTAGTGCCTCTACTCTTTTTTCCCTCTTTCCATTGCCTACTAGAGGAAAACATCACATTTAATTTTGGCCTTTGACAGATTATGAAGGAATATTCCAGCTCACCTTACGACAGCGGATACCACACTCAGGCAATTCTCAGTTTGAACATCAATGGGAAGATGTTATGCTCTACGTTGACTGTGGCCTCACAATGGCCAGTAAAGTAGTTGGCCAATATTGGGCTGTCTTAAGTCTGCAGTCAGAGGTAGCAGCTCAACCCTCTGCAGACCAGAGAAGTAAGTTTCAAGGTTTTCTTCATCACTCGAACACAGCTTACGCCCTTTCACTTATTTTTTTCTTAAAGCACAACATATGAAGAGATATAGGACCCTGGGTAAAAGCTAATAGATCCTTAGACGTTAGTCTTTTTCTGCTGCCTTGAGTCCCACTAAAGAAGTGGCAAGGTTTGTTGGTTATCCAAACTACTCCTTCCCAGAAACAGCTGCAAATAGTAGAGGGTCAAAATGCTTACAGGAAAATAAAAGAATTTATATAGTGACTACATGTGTCATTTTCTATCGTAGGGAATTCTCTGCCAAGAGAAAGGAGTGATAGCTCTTCTTGGTGCTTAGAAAATGCTCTAAAAGAGCAGAAGTAAAGCATTAAAAAGACAAGGTTCAGGAAACCCATCCAGTCTGAAAATGGTTCACATCGATGTGTTTCTATTTTTAAAAACTCTTAACTTCATTTGAGAGAAATGAAAAGTTGGGAGCTGAACCAAAGGTACCATCTATCTATGCTTGGCCTCACAGCAGAAGAGTCACAGAGTAGAAATTCAAAACAAACTGAACATCACTGGAGATAAGTCAGATGACTACTCTACCCTATTTACTTGCTTAACAGTTGCTATGACAAAATGGTCACACCTAGGTTTCTGGATCAGCAACATCTGATCCCAAATGCCTGTCATGCATGTCACCACTGCCTGTTCTGTGAATAAAAAAAAAAAAAAAAAAAAAGAAAGGAAAGGAAGAAACGAAAAGAAAAGAAAAATGCAGCAAATAAGCAAGTAAACATTAGAAATCAGTATCACCTTCAAATAGGATGGAGAAACGCTGGAGAATGACACAGTAGGCTGGCACATCCAAGCTGGAGAAGGGGCCCCTGAAAGGCATTAGCTGTACAACTTAAGTATTCCCTGTATAACAACACGAATTTCCTTGGTGTGTATGTGTGTGAGTGTGTGTTTGTTTTCATTATAATTAGAAAAACATGGCTGGGGAACAACCACCACCACCACCACCACCACCTCTCTGCGCATGAATTAACACGCACCAGCCACAGGCGTCATGTGCCTGAAGCGCCAGTCATCTCAGAACAGATTGTGTTCTCTTCTCTAAGCCTGCAGCCTGCCTCGTCACTGAGGTTTGGCTTTATAAAACTCCAGGAAGCCAGTGCAAAGCTCTCTCTGCCCGAACTGGTCCCTCTTGTTGGGGGAATTTAGGACTCTGTGCTGCCCTCTAGAGCATTTGTTCTAGTCTCAAATCTGTAGATCAATCCAAGATCTGATGCAAAACCTAGAACAATAAAGCCTTTCCAACAGGCACATATTAATAGTGCAATGCAGGCTACGTTCCTTGCCGTTAGGTTCTGTTTGCTGCTAATGGGGTCCATTGTGCCAATGACCTAGACTCTGGCTGGTCTCTAGCAATTATGCCCCAAATAACGCCAGGGTGAGCTTGCACAGCTGAGGAGAAAACTTATTTTGAGGAAGTATTTTTTGACTCATTCTGTTTTGAAAAGACGAGTGTGAAAAAAGAGATGGGTGGGGTCACCCCCAGTGGGGACCATGCACTTGTCCTCAACCTCAGTTCAGTTCTGTTGCTGACATACTATGGCTGCAAGCTGCCAAATGCTGCTTCCCTCTGCTTATTAAAGAGGCAAGCAACCCATCTGATTTACCGAGTAGAGCTCGTTCAAGACCTTCATCAAATCATCTTGGAGCTGCTGGCCGACTTCTTTACTCTGCAAGGAAAGAGGAATGAAGGTTAATTGGGAAACAGAAGAGAGAGGAGGGAGCAATGAAGGCAAAAGCCGCACTGGCTCTACAAATAACCCAGACTCAATTAAGGCCCATTATTTAACCCAGCAAATCAGATAACCACTCCAATCAGACCCAATTATGGTCAGATTACTCAAAGAGTTTTAATAAAATGAAATGTGCCCTTTCTATAGCCCAGCAAAGGCAATTGCATGGAGGGAAAAAGGGTGGTAGCCTTTGATTTTTCTATTGGTCACCAAAGAGCAGGACTGAAAGCCACATCCTACCTAGCAACTGTTGTTAGGTGGAACACGGTTTCTCAGATACTTGCAGTCAAGCATTCCAGAAGATTTCAAAGGAAAATAAGATGTGCAATGGGATGAAATAGGAAAAAGTATATAAACATCCAGGGACTTCAAAGTCCCTAACTAAATAGAAAACTCCAAACAGGATGGAACTATATTTCTTACTTGCTTTATTTCTACCCGAAACTCACAAGGCAGCGATATCTCAATATTGACTGCCTGCGAGATTAGCTGTTACTAGATGCTGAAAATCTATGTTAAGGGGTCTCCAACTAGTTAATCTTGAGCAGTGATGGCTCCTGGGTTCTTTGCTGTTGACACCCAGGGCTGACATCTAACTACATAGAGCAGTAGAAATAAAGAATAGGGCTGGGCATGGTGGCTCACACCTGTAATCCCAGCACTTTGAGAGGCCGAGGTGGGTGGATCACCTGAGGTCGGGAATTTGAGACCGGCCTGGCCAACATAGTGAAACCCCGTCTCTACTAAAAATACAAAAATTAGCCAGGCGTGATGGCACATGCCTGTAATCCCAGCTACTCAGGAGGCTGAGGCATGGGAATCACTTGAACTCAGGAGGCGGAGGTTGCAAGGAGCTAAGATTGCGCCATTGCACTCCAGCCTGGGCGACAAGAGTGGGACGGTCTCAAAACAAAAAAAAAAAAAAAAGAAAAGAAAAGAAAGAATGAGGAAGCAGGAAGGAGACTGTCACACCTCCTATACTAAGTGTTATATGCCAAACCTAAGAGGGCTAACACTGATTGGCAGCATGGGTCATTGAGAGGGAAACCCCTTGTTTTATCTTTTGCCAGCTCCTTCTAGATCTTCCCTACTAGAAATTTGGATATCAAAATGCCATCCTAACAGAAGTTATAATATTGTCTCCCATCCCTCCCACCATGGCTGCTAGCTCCCAGACAAAAAAAGGAAGGTCTTTCATGTCAGATACCCAATCATTTAAAATCTTGCTTTTTTTCAAGATATATATATCTCTACTTAAAAAATACTTTTTTTCTGATTACAAAAGTAATGTATGTTTATTATAATAAGGAATCTAGGAAACCTCAAAAAAGAAAACAAAAGTAACTCTTAAATGCCTATCACTAAGAAATCATCACTCTAAGGGTTGTTATGTACTTTTCTAATCTTCTCTATTTTTACAAAATTGGGATTGCATTATAAATCCTGTTTTGTAACTTATTCGCTTAAACATATGTTGTAAACATTTCCACATGTATTATTCTTCTATAGCATTATAATACATTATATTGATGCAGCTCCCATTCTTGGACATGTACTTTGCTTCTAAATTTTTGTGATAAAAAATGCCATATCACATTACTTTGTATATGATCTAATGCACACACCTTTCATTATTTTCTCCTAGAAATAACATTGCTGGGTCAAAGACTACCATTTATACCACTAAAATGCCTTTGAGAAAAACGGTACCAATTTAAAATAACACCAATAGCATATATGAATGTTTATTTCACATTTTATTGTCTTGACAATTTGATGTGGTATCCTCCTGTAATTTGCAGTCCTTTGATTCTAGTGAGCCTGAGCATTTTAAAAAATGTTTATCAGTCATTTTCATTTTTCTTTTATAATCTGTCATTTTCCTATTAAGGTGTTCTCTGCCCATTTTTTCTATTAAGGTATTCATTATGGAATATAACCTATGTGTGGCCTCTGTCATGAGTAGGCATGAATTTTTACATCTAATAGTGGGGAAAGGGGTGGAAGGAGCCCTAAATTTGCAATCATAAGATTCTCTTTCTATTGCTGGCTCCTGCATTACCAAAGAGATAACTCTGGACAACCTGGTTAACCTCTTTGGCCCTCTGTTTTCCCTTCTATAAAATGAAAAGCTTCAGCTAAAACATTTCTAAGGTCTTTTCCAACCTCTGCCATTCTATGATTCTACATGATCTTCTGCCTGGCTTCTAGAGTCCATATTATCTTCAAACATCACTCCCTTTAGTGTACCGCTGGTTGGCTTAGAAGATAATGAGCAAGTTCTCCTAGGCGACCCAGATGCTCTACAGAATGGACGGGTTCAGGGGCATCTTGCCAGTCTTAAATTTACCATTCCCAGGGTCTCTCATCCAATGACCTCAACTGCTGGAAGAAGTCACAGGAGGGAATGCCTTTCATCTGTGATCTCACATACCAGCCTCTCCTTTCCATTGAGAGAAAAGCTGAGCTCCACTGAAGCAAGAGGCCCAAGGAGGTGAAGTGAGGCAACATGACTCACTCCGAGCCCCAGAGTCAGCAACAGGGTCAGGAAGTGACCATGAGTATCACTTCCCACTGCCCTGCCCTCCTACCTCCGGGCCAGCTCCCCCTGCTAGCCTCCTATCGTTTCTTAACTCCTCCTTCTGTTTGAATGGCAGAGGTTAAAGGAGAAAGCTCCTATTCCTCTACCCTGTTGCTTACCCATGACTTAAATAACCTAGCCCCAGAATGGGGGATGGGGGAAGAAGAGGAGGGAAAAGAGTAACCAAAAAAACAGCAATTAAGCCCAGGCAGATGTTTCCTTTCATGTACTGATTAGTTGGGAGGACCACTCAGCGATTATCCCTGTTTATTTGAACAGGCTGCTGAAGTGATCTGACTTACCACTCCCTCTGGCTGAGGGTTGGGCTGGGAATACATGTGTGGCGAGCCCACTTAAAATGTACAATACATCCTCTAGCAATCAGGAGAAATTCTGACACTAGGCCAGAGGCAGGAAATTGCCAGTGTCTCTCCTTTCACAGATGATAAAAGGCTATTCGTTCTGTTTCAGAAACCTTAACTGTGTGCCTTTGGGGGAAAGCGTGGTCCCAGGAAGGGCTTCCGTGCTGGCCACTGCAGCGGGGTTGACAGAGCTGGTTAGCCACAAGGGGGCCCCACCCAAAGACAAGGGGGACATTTATTCTCGGGAACAACAAAACCTGATGAGGCCGAGTACATGACAATGAAGACTGTAGAGCTTTTCTGTTCTCTATAAAAAGGCAAGGGGTTTCTAGACAGGGAAGAAAAAGAGAATTTACAGAGCAGTCTTTGTGTACTAACATACAGCCTGCATCTCTTTTCTTTAAAATTTCTTGGAAGAGAATGAGTCATCTAAACATTGCAGGAAACCAAATAGAAGTTGGGGGAAAAAATTACTTTGGACAAAGTTTTTCTCTTAAATGTTTGCATAGTAATCTTTGCCTGGAAAAAAAAAAAAGATGCCTAAATTTAGAATAGAGATGTGGCACAGTTAACAATGCTGGTTCTATGGGATGGGAAGTGTGATGGTGTGCCCAGGCTGGGATCTCTTATTTTGAAACTCACCACAACCGTTTGGCCAGAGTGTGTTTCACGGGGCGTCCACTCTGACTGCTGCCAAGGAGGGGCTGATCAGAAGACAATGAGATTGCAACAGCTCCTACCAGTTTTATGCTGACAAAATGGGTAGGAAAGCTTCATTTTCCAACAGATAACAGCATTGGAAACAGAACTGAAACGCACAGTGTCATTTCATCTCCCCAAGACAAGACTATAATGTTCCAAAGCCTCCTTGCTCACAGAAAGGATGTAACAGCAGATATGTACGGAAACATGAGAATCCTAGGCATCTGGGATGCCTGGCCACTGGGCTGGTCACTCTTCCTTGGACCTCTTTAAATCAGCACGTTTCCTGAGCTTGGATGGGTTTGTCTTTCGGCGTTTCCCAAAGAACACCAACTATGAAAGAGATTTCAGACCTATTCTCAACAGGGAGTACTTGTTACCGATTCTCTAGTTATTTAGATCAGCATTCATGTGCTTTCCAAGTTGGGGGTGGGACTGTTGTTTATTGGTTATCTACATCTCAAAGCTGTATTTTTTGACAGGCACAAAATTACCTCCTATTTGTATGAAAGAAGAAGAAAAAGAGGAAGGCATGTCTCTGCCATGTGGCAAGAGCTCATTTCAGCCCCATCCCAAGGCTGAGCCTGTCACCAGGTAGGAACAGTAGGGTCATTTAGTTCTCTGCCATTTAGCCTGTATCAGCAGGTTTCCAAAAAAGAATCTAGTTTTCAAGGGCACATATCTCCCCCACAACCACTAGTATCCCCTCCCCACCCTAAAGATTGTTCAGAGACCAACTGTTAAAAAAAAATCCAGTTTAAAACTGAATTTATGTTACAGATTTCAGAGGAAAGGAACACGACCCTGTATTAAGCTCTGGCAGCAGAAGCACCACCATACATAAGGTGGTGGTTTCAGAAGCATTCACTCACCACTTCAAAGAGGCCACATTTCAGGAGCTGGCGCTTTGCCTGAAATGCTTTTGGTGGGGAGGAGAGCGCTAAAAGGAATGACTGTTTAGTAGCACGGCCAGTGCTAGGTGATGGTGGGCACTGTGTCTGGTCCTCTCCCTCACCTAACTTGGACCACCAAAATAGGTGGTACAGTGTGAGGCTGTATGCCGGTGTGAGGCTGTATGCCGAGGCTCTGGGGGTTCAAGGGGTGATGATCCTGCAGGTCAGAGCTGAGAAATGACTTCTAGATTTCCCCTCCACCACACTACCTGCATATATGCAAGCAGAGCTCTTTCTATTCAGCATTCATTCATTGGTTAGGATACCACAAGTTGGCTCTGAGAAAGATCAAACTCCAGTTAGGAACTTAAACTACGTGAAGCCCAAGGATGTATAAAACACAAATATACTTAATTGCAAAACTTTTATAGAGATGTAGGCTAGGAGATGCCACAGTAGGGACACCAGAGGTGCTTTTGCCTTCTGAAGACAGGTTAGGCTAGGGTGTTAAAAAAAAAAAAAAAAAAAAAACATTTTTTATTGCAATACAGCAAAGTATGTGTCTATAATAAAAGTACTTATGTGTCTAGAGTTGGTTCCCTCTGGTGGGTTCTTGGTCTCGCTGACTTCAAGAATTAAGCTGTGGACCTTCACAGTGAGTGTTACAGCTCTTAAGAGTGCTGATTGGTGCATTTACAATCCTTTAGCTAGACACGGAGAGCTGATTGGTGCGTTTTTACAGAGTGCTGATTGGTGCATTTACAATCCTCTAGCTAGACAGGAAAGTTCTCCAAGTCCCCACTCTACCCAGGAAGTCCAGCTGGCTTCACCTCTCACTTATGTGCTGTCCATTATGATATTTCCTATTCTTTTATCTTCTTTTTTTTTCTTCTCTTTCTTTCTTTTTAGATACAAGGTCTTCCTCTGTTGCCTAGGCTAGAATGCAGTGGCATGATCATAGCTCACTGCAGCCTTGAACTCTTGGGCTCAAATGTCATGTGATCCTCCTCCCTCAGCCTCCCATGCAGCTGGGACGACAGACGTGTACCACCACACTGGCTAATTTTTTAAATTTTTGTAGAGATGGGGTCTCACTGAGTTTGCTCAGGCTGGTCTCAAACTCCTGGCCTCAAACAATCCTCCTGCCTCATCTTCCCAAGTAGCTGGTAAAGGCATGGTTGGCTAATTTTTTAAAAACTTGTTTTTAGAGATGGGGTCTCGTGATGTTGCCCAGTCTGGTCTCAAACTCCTGGCCTAAAGATCCCCCCACCTCAACTTCTTAGAGTAGCTGGGATTATATTCTCGAGCGACTGTGCCTGGCCTTCTTTATTTTTTTTATGTCGGTAATAACTCACTAAATTTATTTTACAACTCATTAATGAGTCATTATACACAGGTTTAAAAAGACCGGATATATACAAAAATCTGTACTTGAGGAATTAATAAAGAAAATAGTGGTTTAGGGACTGGAGCCCACTAACTTATTTAGAAACGAGCTAAAATAACTTGCCTTCTTGAAGTGGCTGATCAGATGTTTCAAAGCAGGTTCAATTATTGAACGCTGGCAAGGGAGAAATGGCTGGATTTTAGGGAGTGAGCAGTAAAGAGTCCATGAGCAAATATTTATAGAACATCTATTAAGTGTCAGGCACTTGTGGTCTGAATGCAAAACAGAAAGTTTAAAAGTTTACAATCTGTTGAGAAAGATGGACATTAATCTAACGTCTGGGCCCATCAGAATGCAATTCTTCCAATCTCAAAGGTATTACCAGAAATGGAATATCTTAAGTTAGCTTTTTAGTTTAAGATCAATTTTTTTTCCTGTCCCAGCCAAGAGGTTTCCACACCATAACCTAACTCCACAGAAAGCTAGATATTGAATCCAGCTTGCCAGAAAAAAAAATCTGATTTCAAAAAAATCCAGCTATTACATAGTAAATTCTTTGAGTTTGCCTTTCTAAGTTACTAATGGATATTTCAGGTTATAATGATCCAGCTTCAGTATTAGTGACTCCCAAAGCAGCCACATTCCATTTTTATAGAATCCCTTGAGCTTGTCAGCACCATAAAAAATAATCTCACCAGAAGCTCCTTCACTCAGGAGTTAATGGATATAAACTATCCTAGTGACAAAAGTTACATTTTAAAAGAAAATGTCAGAAACTTGACATAGTCTAAGGTCCAATACCTGTTTCAGGATTCCTCTTCTGGAATATGAATAGTTTTTTAATTTGATTCCTGTTTAATTATCTGAAAAACTTAGTCTAAAAAAACCTCAAAGCAACTACAATATGAAACCATCTAAAGCTAATGGAAGAGATAGGTTTTAGCTTTTTAAGCATTTTTCTGAATCCTCTGTGGTACCCAGCCCACTGCTTTGTGCACAGTGGCCATAAAATAGTAAGTTGCTGAATCAATGAGGTCAAAATTTAAACACTATGCTTTCACATAATGACAAGAACTAAACAATATAGCTGCATCTCATCATATAAATTATTAAAAGTGGAAACTGAATCAGACGTTAGCCACAATGAGCTCCCTTTGGTTATGGTTCACCAATGAGCCCTAAAAGTTGAAATAACTTTTCCAGGGTCAGTAGCCTATCAGGGACTATATGCAGTATTAAAAGAGAGCTCAACATGTAGGCTCTGGAGCAGGAATTAAATCCTACTTCTACTCCCCAACTGATGACCTTGGGTAAATTACATTTAAATACTCTGTGCTTCAGCTTCCACATGTGTAAAATAGGATAATAAGAGCAGTGAGATAATCCATATAAAGTGCTTTAAACAGAATCTAGCACCTAGCCTGTTCAATAAATGTTGGCTAACATTAATATTAGAGTCCAGCCCCCTCAACACTCACTTGAGTGTTCTTTCCACAGCACTATGCTGCCTCCTTACGTACTCTCAAACACGTTAAAGATGCTATGTGGAATTGTGAAGGTCCTGGAAACTACTTCCCAGGCAGGACTGTAGCTGAATCCCTCCAATGGGCTCTGTGGGCCCGAAGGGAAGAAGGTTCTCTGTTTTTCCTTACGCCTGCTGTTGCATAATCTTTTTCCTCCCCAGTTTCAGTAAGAACTAAATGACTCTGTAAGAAATAATTCAGCTTTCCTGAGGAAAGAAAACAAAAAAACAAAACTCCCCAAACAAAACAAAGAAAGATGATAAAAAATGCTTAGCAGAAACGAAGAAATGATGAAGGTAGGGGTGGCAGAATGAAAATAAGGAGGATACAATTACCTTCTATTCCTCCAGATCGATTAAACAGAAAAGATCCTTCTTGGCTGTACAACTAGGAAATGGTTAGACTGTGGGCATAAAGGAAACATCCAAAGGTAGGAGTTCCCCACTACCTACGTCACAGAATACCAAAACCACCCCTCAAGTTCTGGTTCAGTGAAATCCAGGACCCCTCTCCTCTAGGACAGAAATGGCTTTCTGAAAGCCATTTCCTTAAGTCTTTTCCAGAAGCTCTGGAATGTGTGAGCAATAACACTTGATAACCCACAAGTAATGCTAGTGGCCCTGGGAGAAAATCCATTCCTTGGCATGACGTGAAATCCATGGACTCAGCTCCTATCCTCTGTGAATGCTCACTAACAAAGCTCACTTTGGTCTTTGACCAAAGTCTCTTGTCAGGGACAGGCATACTCGGGACAAGGGTGGGAGTTCAGGGGAGTTCAGGGTGGGGTCAGGAAGAGGTTAAAGGCCCTCTGCTCTCCCAGTCTGAAACACAGTCCTATAACAATCTGAATGTTCTTCCATGGTTGTTCCAATCTCTTTGAATGACCTATCCTAATACTAAGAAAATAAGATCAAAACAACATCCCTTAAAATAAAACAGACAATCAAATCTAAGCTTTCATTTCTTAAACTACCACTGTGATCTTCGTCTTGGCAAATTTCCATCTTTTACTCTTTTGGATAATGATTTGGGTGGGGGTGTAATGTCTTCAGGCCCTGATCTCTCATGCCAAAGCATTTCTTGAGATCATTCTTAAGATGAGTGATCACCCCATTTCCCAAGCAGGACACTAGAAGCACAGAGTAGAAATGTTATCTAGGTGAGTGGGTATCCTTGAGTAGACCAGGACATAAGGGACAAAAGACACAAAAGCAAACAGGCAACATGAGAGCACAAATCTCTCAGCAGCTGTAAAATGAACGAAGGAGGAAAAGCAATCAATGGCTTGGAACTGGGAGAGAAGGCGGGAAAAAAGAGCCAGAATGATAAGGTACTTGAAAACATATGCCCTCCTACAATAAGGAAATCTAGGAGCTGGGGGATGGGAAGAATGCCTGTATGGCTCCCAGATGGCTGGGCCAGGAGGAGGCTGGAAGAACAGGAGTTAATAGAGCTCATCTGAAAGTTGGGAGCGTGAATGCCAAGAGGAGGAGGGCAGCCTGGTAGGAAGTAAAACAGTCAGCAGCACTCGTACAGGAAATGCCTGGGGCACTGGGAAAATCGCTGATTAAATACTTTTAAGAAAGAGGAACCCAGCAGCAAAGCCAATTCATGTGTGTAGTTTTAGAACACTTGGGAGTAGCCTTTAGAATCAAGAGAGGAAGAGGCTCCGGAAGGTTATGAAGACAGCATTTTCTTGACACCTCAGGTGCCAGGGTTGGACCTAAGAGGAGCACAAAGCCAACTTTGGGAGACTGAGTAAAGCCCTTTACTGACAGCAATTAGAATGCATTGCCTAGGGACTGGGATGAAGATCTGAGCCTGGATCAGCTACAGTGGTGGTTTGCAGCCTCTTGTCCTTGTCCACGGTAAACACATGGGTAGCCATTCCCATTAGTCATGGCCTACATACAGTTGAAAAAAGAAAAATCAATATTCTTGGGGGAGGATACCTTCCCTCTTGGCCAGTACCCCACTCCCACTGAAAAATCAATGAATTGTGAGAAAAAGAAGGTACAGACTTTGGAACTGGAGATTTCCAGTCTCCAGCTCTAATTTCTCCCCTAAGCTCTTCGATTTTTCCTCCCCATTTCAGGTTTAACTTTATAAATGTTCCATGTACGCTTGAAAAGAATGTGTATCTACCCGCAGTTGTCAGGCACAGTATCCATTTATATCATTTAGGTCAAGTTTGTTGTTTTTCAACTCTTCTGTATTTTCACTGACTTTTTTGGTCTGGTTGTTTAATCATTCACTGAGACAGGTGTGTTAAATCTCTCATTGGGGTTGATCATTTATCTAGTTCCCATTTTAATTCTGTCCCATTTGATTTACATATTTAAGGCTACGTTAAGTATATATTTCCTCCTGGAACCTTAGTGTTTATTAGGAAATGTCTCTCTCTCTTTTGTTTTTTTGAGACGGAGTCTCGCTCTGTCACCAGGCTGGAGTGCAGTAGTGCCATCTAGGCTCACTGCAACCTCCGCCTCCCGGGTGCAAGTGATTCCCCTGCCTCAGCCTCCCAAGTAGCTGGGACTACAGGTGTGCACCACCACGCCCGGATAATTTTTTGTATTTTAGTAGAGATGGGGTTTCACCATTTTGGCCGGGATGATCTCAAACTCCTGACCTCAAGTGATCTGCGCACCTTGGCCTCCGAAAGTGCTGGGATTACCAGAGTGAGCCACCACGCCCAGCCTGGAAATGTCTCTATTTATAACTAAAAATACTTTTGGCATTAAAATCTACCTGGACCGCCTGGGCACAGTGTCTCAGGCCTGTAATTCCAGCAACTTTTGAGGCCCAGGTGGGCAGATCACTTGAGGCCAGGAGTTTGAGACCAGCCGGGCTGACATGGTGAAACGCAGTTTCTACTAAAAATACAAAAATTAGTTGGGCATGGTGGCGCACACCTGTAATCCCAGCTATCTGGGAGGCTGAGGCAGGAGAATCGCTTGAACCCGGTAGGCAGAGGTTGCAGCGAGCTGAGATTGCACCACTGCCCTCCAGCCTGGGTGACAGAGGAAGACTTGGGAAAAAAAAAAGGAAAGAAAGAAAGAGAGAAAGAGAGGAGAGGGAAAGAGGGAGAGGGAGAGAGAGGGAGAGGGGGGAGAGAGAGGGAGAGGGGGGAGAGAGGGGGAGAGAGACAGAAGGAAAGAAAGAAAAGAGAAAGAAGGAAAGAAAGAAGAAAAGAAAGAAAGAAAAAGAAGGAAAGAGAAAGAAAGAAAGAAAGAAGGAAGGGAGGGAGGGAGGGAGGGAGGGAGGGAGGGAGGGAGGAAGGAAGGAAGGAAGGAAGGAAGGAAGGAAGGAAGGAAGGAAGGAAGGAAGGAAGGAAGGAAGAATCTACCTGGCCTGATTTTATTGTAGCTATCTTTTCCTATCAATTTGCTTTAAATCTTTCTTTATCCTTATATTTAAAGGTATCTGTTCTCTTACAAGCAACATACACTCCAGTTTTACTTTTTAAAAATCTGTCTTTAATTTGCATTAGTCAATTTACACCTTATATTATGGTTTAAACCCACCAACTTGCTAATTGCTTTCTATTTGTCCTGCCTCTTCTATGTTCCTTCTATGTTCCCCTTTCCTCTCCTTTTCTACCTTCTTTTTTTCTTCCATTCAGAAAATTCACTCTTGTTGGCATACAGTTCTATGTGCTTTGGCAAATGCACAGAGTTGTCTAACCATCACCACAATTAAGACACAGAACGGTTCCATCACCCACCAAAAACCTCTTGTATCCTGCACCTTTGTAATCAAACTCTCCTCTACCCTTAACCACTGGAAGCCATTGATCTGTTCTGTATCTCTATAGTTTTGCTCTCACCAGAATTTATCTTTCCTTGAGTTATTTTTTTATTAATTGAATTTGTCCCTCTCTTAGATTGGTAGAGATACTATTCTTTGAGTGGTTACCAAAAATTACATGCATCCTTGAATTGCCAACATCTAATACAAATTACTACTTTTACCACTTTCTGAAAATATCTTTAAACCCATTTCCCTACACCCACCCAGACACAGATTCTATTGTTGATTTCATTGTTGCCATTTATATTAATTTTATACATATTTAAAACGCCACAGGGTCGGCCTGGTGTGGTGGCTCTTGCCTGTAACCCCAGCACTTTGGAAGGCAGGAGGATCACTTGAAGCCAGGAGTTCAAGACCAGCCTGGGCAACAGATAGACCCTCTCTCTACAATAATAATAATAATAATAATAATAATAATAATCATAATCATAAGCCAGGCATGGTGGCACATACCTCTTGTCCCAGCTGTTATACTTGGGAGGCTGAGGTGGGAGGATTATTTGAGCCCAGGAGTTCAAGGCTGTAGTGAGCTATAATTGTGCCACTGCAGTCCAGGCTGGGCAACAGAGCAAGACTCCATCCCTCCCACCCACACATCTAAAAAAGGAAAACCCCACAGATGATTATTAGTGTTGTTTTTAACAGTGATTATTCATTTCAATCTATATATATATTTTCTTTTCTTTTCTTTTTTTTTTTTTTTTTGAGATGGAGTCTCACTCTGTCGCCCAGGTTGAAGTGCAGTGGCGCGATCTCGGCTCACTGCAAGCTCCACCTCCCGGGTTCACGCCATTCTCCTGCCTCAGCCTCCCAAGTAGCTGGGACTACAGGTGCCCGCCACTACACTTGGCTAATTTTTTTGTATTTTTAGTAGAGATGGGGTTTCCCCATGTTAGCCAAGATGGTCTCGATCTCCTGACCTCGTGATCTGCCCGTCTTGGCCTCCCAAGTGCTGGGATTACAGGTGTGAGCCACCGCACCCGGCTGATCTTTATTCTTACATATAGTTTCTGTTGCTCCTCATTCTTCTCTACTGCATTTCTAAGATTCTATTTGGGATCATTTTCCTCCTGCCTAAACACTGCCATTTAGTATTTCTTTTAGTGCAAGTCTGCTGGCGATATATTTTCTCATATTTTTCTTGTCTGAAAACATCTTTAGTTCACCTTCATTTTTGAAGGGTATTCCTTTCTACACTTTCATTCCATTGTCATCTGCCTTCTATTGCTTTTGTTCAGAAGTCAGCTGTCAACCATGCTGTTGCTCCACTGAAGATAATAAATCTTTTTTACCTCTAGCTGTTTGTATTTTGTTTGTATTTCTCCTATTTGGGGATCATAATGCTTCAGTCTGTGGCTTGAAGTCTTTTCTAGTTTAGGGAAATTCACAGCCATTATCTCTTCAAATACTGCTTCTATCCCATTCTCTTTGTTCTCTTCTTCTGAGACTTCGAGTAGAAGCATGTTAGGCCTAATCACCCTATCCCATAAGTCTCTTATGCTCTTTTCTGTATTTTCCATCCGTTTATCTCTCTGAGCTTCAGTATTGTTTTCTGACCTTTCAGTTCATTAATTATTTATTCAGCACCTTCTAATCTGCTACTTGATTTACACATTGAGCTCTTTCAGTTACTGCATTTTTTGTACTAAAATTTGTTTATTTTTTAAATTATTGAGATGTAATTCACACACTGTACAATTCATCACTTCAAGGTACACAATTCAGTGGCTGTTAGTATATTTGCAAGGTTGTGCAACCACCACCACTATCTAAGTTCCGAACATTTCATCACGCCAAAAGAAAACTCAAACATGTTAGTAGTCACTCCCCATCTCTCCTTCCCCCAGCTCCTAGCAACCACTAATCTACTTTCTGTCTCTAGAGAGTTGCATACTCTGGAAATTTACTACAAATGGAATCATATAATATGTGGCCTTTTATGTTTAGCTTCTTTCACTTACAATGTTTTCAGGGTTCATCCATATTGCAGCATGTATCAGCACTTCCTTCTTTTTTATGACTAAGTACTACTCCATTGTATGGACATGACACATTTTGTTTAAATTGTATAGGTATGCCATACTTTGTTTAAGTTTGTTCCATAAATCACTTCATTAACGTTTGGGTTGCTTCTACTTTTTGGTTATTTTGTATAATGCTGTTATGAACATTTGTGTACAAGTTCTTGTGTGAGCGTATGTTTGGAATTGCTGGGTCAAAGGGTAATTCTGTGCTTAAGTTTTTGAGGAATTTTCAGTTTTCCATAGCATCTGCACCATTTCACAATCTCACCAGCAAAGTATGAGGGTTCTGATTCCTCCACACCCTCTCCGAAACTCTTCTTTCCTTTTCTTTCTTCCTTTTTAAAATTATAGCTATCCTAGTGGGTGTGAACTGGTATTTCACTGTGGTTTTGATTTGCAGTACCCCAATAAATAACAGTGTCAAAAATATGCTTGTTGGCCATTTGTATACCTTCTGTGGAGAAATGCCTATTCAAGTCTTTTGTCCATTTTTAAACTGGACTAGCCATCTTTTTGTTGCTGAGTTGTAAGAATTCTTTATATATTCTGAAAATTAGACCCTGATGAGAAATATGATTTGAAAATGCCTTTTCTCATTCTATAGCTGTCTTTTCATTTTCTTGAGAGTGTCCTCTGAAGCACAGAAGTTTTTGATTTCGATGAAGTTCAATTTATTTATTTTTTCTTTTGTTGCTTGTGCGTT
The DNA here is from genome assembly GCF_003255815.1 of Theropithecus gelada. Taxonomy (NCBI): domain Eukaryota; kingdom Metazoa; phylum Chordata; class Mammalia; order Primates; family Cercopithecidae; genus Theropithecus; species Theropithecus gelada. The sequence continues at coordinate 159,268,219 of NC_037668.1, forward strand.
GGTGTCATATCTAAGAAATCACTGCCTAATCCAAGGTCACGAAGACTTATACCTATATTTTCTAAGAGTTTTATAGTTTTGGCTCTTGCATTTATGTCTTTGATCCATTTTGAGTTAATTCTTTTTTTATTATTTCCAGGTTTGTTCTTATAATTTAATTTCAGAAACATATTAAACACAGTTAATTTAAAGTTTGCATCTGTTAACACCATTACTAGTATCTCCTGTGGGTCTAGCTTTTTCTCTTAGCTTTTGGTCACAGTTCTTATTTCCTCATAGACCTAATTATTTACAACTGAGTGCCAAACATCATAATGAAAAATTATGAGTGATGTATTAGGTCTAGTATGATAGTGTCTTTCCATAGTATCTTCCTGTAGAGAGGATTTAAATTTGTTTCTAGCCACTGGCTATCCTAAATCACCTTAATCCAATTAGAGGTTAAGATAATTTGAAGCTAGGCTTCAGTCTCCGTGAAACTGCCTTAGTCTATTTCTGGCTTATCCTTACTTCTTAATTGTATCCCTTTGGTGTCTCAAAGCCTGGGGAGTTTTACCAAGGCTACCCCTCCTGGGCCTTAAATTCCCATATTTGTCCTGCTAGCCCTACAAGTCTATTAAACACTCTGCTCAGCTTTTTGACACTAATATTTTCCAAAATGGCAGAAGCCTCTTCAAGGAAAGCAGCTCCCACGAAGCAAAAGGATTGGTCTGAATTTTCTTCTGGAAAAGCTGCCATTTCTAGAAGCACAACTCTAAGTTTAAATTTTGAAAACAGATTATCTTATGTTTATTTGTAGCCATCACCAGGCCCAGTGCAATTCTGGAAACCTAATAAGAATGGAAATATGCTTTGTTTGATACAATGAACAGATACTGGTGATAGTGAAGGCTTGCCACACTTATGTTTTAAGTTGTTCATTTCCCAGGACGTGGTAACCAAAGCATTCTGGTAAAACAAGAGAGAAGCAAGCCTGAGGTTTTAAATATGGTTTCACATTACTTCCTTAGGGACTTTTCAAAAACCACACTCCATCAAACAGAAAAAGGAGGCTAAATCTACCTCAAATAAAGGGCATCTCTGAAATTAGCTGAGTGATTAAGAATCCAGATACTAATCTCAGAGATCCTCTGGTGACCACCAAATGGAGGAAGTCTACAAGAAATTCTAAAAATTGGCACATATAAAAACTCTGTATGGGGCCATCTGGGGTCTGAGAAAGATCTGGGCATCTAGTTCCTGAGCATATGTGAAAATGTCAGCTTCACCAGCCACCTCAAATTCTGTAACAGCACACTGGCTTTTCCTAAGTGGCACTAGCAGAAAAAAATTTAAAGAAGTAATCACTGACTTCAAATTCTCTTTCCAATAAGTGGCCATACGCTGTTCGTTTCTCCTTCATGATATGTCTGGCATCTGTCTCTTTCTTTTCATTCCTCCTGTCACTGCTACAACATCTCAGGCTCTTATTACCCTGTCCTGGAATTAGAGGCCCAGTCTTTTGGAAACAGCAGCAATATTTTATCATTTTCCTATAAGGAGATCTTCCATCATTCCCTAGCACTCTCAGAATGAAGTTCAAACTCCTTAGTCTGGCATTCGAGGCTCTTTTCGGCTTTGTTTCAGCTGCTCTCCTCATTAACACTTTGATTTAGCCAAACTATTTTTACTCACCACCCTCTGAAGAGTCCTCACACATTCCTGTGCTCTCCTTCATCCTGAAGCCTGTTCTTCCATATGGAATATCCTTTGACTCCAGCTCCCTCTCTGTGCTCACAAACTCTGTACTTTTTCATCTTTAATTACTAAAATCATTTTCATTCACTAAAACCCCAGTTCAAATTTCACCTCTCTACATCTCTCTGCACAAAAAGCACTTAGTACTTACAGATGCTAAAGCTTAGAGAGGTCAAGCAATTTGTTCATGAGAACAACTACTAATTGGTGAAGTTGGAATTGAACTCATAAACTCCTTCAGTGCTATTTTGTCTTATCTGTATTCTCCTAATCTTATACAATACCTTGCATATAGTAAGCAACTAATAATTATTGAGGGAAGATGGGGGGAAGAAAGGTCATAAACTTTCACCGCAAGAAAGACATAATACAAAATAATATTCTTGATGTATCAGTTTTTAAATTCCTCAGATATAAATTCCTGCTGAAAAGGTTGTGATTCCATCTGTTAAAAAGAGAATCATATAAGCAGAGCTATAAAAATAAGCTGCTAGAATATTCTGGTTAAAGGAAAGAAATTTAAAACTTAATCAGCTTTTAAATCCATCTGCTACATTGGGATTGTTGGCAGTTCAAAGGGCAAATGGCAAAAGCATGTCTCATCAAGCACCCTGGCCACAGTGCAGATGGAACTCAGCCAAGGGGTTACCCAGTTAGAAGGCATTACTGCTTTCCCACTGACCCAGGCAGTCCTGTGGAAGTCTTCAACAGCCCATGTGTTCTTTGCTTTGGTCTTGGGACTTAAGGATAAATGAGATGAGGATGGTGGATAAATGACAAGGGTAGGCACTGTCTTGGGGGCACTGCTTCTCATTCTTGCTCTACAGAGTTCAGGCAACAGTCTTCTTGGGGAGCCCCAAGGAAGGGTGTGGAAAGAGGCTGAAGACAATGGGTGCTTTCAGGAGTCCCCTTAATACCCAGAGAAGCGAGGAGCAGAGCAAAGGTTCAAACACTCTCCAAACACAAGGACCATGATCAAAGAATTGCTTGCTGTAGTTACAGCAGAAAGAAAGCAACAACAGGCGTTCCTGCATTCCTGCCTTTCCATGCCAGGCTGTCCTCTCCCCATGATTGTCCCCACCCCCCAAATCCTGGGGACAATTGAGCTGTGTCTCTGGCATGTGTGGAGCTGCAGGTCACAGCCATATTTAACGAGAACATTCATTCTCCACAGGCGCTACAGGGCTCCTCAAAACACCCTTTGTGTCACTGTGCCTTTCTCTCCACCCCCCTTGACACTAATTTAATCAAGATGTCCTTCTAGCTTGTAGATGGGGTGGACTCGTCAGTTCCGCATTCCTCCTGGCCTTAGGGCTTTGCAGCCAAATATGTAGAGCTGAAACCAGCAAGTTGAGGAGATGGGGTCAGGGTCTCCAAGCCAGAGCATGCAGACCTTCTGGGTAAACCCTAGGCATAAAGAGTGTACTAGGTCTGTGGTATGTTTTTACAGTTTTTAGTTAACACTAAATATTCTGGAGGAGTTGAGAAATATTTTCTTAGGCAAGTATGTACACATTTAGAAGCATTTTTTTTTTTAAAGCAAGAAAAAAGACACAATTTTATCTCTATATTTTTGGACTCATCAGTACTGTTTCTAGAATGCAGAATTAGAAAACAGAGCTCCTTGTAACAAATATGCCTGTCCTTTTTCTCCTAGTCTGCACTCTCCATAATTTTGCAAAATCTGAAAACTTCAGTTCTTTCCCAAGAGCCAGATTTTAATTCAGATTTGCCTTCCTTAGCTGTTTCTCTAGACCACAGTTAACATCCAGAAGAGAATGTCAAAACTGCGGTAGGGATTTTAACCAATAAGAAAAATAAAGAAATAAACCATCTAGAACCCTGGGTCCCCACCCAGGTTACCTGATTCCTGGTCTAATGTTCATTTCCTATGCTGTGGTAGCTCCCAAAGAGGGCATCACTGCTCATCAGTACCCCCACCCCACCCTGAGTTGATTTGTGGATGCCAAGCCAAACATTTGAAGCATGAGTATTATGGGCCAGAAGGAGTCAAATGCATTTGAGGAGGGCATGAGGCAGGCCCAGGGAACTCAGACAATCTATCTTAGGAGCTGATTTGAATGTGTGTTGAAATTCCTCCGTCAACCACAGATCCAACTGTCATGACCTCCCGCCTGGGACATGCAACCATTCCTTCCATCATCTGCCTGCCAGTTTAATCAGCTCACATCAGCAGCAGCAGAAATATATTCAAAGGGCTATTGTTTCATGACCCACAAGGGCATTTTCAGAAACCCAGTAAGACTCCAGCATGTAAGAGGGGTGTACCCTCTATAGATTTTGGAGCAAAAAGCTCAACTCCCTGTCCTTAACTCTTTCTCCTCTTGCCTAGGTCAAGTAGACCATTGACCTGGGGTCAGGACCAACCCTAAGTTCTTAGACCAATTTCAAAGTTATCTTTAAGTAATTTTATAAACCAAATTAAACTCCCAGTCATAAAAAACTGAAAGGCTTTTTCCAGCTCCCTTACAGAGCTATACTGCAAAAATTCACCACCCTCAAATCAACAAACATATCCTCCATGTTGTTTCTTAAAGTAAGAACTGAGCCACTTCCCTTTTCCCCTCTGTCTTTTTGCTGGCTTATTTTCTCTCTTTCTCTGGAAAAGCCAATTAAGAAATGCTTCCCAGATACTGTCAAATCATAAGAACATGGCCTACAGCTCTAGGTTTTGTATTGGGGCAAAGAGCAGGCATTCTGAACCCAAGAAGGGGATACTGCTAAGCCAGAAAGTGGCAGAAGTTTGGGGAAAGGGCTAATGGAAGCAGCCTCTGGGCTACGCAGAACACCATCTCATTTGCTCACATCCTATAACCAAATGATGAGTACATCCACACTGGAGATTAGAAATAGCTCTTGGTTGAACAACAGGAATTTGGTCCAGGAGAAGCAACACCTTGTGAAACATCATTTAATGAAACCTACAATATGTTTAATAAAGTCAGCTATTCTTAGAAGAGCAACCCAGGGCCGGGTGCAGTGGCTTAAGCCTGTAAACTCAGCAGTTTGGGAAGCCAAGGTGGGTGGATCACCTGAGGTAAGGAGTTCGAGACTAGCCTGGCCAACACAGTGAAACCCTGTCTCTACTAAATATACAAAAATTAGCCAGGCGTGGTGGCACACACTATAATCCCAGCTACTTGGGAGGCTGAGGCAAGAGAATCCCTTGAACCTGGGAGGTGGAGGTTACAGTGAGCCGAGATCACGCCATTGTACTCAGCCTGGGTGACAAGAGCAAAACTCCATCTCCAAAAAAAAAAAAAAAAAAAGAGCAGCAACCCAGAGGTTATATAGATATCTGTTAATCTATAAAAACTGTGATATTTCCCCCCATTTCAAAGTTTTTCCAGCATTTAAATCTATAGTACAAAATGTAAACCCTGCTGATTGATTCCAAACATAGCCTAAATGGCTCTCCCATCTTCTCTACTCCTCCTCTCACTGCCTTAGATCAGAGCCCCTCTCTTAAATGAACTACTGTAGTAACTTTTTCCCTGTTCTCACATCTCTCTGACATCCAAACATTTCAGAGTAATCTTTCTAAAAGGCAAATCTGTCCATGGCACTCTCTTGGAAATCCGCTAGTAGAGTTGTTTCAGTTAACAAGCATTCTAAAAATTAGGAAGCAAAGGATGAGAAGAAATAGGATATTTACATAGTATCTTCACAAGACACTTATTACAGTGCAAAGGGGAAGGTAGTAACTTTACAGTAAGGAAATCAGGAGACACCCATCCTCACCGAGTAATCAAAATTATTACCATCGGCAAGTGCCTCCTGATATAATGCACTAAGAAAAATATGATATCACTTCTATGGTGTTCTTGCCAAAATTGCTTAAACTGAATCCAATCTGGTATCGCTTCTATGGTGTTCTTGCCAAAATCGCTTAAACTGAATCCAATCATGAGGAAATCAAACAAACCAAAATTGAGTAACATTCTACAAAATAACTGACCAGAACTCTTTAAAATCATGAAAGACAAAGCAAGACAGAGGAACTGTCAGAGATTAGAGGAGACTAAGATGACAGTTCACCTCAACATCATGTGTGATCCTAAACTGAATCCTGAACCAGAAATTTGAATTGGACATTAGCAAGGCAACAAGTGAAATTTCAGTAAGATTGAGAGATTACAGTATTACCTCTGTGTTAATTTCCTGATTTTGATCATTGTACTGTGATTATACAAGATTTTTAAGAAATCTTGACCCCAAATATTGGAAAGATGGGATTTTAACATTTGGGGAATTTGGGTTAAGGGTACAGAGGAATTTCTGGATTACTTTGCAATCTTTCTTTAAGTCTGAAATTATCTCAAAACAAGAAGTTAAAACAATAACAACATTACAGGGGCTTCTGCTTCACTGGCTTCAGGGTATAAGCCTTTTTGTGTGGCAGGCAAGGCCCTGCCTACCTCCTCAGCCTCATCGCTTGCCACTCCCCTACAAGGGACCTGTGTGCAGCCATTCTCACCCACACCACCTGTAGTTCCAGAATGCTTTTCACCTGTTATACTCCCTTGCTTTCTGCATAAACGGTTTCATCTCCCAGAAATCCCCTATGCGCCCCTCTCCTACACTCCCATTCTTCCTGAGACACAAAGGACATCATAAGGCAAACCTCACCTCATATTTCCCTCCACCCAAGAACCCATTATTACACTGTATCATCATAGCTTATGTGCATGTCTATTTCGCCCACTAGACACTGTACTCAACATCAGGGGCCATGTCAGTCATCTTCATATTCTCAACACACGGCCCAGAGAGTCAGAACTCAATCTGCCCCCAGAGAGTCAGAACTCAATTCACTGTGTATTGAGCAGACATACTGTTTCCACTTAGAACTACCATAATAGCCCAATGGTTTGCCAAGCACTTTCATAGAAATTCCCTTACTTAATTACAGAATTTTAGAGATAAATCTTAGAAAGATTAGTCCAAACCATTATCTTACAGATAAGTTCTAGACAGGTTACAAAGTTAGGCGGCATTCACAGTCAAAGTTAGGCTGTGAGTCAGTGTGAAAGGTAGGGTAAGATTCTCACTCCCAGATCAGGAATTTTTTTTTTTTTTTTTAATTCATAAACTACAACAAGAGCCTCTTTCCTCCAACCAACAAATACCACAGGATGTGTACAGGCAGAATTGTCTGGGCCTGGTGTGGTGCTTAGGGAAAGCATTTAATAAACACTTGCTAAAATGAGCTGAATTACCAGGGAGCAGCACCTCAATTCCTTATTTCACTCAGGTTGAACCTGAACAAGGTATGACTCTAAGGTCTAACCTAACCTGACTACATCTTGTGAGGAATGTGCAGCCAGAATACACTAGTCTTAAGTGAGAAGGCCTGATTTCCCACCTAAGAGATCTCTGATTCAGAGAGCAGGATCCTGGCTTTCCTCCAGGGCTGGTGGGAGGATGAGGCAGATACTGCATAGCCCCGAGCTATGTGGTATCAGGCCAGAGGCAACAAGCTCAGATCACTTCCTTACATCTAACCTGGGGAGGAAGCCCATCCAGTGTGTCAGAAATCATCTGCTCTGATTACCACACCCTTTTAAATCCTCCTGGCCCAAGAGGGGATATGCACTGATTAACTTTAGTAATGCCAGAAGGTACAATTAATTTCCATTCCTATTATTCCCCACTCTTCGTTTGAAGGGGACTGGAAGCATGGAATTAAGATTCCACTGGGGCTTCATCCTGCAGCTTGAGACAGACAGACTGCCTGACACTCAGCAGGGAAAACCTCATCCTGTGTTTCGTAAGGACCAATGCTGATCTGTCAATGTTTGAAAAATCTGTGTGGCCTTAAGGACAGGGGTAATTCTTTTGTGGTTGGGTAACAATGACTACAAAATTAAATTAAATTAAATAACAAAGCCAAGACAGGATTTGATATGAGTCTAACGAACACTTATTAAGCAAGATTTAATCAAAATGATACTGAAGTATTTTTGTTTCAAAGAAGAACATCTATTTTATCAGTCATCATGTCCTGCATTTAATGTATCGCTAATGTAAAGTTTTTTGTGACTCTTTCAAGAATTTTTCTTAAATTAAAAATTTAAAGTCAACTAGAAAAGGATATCTTGATTTATGTAAAATTTCTCTTCCAAAGCAGTTGCCTATCCTTTGTCATTGTTATCTTCACAGGATCTTCAGGAGGCAAAGGGGCAAGAAGTATGCTTCTTGTTCAGTTTACAGATGGGCAGATGGGAGTCTGGGAAGGTCAAATTCTTGTGTAGGATTCACAAGAAGGTAATGCAGGAGTTGGAAGTAAATTTGTTTTTAATTCTCTGTCTCAGGCTTACACTGTTATATTTCTTCTCATTATTAGCTGAAACGGCAAGAAAAGTGCTTAAAAGTTTAGAGGAGGTTACGTTGTAGGCACCACAGTTTCCCAAGATTCTAAAATCCAAATCTAATAACATTTGTTCAGTTCCCATTCTTCCTGACCCCTTCATAGAACTCATCATTGAGTCTTCTTCTCTCAAGTCCTTTGAGCCTTATTACTCTCATTTTCCTTTTGCCCATTTTAATTTGTTATTCTCTCTTCTTTGCTAGCTCTTCAAAGTCTCCTTTCTAGGCCTCAACTACCCTTTACTCTGAATACTCTTTCATCGCCTCAATTGTCAGTTTTATGTGGTTAATTTTCAAGTCTTCTTCTAGCTCTTGCCCTCACTAAACCTTCCCTTTACCATGTCTAAAGCTGAAGTCAGAAAATATGGTATGCACTGGACAGAACAGGGAGTAGAATTTAGAAGACCTGGTAGTTTCAGTCACATCTCAACTACTACCTAACTGGGTAAACTAAGGCAAGTTACTTCTCATTGGCTCTCAGCTTCTTCATGAATTACAGGGCTTGACTAGAATCAGTGGCTCTTCCATACACTTCCCTCAATAAATGGCAATTTCAATTTTGAAACGTTCAGGCCAGAATGCTTAGGGTCATCTTCAACTGCTATTTTTTTCATACACCATATCAGTCAAGCAGCAAATCCTACTAGCTCCATCTTCAAAATATATCCCAGAATTTGACCACTTTTCACCATCTCCACAGCTCCACCTGTTTCAATCCACTATCATCTCCTGTCCTAATTATTTATAGAAGCTCCCTTAATTTGTCTTCCCTCGCTGCTTCCACCCCACTCCTCCAAAAGCCCTCTCTTCACATAGAAGCCAGAATAATCCTATTTAAACAGAAGTCAGACTGTATCATGCCTCTCCAGTCCTCCAGTAGTCTCTAAGGCCCTTCCTGATGAGATCTGCTCCCTGTCCCGACCACATCTCCCACCACTCTTCCTCTTGCCTACTCTGTACAAGGTCTCCTTACTGTTTCTCTAACCAGATAAGCACATTCCCATCTCATGGCCTTACTCGTGCACTATTATCTCTGCCTGAAATACCTTCCTCAAACAGCTAAACAGCAAAATCCCTCATTTCCTCCAAGAATCAGTTCCAATGCCAGTTTATCAGTGAAGCCATCTCTGACCACCCTATATAAAAGAGCAATATGCCTTGTACCCCATCCTCTTTACCCTGTTCTATTTTATCATCATCTGATATATTATATATTCACTTTTTTATGTATTATCTGTTTCAACTATTAGAATATAAGCTCCATGAAGGCAAGAACCTTTTGTTATCTGCTGTATTCCAGTGCCTAGCACAGTGCCTGGAACATGGGAGGCACACTGTAAATATCTGTTGAATGACTAAGTGAACTGCTGAATGACTAAGTTGAATGACCTCCTCCCACCTCATGTCAGGCCACCTCATGTCAGGCCACTCAGTCCTGTCTATAATGTCTTTCCTTTGTCTTGTGGTAAATCTAATTATTTTAGTTCCCACTGCCATTATCCAAGAACTAGTTTCTATTACCCCTCTGAATTATTGTAGCAGGCTCCTATATAGTTTCTTCCGAGCTAAACCACACTGAGTACTGCTACCAATGCCACTGGAAATGATGATTTTCAAGATTTCATTGCCCTGCCTAAAATTGTCAATGGCTCTCTTTGACCTGTAATTTGAACTCCATAGACTGGCATTCAAAGCCTTCTACACTCAGGCTTCAGGCTATTTCCACATATTTCTCCCATTGCTGGTCAAAAGGAGGTCTCTGTTGTCGGACTGTCCTCATGAGTGACATCTCTAATGGGGACAAAGAGACAGGAAAGGAACTTGGAATCAGATAATATGGTAATCTTCAAAAGATATTTCTGTAAGATAAGAAACGGATGGCTAATTGAGAATCCTGGCCGCAGGTAATTAAAAAAACATCGGCCCAATTCTTTCCCCTCTATGAAACTCTCCTGACTCACTTTTCATGAATCTGTTCTTTTTCCAAGATCCTATAGACAACAAATTGTCTGTACCACTCATTACATTGCTGTCTAAATTGTAGCCTGCTTTGGGAGTCTATGGCCTGTCTTTCCAGCTGAGATGTAAGAAATCTGAGATCTTGAACCATGTTTTAAGCTTGCTCTGCAGGCCTTTTATACTGCCAACTTGAATACTGAGCAATTACAGACAATCAAATAATATTAAATTGAACTGAATGGGTTGGTAGTGGTTACTTGTGCTCCTGAATTTGAGTAAAGCAATACTTTTTTTTTTCTTTAGTCCCTGAAAGGTCAGGTAGACTATGTGGTTTTCCTTGCCTGAGAACTCAAAGGTCCAGAAAGACCACTGACTCTGAGAGCAGCAAAAAGATAATGCTTTTTCTACTCTCCACCCTCAAAATGAACATCAAAAGGAAAACAAGGTCATGGGAAGAGGCAAGGCAGGAAGGGATGCAGTGCTTATGTGGGCAGAAGGCTTGGATTATCTTGGCTTTGGAGAAGAGATGATTAAAGCTGGAGACTGGATCGCCCAGTTTGTTTTCTGTATTTCCTTTCTATCCTATATGATAACACACTGCTAAAAAAGATTAGCTTAGAGATTGCAAAGACCACCCTAGCTGGGAGAAGGCACAAGACACACGCTCTTCTACATGAACACAACCAGACACCATCTGACCATAACATAACTTTGCAGAGCACTTTGTTCCCCGGTTTTACTGATGCCTAGAGCATTCTGAGAAGGAACAGTGAGGGTATGAGTAATTTCATTAGTGTAAAGATGAGGAAACTGAAACTCAGTATGGTGAAAGAACTCCACTGAGCCAGCCAGGGCCCAGGCTCAGGCACAGCGCTGAGGCCCAGATTCTCAGCTAAGCTCAAAGACAATGAGCAAGACAGAAGAGGAAGAAAAAGGGAAAGCAGAAGAGGGAAAAACCCTTTCTCCTTGCCTTATATTAAATGGAAGTAGGGTATTTCCAAATGAAAGCACTGGCTACCTAGTCATCCTAAAAACAAGTGATTTCCAAAAAGACAACAATGAGACTTTTAATTGCTTCTAGATGTACAAGAACATAGTCCAGGGGAGAGTCAAGATAACAGCCAGCTGGTCGTGGTGGTTCATGCCTGAAATCCCAGCACTTGGGAGGCCAAGGCAGGCAGATCACTTGGGTTCAGGAGTCAAAGACCAGTCTGGACAAAACGATGAAACCCCATCTCTACTAAAAAAATACAAAAAACTTAGCTGGACGTGGTAGCCTATGACTGTAATCCCAGCTACTTGGGAGGCTGAGGCACAAGAATCACTTGAACTTGAGGGGCGGAGGTTGCAGTGAGCCAAGATCGTGCCACTGCACTCCAGCCTGAGAAAGTGAGGCTCCGTCTCAAACAAACAAAAAAGACAACATAGCCAAAGAATCATAAGGAATATATGAAAAAGCTATGGGACAGCCAGAATACAGACTGCTTTACGATCAAATAAGCAACATTTTTTTTTTTTGAGACTGAGTCTCGCTCTGTCGCCCAGGCTGGAGTGCAGTGGCCGGATCTCGGCTCACTGCAAGCTCCGCCTCCCGGGTTTACGCCATTCTCCTGCCTCAGCCTCCGGAGTAGCTGGGACTACAGGCGCCTGCTACCTCGCCCGGCTAGTTTTTTTGTATTTTTTAGTACAGGCGGGGTTTCACCGTGTTAGCCAGGATAATCTCGATCTCCTGACCTCGTGATCCGCCCGTCTGGGCCTCCCAAAGTGCTGGGATTACAGGCTTGAGCCACCGCGCCCGGCCATATAAGCAACATTTAAAAGAAGATGCGGCCGGGCGCGGTGGCTCAGCACTTTGGGAGGCCCAGACGGGCGGATCATGAGGTCAGGAGATCGAGATTATCCTGGCTAACACGGTGAAACCCCGTCTCTACTAAAAAATACAAAAACTTAGCCGGGCGAGGTGGCGGGCGCCTGTAGTCCCAGCTACTCGGGAGGCTGAGGCAGAAGAATGGCGTAAACCCAGCAGGTGGAGCTTGCAGTGAGCTGAGATCTGGCCACTGCACTCCAGCCTGGGCGACACAGCAAGACTCCGTCTCAAAAAAAAAAAAAGAAGATGCGATGACATGATAAAAATGCTTACTCCAAATGTTAAATGAAAAAAATTACACTAAGCTTAATATACAAAGTAACTCTCATGTTTTAAAAAAATGGTACAAAAAAGATTGGAAGGAAATACATAAAAATGTTAATCATGATTCCAAGTAATTATTATTTTCTTTTTATTATGTTTTTCCCACAATATCTTGAAAAAACATGTTACTACTTTTAAAATTTTTTTTCTTTTCTTTCATAGCCTTAACTGAAGCTCAGTATCACTTTAACAATTGAGAAAAATCTAAGCTGAAGGGTTTTTTGTTTGTTTGCTTCCAAATTAAAGGAAAACTAAAATAAAAATGGAAGATGTTACTTCTCAGTCCTGTCCCTGGGTCTTACTAATAACTGCTTAGCTTACCAAGAGGATGATTCTGGGAGCTCTTGAGACCATGAAAAGGGAGGTTCCTAGGTTCCTATGGTCTTTTAAATAATTAGTGCAAAGAATTCAAATTAATCTATAACTGGAAGTTTCATGTTGAGTAAATGCTGGGAAAAGCTGGATGTAGACCCAAATGATTTGTAGAGAACAGAGAAAAAGGAAAAAAAGAAAAACAAAACAAAAAAACCCAAGGGCTGGGCTTAAAATCAAAGAAAGGTAGGATCCAGTAGAAAAACTAAGAGACCAGAGAAAGTCCAGTATTACAAGGAAAGAAGATGAAAATGAAAAAAACTGAAGATGCTGTGTCAAAAGAAGGAAAATTTAAATTTTGTCCTCACTTTAAATAAAAATCATGCTCAGACAAGCAGGGAAGAATTCAAAGAAAAAGTCTTGACAAAGATAAATAGGAGAATCAACAGAAGCCTGTCCTGCAACAAGGGAGGCTAAAATCAAAGGTGCCTACCCTCTCTGGACAAGCTGGGCAAGAGGCAGAATCAGAATAGCACAATGGAAATTCCGACCTGACAGAAGCACAGCAACGTATGACTGCAGAATGCATAAGCCATTAATTCCTTGCACAAACACTGGTTCTTTAGCTTACCAATATGACTGCCACCTTCCTACACGCAAGGCAGCAGAGCATGATGATGTGAAGAGATCAGGGGAAGCCAACTGCCTAGGCTTGAATCCCATTTCTCCCATCAACCAGCTGTATAATCTTGAGTAAATTGCTTAAACCCCCTGCCCATGCTCTTATCTACAAATGTGGATGATAAAACCAGTACTCATCTCAAAGTGTTGTTGTGATGAGATTAAACAGGTTAATACATGTAAAACACCTAACGTGTCCCTAGGCATGGTTAGTACTCATTTAGAATTATGCTTTTTTTAAAAAAAATTATTGCTGTGATTCTAACAAATTGATACCTAGTCAGCTTGCACGCTATTCGTGTGCATGGTTTCTCCCAAGACTAATACGTTTTTACAAACTACTATTTACATGGTGACTTATGAGCTATACTAACAGTCCTCTCCTTTTCTCAGAGAGGCATCTGGTTTTTTTTTTTTTTTTTTTTTTTTTTTTGAGTTGGAGTTTCACTCTGTCACCCAGGCTGGAGTGCAACAGCACAATCTTGGCTCACTGCAACCTCCACCTCCCAGGCTCAAGTGATTCTCCTGCCTCAGCCTCCTGAGTAGCTGAGATTACAGGAATACACCACGACACCCGGCTAATTTCTGTATTTTTAGTAGAGATGGGGTTTCACCATGGTGGTTAGGCTGGTCTCAAACTCCTGACCTCAGGTGATCTACCTGCCTCCGCCTCCCAAAGTGCTGGGATTACAGGCATAAACCACTGCGCCCAGCCTCAGAGAGGCATCTTACAGTCAAGTAAGGGAGGTACAGAGATGACAAAAAGTAACTTGTCTAAAATTATCAACTGATATTAAAATTATCAGATGAATGACTGAACTGGCACCCAATATTTGTAGGCTGACACCATGAATAACACCTTACAATCAGGTTTCTATTATGTGATAAAAAAAAAAAAAAGTAACTAGAAAATGGAAGGGTCAGACTATCACCACCCTATTCTGGAGGGTGCCAATATTAGCATCACTATCAGTGGACTAACTAGGTGTTATGTACTTCCTGCTCTGATGCTACATGAAGTACTAACATTACTTATTATGAATTTTAAGTCACTTGAATCCACTTGGACCTTTAGAACCAACTTCCAATTTACAGGAAATATGGGATACAGGCAGAAGCTTAACAACACAAGTAAACAACCAGACAAATCTAGAAGATGGGAGATTTTGCAGGACATCTGGCTTGGTCTCGCCAACAAATCAGTTTCATGGAAAGAAAACAATACTAGATTAAAGTACACTTAAGGGACAGAAAACTAGTGTGTATTAGATACTGGCTTCAACAAACTAGTTGTCAAAGAGATTTTTAGGGTAATTAATGAAATCTTTACATGGGCTGGGTATGAGATGAGACAAAAGTTTGTTGAAATATAAAGAAGGTCTTGACTAAAGCAGTAGATTACAAAATAGTATGTACAATAAATCTGTTTTTAAAATCATATTTTTACTTTCTGTATTTTTAAATTTTCTGTAACATACATCTACTATAAAATTTAAAAGATTATTCAAAAGAATAGAAAAAAGGAAGGGAGGGAGGAAACAAGGAGACAGAGAAGGAAAGATGAAAAGGAAAGAGAGAGGAGAGGAAAGGGAAGGCGGAAGGGGAGAAAGAAGAGGGGGAGGGAGAGAGGCAGACAGAGGAGGGAGAGAAAGAGAAAGAAAGACAAAGAGAGAGAAAAGGTTTTGAATTCACTATTCTTAAAGCCTGGCTTGTGACCAGGTTGAACCATACATTGGAAAGAATAACTTCCCAAAATAATGTTCATAGCAGCATTATTTATAACACACATAATAGCCTCAAACTGAAAACTACCCAAATGCCATCAACAGTTTACCAGATAAAACTAAAAGTGTCATGTCCTAGGAACCCCCTCAGCCCAAGGCAAACAGGATAGTTGGTCGTCTTAGGTACTGTCCATTGTAGGGAAGATAGAATTTGGCACTCAAAGCCTGCCAAGTTAGACAGGCTTGATAAACATCTTGGGCTTCCCATGGAAACCCCAGAAAGGCCATGCCTTAAGTATATAGTATATTCTAAGATGAAGGGAAAACCAAAATATACCCACTGTAACAAAGTATAAAGCCAAGCCCCCACAAGTTCAAGGTGATCAACCAGTAATTTAATAGCCTCCTAGAATAAAACTTCATACTCTTCAGAGGAAGATAAGTACACCTAGAGTTTCTATGATATATTATCTACAATGTCCAATATGCAATAAATGATTAATAGGCATGTAAAAAAATGTGATTCATGGTCAAAAGGAAAAATCAATAAACAGACCTAGAGATAATGTCAATGTTAAAAATAGCAGACAAGAAGTTTTAAGTAAGTACCAACTATGTTTTAAAAATATCCATACAATAATTGGGAGGCTGAAGGGGAAGGATCACTTGAGCCCCGGAGTTCAAGTCTAGCATGGGCACCACGGCGAGACCCCATCTCTAAAAAAATTAGCTAAGCATGATGGTACACACCTGTAGTCTCAGACACATGAGAAGCTGAGGTGGGAGGATCGCTTGAGCCCAAGGGTTTGAGAGTACAATGAGCTATGATCACACCACTGCACTCCAACCTGGGTGACAAAGTGAGTCTTCATCTCAAAGAAAAAAAAAAAAAATATATATATATACACACACACACACACACACACACACACACACACACACACACACCTGAAATAAAAAAATGCATTGGATGGCATTTATAGCATCTTAGATGAACAAAAGAAAGAACTGGTATTTTGTTTGTTTGTTTTGAGATGGAGTCTCGCTCTGTCATCCAGGCTGGAGTGCAGTGGCGCAATCTCAGCTCACTGCAAACTCCACCTTCCGGGTTCAAGTGATTCTCCTGCCTCAGCCTCCTGAGTAGCTGGGATTACAGGCACGTACCATCACGCCCAGCTAATTTTTGTATTTTCAGTAGAGAAGGGGTTTCACCATGTTGGCCACGCTGGTCTCGAACTCCTGACCTCAAGTGATCCACCCGCCTTGGCCTCCCAAAGTGCAGGGATTACAGGTGTGAGCCACCACGCTCAGCCAAATTGGCAAACTTTAGAAATCATCTAAACTAAGGCATACAGAAAACAAAAATTTGAAAAAAATGGACAGAACATCAACAAGCTGTGGGACTGAATCAAGCAGTCTAACATACATGCAATTGATATCAAAGCAAAGCAGGAAGGAGAGGGGACAGAAAAAAATATTTGCCAACATTTTTTCTTAAGTTGAGCAAAAATCTGATATTTTTCCTATAATTTCTACAAATTAGATATTTGACAGATCAGGGATTGTCTGAATATTATATTTATCCAAGCCAAATGAATACAATGAAAACCACACTTACACTCTTATAGTAGTCAAAGTACTAAAAACCAAAGACAATGAATAAATATTGGAAGCAGCCAAATAAAGAAGGGCTGGGCACGGCAGCTCAAGCCTGTAATCCCACCACTTTGGGAGGCCAAGATGGAAGGACTGGGATTGCTTGAGCACAGAAGTTCGAGTCTATAGTGAGCTGTAATCATGCCACAGGACTCCAGGCTGGGGAACACAGACTCCACCTCTTTAAAACAAACAAACAAAAAGATGATATATTACACACAAGTAAGCAATAATAAGAACCTAAGAACCACAGCTGATTTCTTATCAGAAATAATGGATGCCAGAAGACAAAAGAATTACATATTTAAATTGTTGAAAAAAATTATCTGATTCCATTTACATAAACAAATTTTTAAAAATGGGCAAATACTTATATTGTGTTAGAAGTCATGATAATGGTTACCCTTCAGAGAGTAATGACTTGAAGTGGAGAGAAGGAGGGTTCAGGGGATACTAGTAACATTCTTCATCTGGGTGATTACATAGTTGTGTTTGATTTGTAAAAATTCATTGAGCTGTACACTTTATAATATGTGTATTTTCTCTAAGTATTTTAACTTTCATAAATAGTTTAGGAAAAAAACTTTGCAAAAACAGATGAAAGGTTCAGAGAAAATACACATCTAGGGCCTACTACAGTGGGAGGTATTCACAGTGTGAATTTTACAAAAGGTTACTATTATTATTTTGTCATCATCATCCCACAGAAAGTTTTGAAAGACCTAAATAAACCAAAGACCCAAAGCTTCCTTGGGAGGCAAATCTTACTCCTCAATTTGATTTTCAAGCTATTTTAAGCACCTAGCAGCATAATGCTGTGTATACGGTATTCACTAAAATACTCATTGACGGTATAATCTCCTAATTTAGGGTAGTATTCCAATACAAGGTTGCATATGGACACTTTTATTTTTCGTCTACTGCATCTCTCTTTCCCATATTCCATTTCCCATATTCCATTCCTCTTCTTTAGATTCCCTTAATAATCCTTTGATTTATACAAATTGAAGTACTATTATACCTTTGAAAGTTCTAAATATAGCACCTTGAGCTCTTTTAGAAAAGGCAGATACCTAAGAACTAAAATACCAAAAAGGCAAACACACAAACTAACCTAAGCAAAAGACTACAGACATCTTTGATGCACGCAATCCCTTTGAGCTGCACCTTCCTAAGTCCAAATAAAAGCCTGGACCACCCAGAGAGCAGCCTCAAGGGAGAGCACACAGATGCTGCTGACCCAGTGTCACAGAAACCAAAGCTAAAACACCCCCAACAGCACTAGCTGCAAAGCTCCCCTTGGTGTTGGCTTTGGCAGCAAACCTGATGCCCCTTATCAGCAGAGATACCTTTGAAGTAGCTGGCAGCTTTCCATTCCCTACTCAAATAAGCTCAGTTTCACATCCTATTCTTTTCTCCAAAGAGGATCTTTTCATCAGATATGAGAGAATAAAGCTCAATTAATTAGAACAGATTTTTGCTACCAACAAGATAAATTGGGCAACTGGAACAGCTGTCTGTAAAGCACTGTGCAAACACTGTTAGTGACCATGCTATAATGTGGAGGAAATTCAGTCCAATAACAGATACTGAGTTCAGAGGAGCAGGAGGGATATGGTGGACGGGGAAGGGAAGGAGGGTTAAATCACTCATCTACGCCTTCTCCCAAAGAGTTAAACCCTTTCTTAATGGGGCAGAGCACAGGGACACAACCTTTGGAAAACCATTCTTTTTCTCCATTCATTCAATCAACAGCACCTACCAGGGACATTCAACTATAACAGCATTGTGGGTCACTTCTTCTCTTCTTATTTATGACCATCACACCACCCAACATGCCTTCTCACAGTATCATTATTCACTCTCCTCACACATGCCAAACAGCTGGACTCAAAACACACCATAGGAAATCCTATCCCAGTCCAAAGGGATACCAAACAGATAGGTAACATGCACTGCTTTTAGTTTTAAATCTCCTTTATCCTTTTTAACTACCAGATTCATTTCCTCGGTGCCAAAAGAAATCTGACTGTTGTGGCAATTCTCTTGTGACTGATTCACTAATGGCAAAAGGACATGTTTAACATCTCCAGGGCCCTGGGGAAAAGTATTAACTGAGCCTCTTACATTCCTTCCTCAGCACTCTTCATGCATTCCCCACTTCCTGCAGTGTGAAGGCAGCCAGATTCACCCTTTGTCACCAGATTTATTTATCTGAAGCTAACTTCACCCTTCATCACCCTCCAAGAATAAAGCAGGAAACCACAATGGGTTGCCCAGAGAAACTAGCCTAGATGCTTTAACACTGTCTGTTGCAGAAGCAAACATGGCTCACATACAGTTAGACAGGATCTTAGGGCATCAGATATTCTCTGTGCTCTGCAGTTTCCCCAAGATGGAAAACACTGCAGCAGGGATTCTCAGTCCTGGCTGTAGGCAACAATCACCCAGGCCCTATTCCACAGACTCTGGACTCAATTGTGCTGAGGTAGGGTCTTGGCATGGGTGTTTTTTAAATTAGATCAACTTTATTGAGGCATAATTTGCATAATAAAATGTACACATTTTAAGTGTATAATATGATAAATTCTGTCTAACGTACCACCATGATCAAGATTATGTAACATTATAAAAATGTTATAAAGCATCATTTAAAATGTTATATAATGTAGGCTATAAAAACCCTACAAATCCCCTCGTGTCCCTTAGCAGTCAATCCTTCATCCCCATCCTGCCCCCAAGGCAATCAATCAATGATCTATTCTCTATCACTATAGATCAGATTTGTCTTTTCTAAAATTTTATAGAAATGGAATCATACGGCCGGGCGCGGTGGCTCAAGCCTGTAATCCCAGCACTTTGGGAGGCCGAGACGGGCGGATCACGAGGTCAGGAGATCGAGACCATCCTGGCTAACATGGTGAAACCCCGTCTCTATTAAGAAATACAAAAAACTAGCCGGGCGAGGTGGCGGGCGTCTGTAGTCCCAGCTACTCGGGAGGCTGAGGCCGGAGAATGGCGTGAACCCGGGAGGCGGAGCTTGCAGTGAGCTGAGATCCGGCCACTGCACTCCAGCCCGGGCGACAGAGCGAGACTCCGTCTCAAAAAAAAAAAAAAAAAAAAAAAAAGAAATGGAATCATACAGAATGTACTCATTGTGCTTGGCTTCTTTTTATCAACATAATGTTTTTTGACCTCATTTACATTGTATCAGCATTTCCCTTCTTACTGCTGAGTAGTATTAATATATGGATACACTACAATATGTTTTTCCATTCATCTGTTGATGGACATTTGGGTTGTTTCCAGTTTGGGCTATTATGAATAAAGTACCTAAGGCAGCTGTAACAAATTACTGCAAACATGGTGGCTTAAAACAACATACATTTGTTCTCTTAGAGTTCTGGAGGTCAGAACTCCAAAACCAATTTCACTGGGCTGAAACCAGTGTGTCAGCAGGGCTGCTTCTGCTCCAGAGGCTCTCAGGAAGAATCCATTTCCTTGTCTTTTCCAGCATCTAGAGCTGTATTCATTGGCTCATGGCCATTTCCTCCATATTCAAAGTTAGTGGCATAGCATCCTCTCTCTATGACTCTGCTTCCCTCTGCTTCTATCACATGACCTTCCTCTCTTTTATCTGTAATCTCCTTCTTATGAGGATACTTGTGATTGCATTTAGGGCCCACCTGGCTAATCAAGCATAATATCCCCATCACAAGATCCTCAAATTAGTCATATCTGCAAAGTATTACATGCATACGGTAGCATTCACAGGTTCCAGAGGTTAGAATATGCACCTCTTTTTTTTTTTTTTTTTTTTTGAGGAGGGCATTACTCAGCCTATCCCAAAACTTTATGAATATTCAGATGCAAGTCTCTGTTTACACATATGCTTTTATTTCTCTTGGGTAGATGCCTATAAATACCTGGAATTACTGGGTCATATGACAAGTACATATTTAATGTCATAAGAAACTGCCACTATTTTCCAAAGTGGTTGTACCATTTTCACACTCTCACCAGCAACAAATGAGGGTTCTGGCCAACTTCCTTAACACTTGGTATTGCCAGATGTTTTCATTTTAACCATCCTAGTGAACGTATGGTATATCTTCTTACAGTTTTAACTTGCATTTCCATCATGACTGATGATATTCAGCATATTTTCATGTGCTGATTAGCCATTTATATATTTTTATTAGTGAAATGTTCATTAAAACCTTTTTCCATTTTAAAAAATTTGGGCAGTTTGTCTTATTACTGAGTTCTCAGAGTTCTTTATTCTATATTCTGATATAAGTCCTTGTCAGATACACATTACAAGTATTTTCTCATAGTCTGCGTCTTGTCTTTCATTTTGTAAATAAAGTCTTTCCAAGAACAAAAGTCCAAGACTTGAGGAAGTCTGATTTATCCTTTATAAAATTTTATAGTTCATGCTTTTTATATCCTAAGAAACCTTTGTTTATTCAAGGTCACAAAGATTTTTTTAAAACTCCCCAAGTAACTTTCATGCTCAGGCAAAGTTGAAAGCTACTGGTCTACAGGGAATCTGACTTGGCTTTTTCAATTTAACCTAAGTTTTTGCCATAGAAACTTAAGAGTCCTAACAGTAAAACAGGAGTACAGTTCACTGCAGTGCTGTAAAAACAAGGATGCAACTGAGTCTTAGCACTGTCTGAACTGACCAGCTTCCAAGCTTAAGTGTGAGCAGCTGTGAAAGGCTAGAAACAGTGATTTGAGAAAGCAAAGTCAGAGGTACTTTTAGTGTGTTCCAGCTAAGTAAAAAGAGAAAACAGGATTATCCTCTCTGCTGTAGGAAAAAGCACACTCAAGTTTATTTCAGTTTAAACTGAGCAAGTGGGAAAAATTATTTCTGTTCTTGGTGGGCTTCTTTAGAACATGCCCCTCACGGAGACCACAGGCAGATGGGAGCCAAACTTGGCAGTTTTTGGGCATGGTTTTTGAAGCCACCGCATTAAACAAATGAAGGTGGCAGCAATAATATTTGCCCAAACCCTGGTTCCAACAGAGGTTAGACAGACTGAGCTTTCATTACATGAAAGGAGATGTCAGGAGCACCAAACGGGCTCAATTTTCCCTGGAGTCCTAGACAAAGTCAGTCTGTTTTTAAGCTGTGGACAGGAGGCTACTTTCTCCAGATGTTATATTTAGCTAAAAGAATCTCCAACATGGCTTCATGCAAAATGTAAAATAGTCCCAGCAGACCTTACCACAAACCAGAGGGCTAGCAAGGAGCATCCCTTAAGGGGGTTCAATACCATAGAGGGGCCAATTGTGCAGCCACCCTGACATCCCTAAATTAGCTAAATTAGCTGTGAGTCAGATTTTGGGCCAGCTCTCACATTTAATGAGTCCTTGTTTCCCTCTTACAGGGGGCAGAGATATTTTGCCCCTGGGGAGTGTAAACATGCTGCCCTATTTCATTCCCAACTTCCAGCTGCCTGCCCCAACCCCAGGTAGGAAAAACAATCCAATGTTGATGTTCAACATCTCCATACCCTTTGAAGGTTTATGTGCAAAAGAAAAAATTAGGTTAATTCTATAAGTGAGATATCTGAATTCAATGAAAAAGAGAAAATCTAGGATTTTCTCTTCTCTGCACAACATACTTAGAGAATCCTAATACAGTATGTAGATGAAAATGTTGGATTCTAGAGCCAGGTGACTGGAGTTAAACACTAGCTTCATTTCATTTTTCTTAATCTCTCTCTCTCCTTTTTTTTTTTTTTTTTTTTTGTTTTTTGAGACGAAGTCTCGCTCTGTTGCCTAGGCTGAAGTGTAATGGCATGATCTCTGCTCATTGCAACCTCTGCTTCCCGGGTTCAAGTGATTCTCCTGCCTCAGCCTCTCGAGTAGCTGGGATTACAGGCACTGGCCATCTTGCCTGGCTAATTTTTGTATTTTTGTAGAGACGAGGTTTCACCATGTTGGCCAAGCTGGTCTTGAACTCCTGACCTCAGGTGAACTGCCCACCTTGGCCTCCCAAAGCGCTAGGATAACAGGCGTGGAGCCACCGCGCCCAGCCCTCTGGTTTGTTTGTTTGTTTGTTTGTTTTTTAAAGAGACAGGGTCTCGCTCTGTTACTCAGGCTAGAGTACAGTGGCATGATTATAGATCACTGCAGCCTCAAACCTCTGGGGTCAAGTGATCCTTCCTGCCTCAGCCTCCTAGCTAGCTAGGCTTACAGGTGTGTACCATCATGCCTAGCTAATTTTTTTGGGGGGAGGGGGGAGGTGGGTAGAGACAGTCTTGCTATGTTGCCCAGGCTGGTCTTGAACTCTTTGCTTCAAGTGATCCTCCCACCTCGACCTCCCAAAGGGCTGGGATTACAGGCTTGAGCCACTGTGCCTGGCCTGCTTAATCTCTTTAAGCCATAGTTTCTTCCTTCACAAAACATCGATGATAACAATAGTAACTACCTTATAAAATTATGGTAAGGATTAAAGGAGATAATACATATAAAGTGCTTAACACAATACCTGGCACATACAGGTTCAAAATATAATGACTTCTATTATAATGTTTTCAGTGAATCCTTAAGTTTTATACATTAAAACAAGATTTTTAAAAATGTTGACTTTGGCTAGTGACAAATAGACTCAAATTCACATAAAGCACAGGTGTGTACAGCCATACCAGAAATTAAGGTATCTTTTCTAAGCCTAAGTCCCCAGAGAAATGGCTCCTTTTGCCACTGGAACCAAATTTACCAGTAAAACATATCTATTTTATATATTTGGATCCCCATTTGGTATTTCTTGGTTGCTGACATTGTAGATATCAGCACCTGAAGTAATGCTTCATTTTTCAAGAAATTTGGTCTTCATTTGCTTAAGCTAGCCCTCTCCACACCCATATCCACTTTTGTTTGTCCTTATCTGTGGGATTACAATTTACCTATCACAATTTAACAAAGGTAACCTAACAACTGGAAGGAAGCTCCCAGTGTAAAATCCCCTTATCGTCACAGAATGGTGGTATCCTGGATTTGGAAGGCACCATGGAGATCATATAGACCACACTCTTTTTTTAAAGTTTAGGGAACTGAGGCACAAAAAGAAGTCATTGTCCAAGGTCTCAGAGTTAATAGCAGAGCTAGGCCCAAGAGAAACGGTCACTTGGAAAAGGTGTCTCCTCTGATAGCACAAAGTAAATCCCGGGGAAGATTCATGTAACTATAGAATGGCTGAGGATATTCCTTAGGACTCTTATCTGATACTATCTTAACCAGTAGGATTCTAATTCTTCATGTGCAACAACACTCTAAACAAAAGAGGTTAAAAATCTGGGGTGGGGTATGAAGAATGTTTCTTTGCCCATTACTAGAAAGCAGAAAGGCTCTTTACCCAGCCAAAATAGAATGAATCAATTTTTTTTTTTTTAAGAGTCAGGGTCTCTCTCTGTTGCCCAGGCTGGGGTACAGTGGCATGATTACAGCTCACTGCATCCTCAAACTATCAGGGTCTCACTCTGTTGCCCAGGCTGGAGTGCAGTGGCATGATAACGGCTGACTGCATCCTCAAACACCTGGGCTCATGCAATACTCCCGCCTCAGCATCCCAAGTAGCTGTGGCTACAGGCACAGGCCACTATGCCCAGCTAACTGTTTAAATTTTTTTAGAGACAAGGTCTTGTTATATTGCCCAGGTTGTTTTTGAACTTCTGGCCTCAAGCATTTTTCCCACCTTGACCTCCTGAGTTGTTGGGATTATAGGCATGAGCCACGGTGCTTGGCTGAATCTATTTTTATGATCTGCCAACCGGCTCCTAACTTAAGAGTTTTCTGCCTACATGGGAACCCCCCCAAGGGAAGGAGAAAAGAAATTATTAATGCTGTGGGATAGTAATCATTAGAATGTCTCTAATCAACTATAATTTAATTGATCCATAGTCTAATCAACTACAATTTAATTGATACAAAGATCAAGAGAAATTCCTATGATCTGTAACTATACACAACAGTATGAATAAATCTCACAAACATAATATTGACAGAAACTAGACAAAAAAGAGTACATACTGTGCAATTCTACTTATATAAAGTATGAAACCAAGCAAAGCTAATGTCTGCTGTTAAAAGTCAAGACAGTTGTTATCTTTGGGGATTTAGGGTGGGGAGATGCCTCGAAGGGAGTATGAGGGGGCTTCTAGGGTACAGAAATGTTCTGTTTCTTGATCTGGGTGCTGGTTACACAGGTGTGAATTCAGTTTGTGAAAATGCATATAGCTATTAAATTATGATAGGCATCCTTTTCTTCAGTGAAATGTAATACATAAACAGTCCTGTGAGAAATAAGTTCTTCCTCGCACTCTAGCATAGTAATACACAGCTTAAGGAAGTCAACCCTGAGCGCATGGCTAAGAATATCATTCACAGACAAATTTTTTTCATGGAGGTCATACGCCCCACACCTTGTATACGTGCCATGTACCTAGTGCTTTGGTGAAATATACATGGGGCACTTGAAGAGTCAGGAACACTCGTGGCTTTGATATCTGGCTGCCTTCAATATAAGCAACTCTGAGATCTGGAGAGGCTATTAAATTCTCTCAGCTTGGTTTTTCTCTAACCTTCTAAGGTTGGGAGAAAAGGGAGCTGAGAGACTGGGTGAAGTCTAGCTAGGTGAAGAGATCTTATAAAAGTTGTTTTCTCAGATGAACAAAGAAAATGGAGGAGGAAACTATCAGTCAAGCCCTTTCCCTCTTGAGATAGTCTAAAAGTGGCTGTCAAGGTCATAGAGACAAGCTGTCAAAATTTCACCTAAATAAGTTTTAATTTTAGTCACACACATGCATCATGAAGTATTGCAGAATAATTCAAATGAATGACAACCAAGCTGAAGCTGATGCTGGAAACCATGGAGGAGATGGTGAGAAGTACCCTCACCCCGAAATGAGGTGTGGCCCCAACCACAGGACAGCCGGGCTACTAAAAATAGCCAGTGAGCTCTGGGAGGAGTTATCTTTCTCTGTCTTCTTTTCTTCGACAGATGATTGTATCCTCAATATTCTCTCTCTAAGACACAGGGAAAGCACCTTCACGGATGCAATCGGGTAGATGGAAGATTCCAAATCAGTTATTTGATCAGGCTGGTAATTACAGAAAAAAATGGGGTATTAATTCCAGATCTAGTGAAATCTGGAAAACTTCCTAACTGAGAACTGGAAAGCTGATCAAGAGCTTTGACTGTATTGACTACAATCCTGTTTACAGTCTTTTCTCTCACACTTTCAAATTTTAATAATAGATTTTGTCACCTGGAAACTGATGAATTCTAAATAGCCCTCTATCACCTTTTTCTACCTATAATTTATAGGAAGATTATTTGCCTTCTGAAAAGTCTTCCGGGGATGTCAACGCTTGAATGGTAGACATGGCATATCATATACAATGGCTGGGGTCTTCACCGCTGTTTGTAACCAAACCTCATGAATAAATGATTCCACTTTGAGCTCAAGCTGAGACAGCTTAGAAAAGAGCTTCCTGGGTTTTCAAGAGGCTAGGTCCATCATTGACAGGTAATTGGCTCCTTAAGATTATCACGATTATTTTGAGTTTTCCTTAGTCAAATTGTTCAACCTATACCCAAGGAAGTATGATAACAATTGAGTTCCGAAAGCATTCAGAGACCCAAAGACAAAGACATATCACGATAAGAATAACCACACTTTTGAGCTTACCTTGGCCAAGATGAGACCCTGGGAAGAAAACTAAACTAAAAACATAAACGTATATGAGTTTGCTAAATGAACTAGAATAGGAAAACATAAAATGACACTGTTGGCCACTTAAGCTCAAAAGCTTCACAAATCACTTTAAGGAAACTTCCCAAAACACAGTTTTTGTTAATAGATGCAGCTTATAAATTATGGTACTAGTCCTGGGTTTGTACCTTGCAAATGGTTCCTTTCCCAAGGCTACTATTAATTCAGCTCAGAAAGGAAGAAAGGAATGCCAATTCAAATATTTTTTTCTCCACAAGTATGTGGTAGGGAATGACTAGTGGAAAGCCTATGAAGTGGGCCAATAAGATATTATTTCTTTTATTTTTCCTTTCTAACTTTTATTTTAGGTTCAAGGGGTATATGTGCAAGTTTGTTACATGGGTAAATTGCATGTCACAGGGGTTTGGTGTACAGATAATTTTGTCACCCAGGTAATCAACATAATACCTAATAGAATTTCAAGAATGTCATTGCTCCACCCAAGAACCTCTGTGACTAGAAATATCTCTGTACCTTTTTAAAGAGTCTTCCTGAGTCCTCGCTGACTTGCACAAATCGAGGAATGATGTTATTCAGGTAGATGTCACTCAGGGTGGTGTGGTCCCTGCTTTCCCGTTTCACCTGGTTTAAGAGGAGATTCCAGCAGTTGACTGGAGAGAGAACATTCTGATCCTTCCTGTGGAGAAACATCAAGGAAAAGAAGTCATTGTTGATACGCAGCCAGGGCAACATCTACAACTATAGTCCGTGTCCTAAAATCACAGCAATCAAAGCCAATCCAGAAATAAAGATATTTTTCCTGAAGCTCACCTCTCTAGTTTTCTCCTTTTCTAAAAACTCAGTGGAGAAAAAAGGAGAAAATAAGGACAAGAAGGAGAGAGGGGGAAGAGGGGATGTAGAAGGAGAAACAGGATTATCAGGCACCTACAATGTTCTAAGAACTTGGTGAATACGTTATACGTATTATCTCATCTAAGCTCTATCATTTCATTGTAAGAAAAGAACTACCATTATCCCCCTTCCACTGATTAGAAAACTGAAGCTCACGGAGGTTGTCACTTGTCTACAGCGAGTAAGACTAACACAACAAGTAAGAGGGTGCCAGGGACTAGAACAACAGTTCTGCATTGTCTGGTTAGACCAGGTCTAAGGTGATTCTGAAGTCCATCACTTTAGCCACTAAGTCATTTGGTTTATCTCTAGGGTAGAAACCAAAGTTAGAGATTTTGTCTAGAGACAAAAATCACTACAGCACTACAAAATGCCCACAAATTTATCCATTGTAGGATTTAATAAAGGCAACTTTGGAGACGTATGCCATTAAAACATTACTGAAAACTCTGGAGTTCCACAGAACATATCTAAGGAAGTTTTGATTTCATTTATTGAGCCATAATCTCATGTCCCATACAATCAAGAACACAAACCATACCTGAACATATGTGTTCCTAAAATGTCTACAGCTTGAGTGGAGCAGTAAAGTGCTAAACCAAGGTACTCCTTTTTTGTTTTTTGAGACAAAGTCTCACTCTGTCGCCCAGGCTGGAGTACAGTGGCACAATCTTGGTTCACTGTAACCTCTGTCTCCCGGGTTCAAGAGATTCTCCTGCCTCAGCCTCCCTAGTAGCTGGGATTATAGGCGCCTGCCACCATGCCCAGCAAATTTTTGTATTTTCAGTAGAGATGGGTTTTCACCATATTGGCCAGGCTGATCTTGAACTCCCAACCTCAAGTGATCCACCCACCTTGGCCTCCCAAAGTGCTGGGATTACAGGTGTGAGCCACCACGCCTGGCCCTAGATGCTCATTTCTAATGAAAACATTGTGATCCAAAAGAATTATTGACTAACTTAAGCAACTTAAGCAACAGAAAGTTCTACATTTGGAAGTTGGATTTCTTTAAGGAGAAAAACAAAAGTAGGGATAATTTGCAGTACTATTTATCAAGGGATACTGTACACGTATCTGGGCCCTTTATATATGTTGTTTGACTTAAACCCCACAACTACCTGATGAGGTGGGTGTTATTAACCACATTTGGCAGATGAGGAAAAGTGGACTAAACATTTTTAAACACTTTGCCCAAGGTCATATAGCTAAAAAGTGGCAATTCCAGAATTCAAACCAAGCTATAACTGCAAAGCAAGTATTCTCATTCACTGCAAATAATAACGATCTGTTTCTTTCCCTCTTTCCTCTCTTCCTCCCTCCAGTCAAACTGCTACTACAAAGAAAGTGAGCTGAGAGTAGCTTAGTTCTTGAGTCAGTACTGCCTCCATTCAGCACTAAAGGCGAGGCACTTTGTGATTTGTAAAGGGTGAAGTTCAACTTAGGCTTTTCCAATTCCGTAGTAAAAACTATTAACAAATTATCATGCCACACCTACCTGGACTTCAGAAAACATCAGACAAATCAAATATCTGTCTAACCCAAACCAAGAAGTTACTTCAAACCAATTAATATTAGAGTCCAAATTGAAAATATTCTAAACCTGTATCAAGGTCCCCACCCCCTGCCCCAGGCATCACTCTTCTGTAGCCAAAATCACTAACTCTTAAGACAGCCAATCACTGTGACAACACTTACCTTTTGAGAGAAACTGAAAGATTTCTATGGAAATCAAAAATATACTAGCTGAGAGGAAGAGAGACATATAATTAATTTACTCCTTTCAAAATGTTTAGTATCTGGGAAAAAAAAAAGTGAACAGGAAACAATCCTAAATTCAAAATGGTAAGATATTTGAACACATGCATTCCATGGCATCTGATGTTTCCACTGCAAGAAAACTTTCAAAATGATTCCAGTTAGATCTCAGTTACAAAATTCTAAATAATCTAATCTACATTTTAATCAAGTGGTGTGTCTCGGCAAGATACCCATGTCCTCAGTAAGCATGCTTTTTAAAGGAGCAGATCTCATGAGACTTTACATTGACAATTGGTTTAAATCTGTTTCTTAAAGGAAAACATGGATGGGGGGGGGTCTATACAGGTTCTTTCCCTATAGCACTTTACATACACACAAATGATGCCACAATTCAATTCCACAAATGTACAAACATTTGTATCTTAAATGAACAAGGCATGGTGTTAGGGGATTTAGTGGTTATAAAAGTACGAATGCTGCAATATAGTAAGGGAGACAAAGAAAGACCTATAGTAAAATAGAACTTTAATGGCAGTACAGACAAAGGGCCAGCTAGCTCAGAAAGGTAGACTACAGATCAAAAGAGGAAGCAGAGGGGGCAAAACCAACCTAACACCATGGGAAAGGATGCAGAGCACATATCCCCAGGGTGTCCTCAAAAGAAAGGATGAGTGAACAAAGGTGGGTCAATAAAGAGGATAGCTGGCAGTAGAAATCTTTTAAAATGAAATGCCTTATCACTTAATGCTAATAAGTTTTATTAAGACCTTGTAAGGTGTGGCGCACGCCTGTAATCCCACCACTTTGGGAGGCCAAGGCGGTGGATCACTTGAGGTCAGGAGTTCGAGACCAGCCTGGCCAACATGGCAAAACCCCATCTCTACTAAAAATACGAAATTACCTGGGTGAGGATGGTGCACACCTGTAATCCCAGCTACTTGGGAGGCTGAGGCAGGAGAATCACTTGAACCCCAGAAGCGGAGGTTGCAGTGAGCTGAGATCATGCCACTGCACTCCAGCCTGGGTGAGAGCAAGACTTCGTCTCAAAACAAAAGAAAAAAAAAGAAAATAGAACTTGCAAGGTGCTACAAGTACTTTTACCACATGTATTTATTTCTATTCTTACAGCATTTTGTGCAATAGTTACAGTATTAGTATTGGTTTCAGTGAGCAGGAGCTTTTAAACTGTGTTCTGAGACACTCTGGAATTAGCAGAAAATCACATTTCAATTTAAAAAATGGTGACACATCCATTCATATGAGCAACTCTTATTGACATGAGCAAGAGACCTAGGACCCAGTTTCCCTGCATTAGATACCACCGCAATGTCTCGCAGGCTGCTAGCATTGTTTTATGCAAACCCTGGAAGAAAGAATCACTGTATGCCTTGGAACTTCTGAACAATATGCTATTGATTAGAATACATGTAGCTTTTGCATAGGCTTATTTTTTCATTCAAGCCTATGTGCACCTCCTCCAATAAAGCTGTACAGGTGAGCCTATAACTTGACACACAGCAGCAAGGTTTAATCACATGCCATAGAAGGCTCAAGGGCCTAGGCTGGGTTCATGTTAGACTGTGGTTGGGTAGTGAAAATCAACATGCTTAATATCATACCATCTCATTGTCAGTTGTTGCAATGCCTATTATACATGTTGGGGCTTATCCAATTAATATTTATGAAGGGGAATAGCTGCTAGGTGATGATAATGACTCAACTTTAAAACAAAAATATCTTCTTTTTTCCGTCTAAATCAGTTTAAAGCTCAAGATTACAATAACTCATCTATGCTAATCAGAATTTTCTTGATATTGGGCTACCTAAACCAAAACCAGATGCTGAAATGAATATAAAACTGTAACTGATTCATAATCCTGATCTCAATATTTTTAGTTCATGAAAACAGCCTCATTGTTCTCATTGACTGATGGTATAATAAGTACTCTATAAATTTGTACTTTAAAAGTAGATTTATACCAATAAAAATACTGCTTTGATCTTTTTCATATATTCAGGCTCTATGCAAGACTTTTATTTTAAGAAAGGAGTCTATGCTTAAAAAACCAGCACTAGATGCTGTTGTCTGTTTCTTCTAGGAATTCTCAGCCTCTCCTACTATTAATGCAGCTTTTCACACAATATTTCTGGTCCTTTGAGTCTGTAAGCTTTCTCAGACATATTCTTCCTTTCAACTGAGGTGTTTTAATTAATTCATTTATTTATTTTTGGGTGGTGGTAGGGCAAGTAAGGTAGAAAGTGGGAGGAGGGGATCACAAATATACAGACAATTTTCCCAGCCAACACGAACAAAGATGAAACACACTTCAGGCTGGAAAATAAGCAAGGCAATGAGACGTGATTTCATAGGGAGCATATTAAGGCTCTGCTAGAGTGGTTTCCTGCTCCAGAAGCTTTGCAGCCTCATTTTATTTGGGATCGCTGGAGCCAAGGGAACTTCGTTTGGTTAGGAGATTGAAATTTGTCTTTATATCTTTTCCATCTATCATTTGTTTGCACAGTCTCTTTACTTTCCCCACCCCCAGAGCCTTAGGTTGTATAATACTTGGGCCTTTAAAGGAAAGGGTCTGCATCCCTTAGGAATGTGCTGAACAGCTGCAAACCTCCTCAAAAACTAATCCCTAAAAAGCAGACAAAATATCTAGGAGTATTTTTCTTAAAATTTTTTTCAGGAGGAAGATCAAGAAAACATCATACTGTACTTTAGAAGGAATGACTCTGGAGTCAAAAGAAAGGAGACCTGGAAAGTCACAGGCTGCCTGTACATCTGCCGAAGACATTATCACTGTAAATGCACTGAAAGAGATAAACCTGCACAGTTGAATCATTAGCTTCGAAGACATTAGCCCAGCTTTTCTCCCTCAACTTGGACTATTTATGGACATTCAACAAACTTAGCAACAAGCGCTTAAAGGGATTTCTCTAAAATATCCATGGCGAAGAGCCAAGTCCATAAAGGTCCAAGTTGGCCTCTCTATTATGGTTCTTTTCCATATTCCCTCTGTTTGGTTTTGATCATCTCATCTATAAAATGGACACATGCCCTGTTGGTATACATCTCACTCCTTAAAGATCTTCAAAGTATAGTTGTAAACTCCTGGAAGCTCTCCTGACCTAAGGTGCCATTTAATTAATAATTGCTATGTTCATGGCTGTGCAGATGGAATGCATGGCATGAGACTGGCATTGCTGGAATATAGCTTGAGCTTCTGCATTGCTATAATGAGGTGTGTTTCCTTTTGGGTCAATAGTCTCTAAGTTGCTCACCTCTCAGGGCTGTTGTGTGGATCAAATGAAATGATGGATGCAAAAGAACTATGCCAACAGTTCAGCACTATACAAATGTGAAGAAATATTATTATTTTTATTTCCAAACAAACTAGGGCTCAGCTTTCATCAATTTCCAACAAGCTTCTCACCCGGCTCTGGGCCAGGGCCAAGATTGCTGCCTGCTGAAAATGCACAGCCTTCAGCAAATAATGGTTGGAGTAAGACAGCAGCAACAGGCAATTAACAAAGCAGTTGTAAGTCTCTGGGAAGACGTGAGAGAGATACCAACGGGAGAGCAGATTTTAACCTCCCACTGTCTTTTCCCTAAGGGATAAGGTAGAACAATCAGTCCTGCATTCCACACTGGGAACTGTGTGCTGAGGTTGACAGAAAGGAATCCAAAGGGAGCCCAGATTGCCGGAACCCTAGATGCTTCAGCAACTTATACTAAGCCCCCATCCCCTGTCTCAGAATTCCTATCAAACCTGCCAATCTGCATAGAGAGATGGCAACTATCGATACATCTAAGCAGAATATAATTTCTCACTTTTAAAAACAGACGTATCTGTGATGATAGACAAAACCCAAAGAGTTAAATACATCATTCAATATATATTATTGAACATATAACTATGTGGTGAATAAAAAAAAAAGGTATATGCATGATAAAAAGGAATCATTTAAGTGATGGTTGGACAGGGAACTAGTGACAAGAAGGTTGGATTTTTTTAACCTAAATTCCCTCCTGGCACCTTGATTAAAATGAAATGGACTGAGGCAGCCAAAGAGATTATTTTATTCAGATGAGTGTTATTATCCTTTCTGGCTTATTTTCTCTATTTTGTATTTTGCTGATGCTGACAGAAGCAGGCAGGCTGGATAGAGAGGCAAAGCTGCAGCGGATTTATGGTCTGACAGTGCCACACATAAAATCAGACTCTTGCTGACCCAGATAAGCCAGAGGATGGACTGGATTTGCTGGGGAAGGTGTTAAAAGGAGGGGGTAAAAATCACCAAGGTAGGAACTGACTTGAAAACGATTCTGCCTGTAATGGTGGATGCTGGTTTTGTGACCCAGTAGTACAGCAGCAGCCTGAAGGTATCTTTCAAAGACAGGCGGGCAGGCAGGGGGCGGGCACACTTCTCTGGGCTTATCACAGCTCTGGCTTCAGCTTTGCCAGCAATGAGATCAGAGGAGGAGAGTTCAGAGACAGAGAAAAGTGCCAAAGGCAAAAATAATATAGTCTACATATGGAGAAATGAGCTTTCAAATTTTCAGGGACAAGTGAGTACCACAAATTGTCTTCAGTAGCCTAGACAGATGATTAGAAAGGATTCAAGCAGTGGTAGACCCACCTTCTCAAAATAGCCTAAATTGTCCCCTATAATCAGGTCTGGGGGAAGGACTGTATGAAAATAGGATTCTTGTGGCTCTGGATTAGTTCCATGGAGCAGAACCACACCCTTGAGAGAATGGCATACCCAAGAGCCGGAGCTTAGGAATCTGCTTTGAAGTAGAGAACTGGACTAGCACCATGTCTGACATCTATTAAGTGCTTAATCATGACTTCCTGAATGATTATAGGACCAAGGTTCTTGTGGGTTAGGTCAGAGAACTAGGAATGGCCCCCCAATATAAGTCATTGTAGACACTAACTGGAAATGTCTCCATCAATTTATGTTAAGTGAGAGATTTTGCCTTCCTTTCAACCACCCCTATGGCACCATGCTCAGAGCAGAAAGGAGGCAGCTGGAGGGTCTTCATATCACTTAAGACAGATCTAAGGATCCCATAAGACCAGACATGGGGGTCTACACAGGATTTGAATCTCTGCCATCCCTATTTCTTGCCTAGTTTCTGATATCTTATTGTCCAGGCTCCTTCTCTGAGTCCCTGATCTCTTCTTACTTCATTCATTCATTTAACAAATATTAATTGAGCATCCCACTATGGGCTAGACACTGTTCTAGGAATAAAAGGATCAACCTTCTTTTTTCTGACCTGCTTCTCGCATGTTTGCGGATTTTCTGGATCCAAGACATGGCTTTCCTGCTCCTCAACTGTGCAGCAGCCACAACACACATCTTATCCTGGTCTTGTGGCTAGGATGAACCCATTGCAAAACCCTGATTTGGCTGACTTAGAAAATCTGCCTGCCCACCAGCTCTCTCTCTAGCTTCTGTAGACCTGGGACCTTCCCTTTGTTTACATCCCATGTGTTAGTACTAGCATTCCCAGAACTACAGGGAGGAATAAATAAAGAGGCTTTTAAACTCTCTTGGTACAATCTACCTGCTACAATGCCACCCCAATATAATCCATAGAACTAAGGGCCTAGAAATTCACTTAGGTATTAAATATGCTCCCTAAAAGCCCCCCAAAATAGGCTGTGATCACATCAAAGGCCTGAGCTGACTCATTCATTCAATTAAACTAAAACACCATAGCAAGGGTAAAAGACAGAACAAAGGTGTGATCGATGACCGAGGAACATAAAATTTATACGTTTCTCAGCTTAAAAATAATTCATAACCACCGATATCATGTTGACAGTTGGATCCACAAAGTCCACAGAAAAACCTGTGAACAACTCTACAATTATATCTTCGGTTTTTTTCTTGTCTAGTTAATTAAGATGTCACCAGAAGCCCCATAAGTAATTATAGCACATGACAAACACACAGAGAAAAAAAAATACACGCAGATGTGTTAGCAGATTTTTAAAATAAATGAAACCTTGGGAGATGACTGAGGCAGACAGTCTGGCTCACCCCTGGTAGTTCATTCTAGAGAAATAAATACCTGTCTGTGCCAAAGTGGAATGACGTCACTCAGAAATCCACACACTTATTATCAAAGCAGTAACCACCCCCTTAAGAGCAAGCATCTCCCTGGCACCAGGCATGAGCGGAGAAGCTTGATCTACAGCCAGAAACTCCTCCTGGCTAGCAAACTGTACTTTAGTATGCCAAATAGCAATAAGCCACTGAGAAGAAAGGGTATCCATAAAGATCTCCCCCTCTAAATACCTGTCCCTGGAATAATGAATCCCCTTACATGGCTCTTAACAACAATGAAAAGGAGGAAAAAAAAAAAATTCTTGATTCTGAGAAACTATGGATCTAAATGGAATGAAGTCTACGTAATCATCAGATTAGATGCATGTGTCATTATCAGTTCTCATGTGTTATTTGGATATTTATCTTGGAGAAGGAAGTCTCTTTTTGTGTGGGGGTGCAGGAGGAACAATCCCCAGGCCCAGTAAGGAATTCTCTTGAGGACAGGGTATATTTAGAATGTTTAATGAACACCTATCACCAAGAATAGGTGGGTACTTAATCAGTATTGACTAACAACAGATGCCAGAGCCAAAGCAATCCTGTAAATGTTGAGGACAGAAAGACCATGATTCATCTAATGACTAGTTAATATCTTCAGCCTCCACTAAACTTGCCAAATCAGCTGCTCCAGCATGTATCTGTACTCACTCTCTGGGTGGCTACTGAATGACCAAATTTGTATGTCCATTGGCTTCTTGTATGCTCTAAATTATGGCATATTATTAACCATGTTGATACTTTACTGGCAAAACTTTAAGGGGTTGAGTGGTAGAAAAGATGCCCTAGTCAATTTCCAGGTTAGTAGATCAAATTATCAAGTTCAGGTCCTTAAGGAATCTGGATGAACAATGTGAAACTCCATCTATACTCTGTGGGAAGCACCTTGAACTATGCTTAAGACCCAGAGACTAGGCTTAGCTCTGCCACTTACTAGCCAGGTAACTTTGGGCAAGTCACGAATGCATTCTGGGTCTCAAAATTTCTTCACCTGTTTTAAAAAGTAAATGGAAGCCAGGTATGGTGGCATGTGCCTGTAGTCCTGGCTACTCGGGAAGCTGAGGTGGGAAGATCGCTTGAGCCCATCGCTTGAGCCCAGGAGCTCGAGGGTATAGTGCACAATGATTGTGCCTGTAAATGACCAGCCTGGGCAACACAGTAGGACCTGTCTCTTAAAAACAAAACAAAACAAAACAACAACAACAAAAAAACGGGATAAGCAGGGACAGCAGACCTGCCCTACCTAACACAATGACTTTTGTGAAGATCCAATCAAACAAGGTGATGCCCATAAACATGAAAGTGTTCTACAACTATATATCAGTATGAACATCTTTTCTTATTAACAACTATTATTACTCAACAGCCCACACAATGAATTCATACCCACAAAACAAAGTGACTAGAATCATGTCTGAAAAGACAAATACATCTCAAAATTCCTCTTACAATAAACTTATTTCATAAATTTCCTACTTCATTAGTATACTAAATAGGAATACTTCTTTTTTTTGGTTTCGTTTTGTTTTTTTTGAGATGGAGTTTCGCTCTTATTGCCCAGGCTAGAGTGCAATGGCACGATCTCGGCTCACTGCAACCTCCACCTCCCAGGTTCAAGTGATTCTCCTGCCTCAGCCTCCCGAGTAGCTGGGATTACAGGCATGTGCCACCACACCCGGCTAATTTTGTATTATTTAGTAGAGATGAAGTTTCTCCATGTTGGTCAGGCTGGTCTCAAACTCCCGACCTCAGGTGATCCGTCCGCCTTGGCCTCCCAAAGTGCTGGGATTACAGGCGTGAACCACCGCACCCGGCCCATACTTTCCTTTTTTTAGAGAGATGGCGTCTTGCTCTGTTGCCCAGGTTGGAGTACAGGGACATGACCATGGTTCACTGTAGCCTCAAACTCCTGGGCTCAAGCAGTCCTCCCGCCTCAGCCTCCCAAAGTGCCAGGCTCACAAGTGTGAGCCACCTTGCCTGGCTAGGAAAACATTTTGTTGCTATTATCACCTGATTCTCTGGAAATTCCCAAACTCAGTGAATCTTCTGTGCCTAACCTAGCTGAGACTTTAAATGAAAGAATCATGTGCAAAGAGAAAAGGCCAGTGGGTACAAAAATAGAATCATGGAATTTCAGAGCTAGAAGGGACTTTCAAGATGGTCTAGAGTCTAGACCAAGCCTGTCATTTTCTGAGTGAGGAAATTGAGGCGCTGGGAGCCTGAGGTCACACAGATAGTGGTGGAGCAGGGCAAGAATCCAGGTCTCCTGACTAGTAACTGTTTTCTTATTTCATTGTGGTGGTTATTACATTTCATTCAAAAAGCCCTTAGCATCTCAAAGGGCTGGTGCTGAAAGAGTTAATGGACAATGCTCAGAGCCCCAGAGCGCAGAGCTATTCTAAGACAACACATAACAGGAATACCAAGGGTCCGTGAACCCAGAGGGAGCAAAACTGCTGCTGCCTAACGGCGCCTGAAAGCATGTTGACACACTGCATGTGGTTACACATGAAAGGCAAGTGAATAGGAAAAGCAGTTTTGAATCCCACCCCATTCTAATTTTGGACTGGCTCTGGGCACCTACTGGAGGACTGGGCCACACCCCAGTCACTCTGTAAAATGACCCTTCAGTTCCTTCACTCTATTCTGTGGCCTAAGTTAACCCCTTCTCTGCCTTCTTCAGGGCCATAAGAGACATCAGTAAAAGAGGACTCTCAAGGAATTGTGAAGATCCAGAAGTAAACCTAAGTGACTGGGGTCATTCTGTAATGAGAAGATTCTCAGTCTGGAGTCAGATGATCCCCAGTAGTATCTACCATCCCCAAGCAAGTATGTGATCTGAAGCCTTAAACAGCCAGGTTCATAAATGCAAAAGAGAGCAGTTTCTGTAAGTGTGAGGCTTCAAGACCCCAAATCACCTTGCATCAGAATCACCTGGAATGCTTGTTTAAAATGTGGATTCCTATGCTCATCTGCCAGAGATTACAACTTATTAGGGGTGGACTGATGCCCAGGAATCTGCCTTTCAAATCAGCATGTCAGGTAATTTTATGCACACCAAAAATTTAAAAACCAATGCTTTTAAAGCAATATTTTACAAACTGTGGGATTCACCCCATTAGTGAGGTTTAAAAAAATCAACTTATAGGTCACCAACTAGCATTTCTCAAAAAATTAAGTAGAAAACAGTAGAACAGAATAACAGAAAAAAGTAGCCTGGACGAAGTGCCTCACGCCTGCATTCCCAGCACTTTGGGAGGCTGAGGAAGGCAGATCACTTGTGGTCAGGAGTTTGAGACGAGCCTGGGGCAACATGGCAAAACCTTGTCTCTACCAAAAATACAAAAAATTAGCTGGGCATGGTGGTGTGCACTTGTGGTCCTAGCTACTCGGGAGGCTAAGGTGGGAGGATCGCTTGAGCTTAGGGGGCAGAGGTTGCAGTGAGCCAAGATGGCGCCGTTGCACTCCAACCTGGGTGAAAGAGTGAGACCCCACCTCAACAAAAAAAAGAGTAACAGAACAAAGTAGAAAATCTCAGAGTACATCATACAGAGCAAAGATAAGCATTGTTTTGTGGAAGTGTTGTTCTCAGCTATTTATGTGTATATATGTTATTCCAGCTTGTAGTATAAAACACAGAGATTCATGATCAAAACGTTTTAAAGTCACTGCTCCAGAGTAATGGTCTTAAATTATGGGAGATAATTACGTATCTCAGATCCTTTTGAGAATCTTTTTTTTTTTTTTTTTTTTTTTTTTTTTCCAGTTACCATCCATAGGGCTCTGCTTGATACTTTTTGAGAATCTAAGGATTCTCTTCTAAGTATTCTCTTCTAAAGAAGGGAGGGAGGGAGGGAGAGAGGAAGGGAGGGAGGGAAGCAGGGAAACACTATAATTTGCATAGATAAATCCAGCGTGTACCTGCACTTCTAGAAGCCTGTCCCTCAAGGGCTTCTCTTGAGGACAGTTCCTACAATGTCTGGTCACAGTAGGCACCCAATAACCACTGTACCATGCCAACAGCTTTCTCCCCATGCTCTGTAAATGACTGCCAGTGTCTTCCTTATATACCTCTAAGATAAGTGGTCCCACTACAATGATTGTTTTCCTCTTATTTTTAGGGTGACTAGGAATGCCAAAACTAAACAATGATCTACAGAACATTGGGAGAAAGCAGTTGGCATATTCCCAGAATGAGGATTCTGAAAGCAATGGTGTGGGTCCAATGCCACTGCTTTCCAAGGAACAAGTTCCCTGTCTACAGGGAGTGTCTACTTGCTCCCAACAAGGGCAGACAGTGGCACTGCCACAATTTTGCACCCCTAGTGATGAAGTCAGTAGAAGAATATCTACTTTATTCGCAAGTTGGTGAATTATTTGACCTATAAAGGTACCCACAGACACAGAGGCCCCAGCCTCACCTTCCTTATATGACCAAAAGGACATAAGGTCCCTAGTCTTAGATGGAAGATTTTAAAAGGGTATAAACATTTAGAAAAACAACCAACAGCCCTAGCTTGATTATCAACACAGTCCCATCCCGATGGTTAAACCTATCAGTACATAGAAAGAGGAGAAATGAGGATAAAGGTTTTTAAAACCAGCCTTTGCTAAGTGAGGAATATAAAGAAGAGATGGAAAGTGGCAAGGTGTAATGGCGGGGGCGGGGGGGCAGGGTGAAGAGAAATGGAAGAGTTGGGGAGGAAGGACCATTGAGAAGGCAGAGAATCAAACCCCAAAACTATTCTAAAATTTCCTGATGCTTTTCAGTAATTTGTTTTCATGCGGTGGAAATTGGCACAGCATCTAGGATACTTTGGGCCCATCTGTTTTTGAACTTAAGCTGTAGACAAGATTCAGAACAGCTGGAATCAGCAGCACTGACCAGGTTGTATGTGTCTGGAGGAAAGAGAAATAAAATGAGTGTGTGGGAGATGGAGGAAGAGGGTTAAATGGGGCAGAGGAAGGGGATTCTGGAAGCCATTCCCAGACAGACAGGAGAAAATGGCCAGGTCATCAGAAATGATGCAAAACAGCTATTAGAGAGGCCAAAGCATGTAACTGAAGAAAGTCCAGGAGGAGAAATTTCAAGGATTTCAGAACAAGGCACTAGCAAACAGTCTTGCAAAAGGACATAAAAGTCTGCAAGTTTGGGTGTCAATGTGCAGTGCCCTGGGGCTTCATGGCTGAGAGGCCAGATCAACATCATCCTAAGGTCTTACATCAAGCATATTACATGAGCTGCTGGTAAACAGTACACACAATCATGGCCTACAGCTGAGCAGATGCTGATACTGATACTGGATTCTTGGTTCGCTAAATGCAAAAGAGGTGATCAGGGAGAATGGCAAGGAGAACCTAGGAGTAGGCTTAGTGGAAATCAGCAAGGGTTTCAATCCATAAGATGGTTTGCCTAGAGACAGGGTTGGCCCAGAAGTAGGGGAAATGGTTGGTTTGTTCTCAGTGCATGTCTGGCCTATGTCCCCATCACTGACTTCTGCTAAAGCCCTGACTTAATCTATGGATACATGGGTCTCTCACTTCTCCCGAATCTGTTCCATCTTTAGTCAAGAGAAAAGGTTTGGCAGTGAGAAATGTCAAGACCCCATTCTGGAGAGGAGAACATTAAATACAAACAAATAAATAAACCAAATTATATTTCAAACAAATAATATAACTACATTGAAGGTCTGGAGGTTGAGGGATACTATGGTTTAAATATGGTCCGTTCCCTCCAAAACTCATGTTGAAATTTGATT
The DNA here is from genome assembly GCF_003255815.1 of Theropithecus gelada. NCBI lineage: Eukaryota > Metazoa > Chordata > Mammalia > Primates > Cercopithecidae > Theropithecus > Theropithecus gelada. Next base: position 159,309,155 of record NC_037668.1, read on the forward strand.
GCAATTGCAAGTGGTTTTGAGAGGCGGGGCCATTAGGGGGTTGTCTGGGTCATGGGAAGAATCCTTCATGTATAAGATTAACATTCTCATGGAAATGAGTTCTCACTTTTGTGGGACTGGATTAGTTCCTGAGAGAGTGAGGGGTTGTAAAGCAAGCTTCTTCCTAGTGTTTGCTGTCTTTGAACTCGTTCCCCAGCCTTTCAGCTTCTCTGCCATGTTGTCAGGCAGCACATGGCCCCCACCAGGAGCTGAGCAGATGCTGATGACACGTTCTTATACTCTCCAGCCACCACAGTCGTGAGCCAAATAAGTTTCTTTTCTTCATAAATTACCTGGACTCAGGTATTCTGTTATGGCAACACAAAACAGACTAAGATAGGAAAGAAAGAACTAGTCAGCTAACTTTTGAACACTGTATTTTGGCCCTCAAGGCTAATAACAAAAAGAACTCTAAACCAGTATTAAAATCTAGTCAGTAGTCTTCTTTTTCAGAGGCATGGGTTAGTAATTCTGAAGCAACTTTCTGTACACTCTAGGATGGAGCAATTAAGTGAACATGTGTGTTATGGATAAGAGGAACCAGGTTTCTCACTGTTCAGAGAACAGGAAAGGGGAGAAAATTAAATAAAACACATGGTATTGGATTGGAATGAAAGATACTGATATGAACTCATAGGCTTTAATATATATAAACATACAGACCGATAAAGAAACAGTTATTTATAGAAGTACATGGGTGTGTGTGTCTATGTGTACATACATGTATCTACTACCTCTGTCTGCTGAAAGGGACTATAAATAATGGTACTTCGGTCACAAACAGCATATTTAGCATCCATGGTTTCTAAATACCATTTCCCACTAAAAGCAACCAAGGCTCTCTGAAAAAATGGCCAACTCCAGAGTAAAGGCAAGGAAAGTACAAGTTAAGCCTGGAACACCTTGTTGTGCCATGAAGTAAGGAAGTGCTCAAAGTATGATGGGGACATATCAATAAGACACAGGAGCCAGCATGAAGGGACTCCATTGGCCAAATCTAGAACAATATGAACATTAAAATAAAGATGGCAAAGGATTATAACCTGTTGAATAAAATAATAATCCACAAGTCCACACTGATATAAACCAACAACCAGACCAGAAAGTGGGGGTAATGGAAAAGCTCTTCTTTACAGTAGAAATGGAACTGATAAATGTAGAAGGAATGATGAAAACTGGAAAAATGACTATTTGGTAACCATTGTAATAAAAATTGATTCAAGCAAGAATTATAATGGATGCTAAAACTAGTGAGTATAACAGTTGAAGGGTAAGTTGATATTTACATGGTCTCAAAGTATCTCTCTATAATATATGCATTAATTACAAAGTTTATAGAACAACTTCATGGTGGAGAAACCTAGCAGACACAACTGTAGCCAAATGGTCAAATTTAACATCACCAGTAATGGCACAAATCATCAGCAAGTGCCTCCTGATATGATGCACTGAGAAGAAAGTGACATTACCATTTTATGGTATTCCTGCCAAAAGTGTGTGGCTTGAATCTAATCATAAGGAAATTATCAGAAATTGCCAGAAATATCAAATTAAGGGACATTTTACAACATAACGGGGTCAATGTCAATGTCTTGAAATATAAAGAAAGACTTGGAAATCATCCCACATTAAAGGAAACTAAAGAGATAAGACAATTGAATGAATTGCATAGTCTTGGACTTTCTTTTGCCAAAAAAGGACATTTTTAGAACAACTGGTAAAATCTGAATGTCTATTGATTAGAAAATAGTATTGTATCAATCTGTACGTCCTGATTTTGATGACTACACTACAATTATGCAAAAGAACATCCTTATTTTTAGTAAATATACCCTAAAGTATGTATGGATAAAAGGGCATCATGTCTGCAATCTACTCTCAAGTGTTTCAGAAAAGCAAAATATGTGTGAGAACTGGGTATGAAAAGGGTGAAGTATAAAGCAAACGTAGTAATATGTTAACATTTTGGGGCAATCTGGATAAAATGGTAGTATACAAAAATTCTTTGTGCTATTCCTGTGATTTTTCTGTAAGTCTAACATTATGGCAAAATTTTAAAACCGTTTAAAGATTGCATTCTGGAGAAAAATGAAATCATTTCTCCCATCGCTCCTTTGGCAATAAGTGTATATTATTTTGTGTTATCTTTTTCATATAAACTCTCTGTCTTCCACATGAACCATGAGCTTCCTGAGGGAAAGAACAGGATCCTACACCTCTTTGTGACCCCAAACCTGCGGAGAACCTATTGGTCATTAGTGATGAGAATGAAGTCAAGTGTTTATTAATGATTCACATATAATAAAGGTGACTAACAGGATGACTCATAACCCAACAATTCTGTCTCCTCAACCTGGAAGTCTATGCCTTATCAGAGCACACACAAATACACATAAACAAACTTAAAATATTTCACATTAAATAATAACTTCCATGAGCTAGAATGGTAGCTTATTCTTCTATGTATATTTAATTCCTTGTACAACTCTTGGCACAGAATAAAGGTTCAATAAATGTTTGCTGAAAAATTAAGGGAACCTCACATACCAGGATTGGTGTTCACCAAATTCATACAAATGGACAAAACAGCCAGAGGTGGACTTGTTTTCCAGAAGGAATAACAGCACAAAGATGGACCGGGTGCAGTGGCTCACACCTGTAATCCCAGCACTTTGGGAGGCCAAGGCGGGCAGATCACCTGAAGTCAGGAGTTCGAGATCAGTTTGGCCAACATGGAAAAACCCCATCTCTACTAAAAATATAAAAAGTAGCCAGGCATGGTGGTGTGCACCTGTAATCCCAGGTACTTGGGAGGCTGAGGCATGAGAATCGCTTGAACCTGGGAGGCAGAGGGTGCAGTGAGCTGAGATGACACCATTGCACTCCCACCTGGGCAACAGAGTGAGAGACTCCCATCTGAAAAAAAAAAAACTGTACAAAGATGTTCTTAGCTTCCAAAAGAATAAGTTATTTTATCACAGATTTTCAAGCCAGTTGTTTCTTGCTAGAGTGGCTCAAAAACATTCCCGGATCTGGTAAATTGCTTTTCTTCATCTGATTTACGATAAGAACCTTTCTAAAGTCTTCTTTAATTTGGTACCAAGGAAGCCTACCAAAGATGTATTATATTTTTTCTATTACGGCTTCCCTGAACTATGCTGTAAAGTAGAAGGTTTCCTAGGCACTGATCATCTGGCTGGGAACTTGGTACGTGTGCTTGGGGACTAGGGGATGGGGATAAAGAAGAGGCAGCATTGAAGTCTTCATAAGCCATATTCTCATCACTGACCTCTGTTTTTTCTTTTATTTTCTTTTTTTTTTTTTTTTTGAGATGGAGTCTTGCTCTGTCACCCAGGCTGGAGTGCAGTGGCACAATCTCCGCCTTCCGGGTTCATGCCATTCTCCTACCTCAGCCTCCGGAGTAGCTGGGACTACAGGCGCCCGCCACCACACCCAGCTAATTTTTTGTATTTAGTAGAGAAGGGGTTTCACCATGTTAGCCAGGACAGTCTCCATCTCCTGACCTCGTGATCCGCCCGCCTCGGCCTCCCAAAGCGCTGGGATTACAGGCGTGAGCCACCATGCCCAGCACCTCTGTTTAATGAAGTAATGAATATCTAGCAAAACCAACATTGGAAAGTATAAGGTTAAAATCCAAGACAAAGCCCATAACAATAAGCCATTAATCAGTGTATCACAAAAAACCTGAGTTGCGTCCTTCAGAAGTGCAAGTGCACCTGTGTGCTCTTCCTGTGTGTTTTCCCCCCTATGTGATATGGTTTGGATGTTTGTCCCCTCCAAATCTCATGTTGAAATATGATTCCCAATGTTGGAGGTGGGGCCTGGTGGGAGGTGACTGGGTCATGGGGGTAGATCCTTCATGAATGGTTTAGCACCATCTCCGTGGTGATAAGTGAGTGCATGCTCACTTAGTTCACAAAAGACCTGGTTGTTCAAAAGTCTGGGACCTCCCCCGACTCTCACTCCTACTCTCACCATGTGACATGCTGGCTCCCTGGTTGTAAGCTTCCTGAAGCCTCACCAGAAGCAGATACCAGCACCATGCCTCCTGTACAGCCTGCAGAACCATGAGCCAATCAAACTTTTTTCTTTAGAAATTACCCAGCCTGAGGTATTTATTTATAGCATCGCAAAAATGGCCTAATACGCTGTGTAATTTGTATGCACGTATATCTAGGACTCTGTGGTGGGAAAGGGCACACATTTCCACCCATTACTGGAGAAAACAGGAGCAAGAAGGAGACTGACAAATCCAGTCCATGTATAAAAAGGGGTGAAGGAGGAGAAGGAGGAGAGGAAGTCAATACACTAAGAAGCCAACCCTTTCTTAACTGTGCCTGCCTTCCTGGGTTCACCTTGCTCCGTTTTAGAGTCCACTCAATAGCCTGTGCTTTGTCTTCAAGAAAATCCATCTGAGGCATCATTTCTACCTGTACACTGCAGAAATCAATTCTGTACAACTTCCTCCTTTTGCTAAATCCCTGAGATGCTGCCTATAAATTCAAAGAATTTCAAGCATCAACAATAACCCCTACCCCCACCCTAGAACTTAGTTATGAACATCTGTTGTTTACAAGGGTTCAGGCTGAGAGCTGCCAGACTTGTTCTGCAACCTCTACTTTAACACAGAGGCTGCCAGGGAGGGATGTCTGAATTTCATGCAAGGATGCCCTGTCCCGACTGCTTAAGCAGGAATCAGCAAACACAGCTCAGCATCCTACCACTGAAGATAATCCTAGTTTGTTCGATTCGTTTTCTAATCCTGGCTCTTTAACCAGCTGCACCCTAAATATACTAAGAAGCAGAACTGTGCTCGTTGATTCTCCCTGAATTTAAAACCCAAGGAGCAATGACAGTGGGGATGCATAAGAGGAGGCGCCAGCAGAAAAGAAGGACCTATTTCAACTCTGAAAAACCCAAACCCTACATTTTTCTCATTCTCTCTAAATCTTTCATTAACAATGAGTCCTTCCCATGTCACGCTGTTTCTCTTCACCATGTGATACTTCTGTGCAGCACAGGAATTAGATATTAAAGTCCTTACTTCAATTAACTAGGGAACAAATCTAATTGAGAACATAACTATACTGTCTTTTACCTTTCCCTGACTGAACCAAGTACATTTCCCTCCTGAGTACTGCACCTTTCTTCTCTTCCTGGTGACTACTGGAACCTGCTTTAAATGGGGTGCTATTTTTAAATTCCTGTGCACATGTGTTCTTATTAGTCTCTCTCAGCCTGCCCGATTTTCCCCATTTCAATTATAAAAGCATGTATAGCAGAGACTGTCTTTTCTTCTTATCTTGTAAACCCTCCCACTTAACACAGTCAGCTCCCAATAAGATGACACAGCTCTTGCCTTGAAAAGAGAACTGGATCAAAGTAAATTCATTTAATTGGCTGCAAATTCCTGAGAATTAAAAATCCCAAGAACACACTGCCTAGTAGTAGTTAGACACATTGCTTCCTGTGTCTGCTACAGAATTATTATGGGGCTTACAGGAGCAGAGAAAAGGAAAACTAAAAGCTCCCCGCACACTAGCACTGTTGTCAAGGAACGTGATCACTACTGTCTTTGCTCCATGGAGCTGAAAGACTGAGGTATGGCCTGCTGACATTCCAGTGGCAGATCCTAGGAGACACAGGAAACTCTCAGGAGTCTCCAACATCCTCCCAATTGCTCATAAAAGCATATTTTGCTTCTGACCTGCCCTCTTATCATTCCCTACCCTAAAAGGAAGATATAAAGCCATTTATGCAGAAGCTTGGGAGCTTCTGTTTGGCCTCATGAGACAAACAACCCAGTAAACCACATATTATTATGTTCATGACTAAGGTGTGTACTGCACTGGCCTGCTGGCCTCGATGGTAGATACTGCAGGAGGCTGAATAGGACTGGCCTTCTTTTATTTGCCCAAGTCAAAATTGGGACCTGTGGGCCTGAACGGTATATCTTTATAGAAACTCAGCAATTTGGCAACAGGGCTAACTATTAACTCCAAGAGGATAAGAAAATCAGAGAGTGGCTGTATGACAAATGTCCTACTCTTCATGAATGTGAAGTATGGAATGGTGGATCTAAAAGTAACTCACCAAGGCTGAACTATATGACACCTTACAGAACAAAACATACAATTGCTGAGTTTTTATAGGGACTGACCATGCAATTACATAGAGTCACATAATTGCTTATGTCCTGCCCAATGTAGCTATACCATAAAAATCAGGGTGGGGGATAAATTTGTCATTCATGAGGGCCCACAGGGGTCTGAAGAAAATGGAAACTTGACATATTACCCAGCCAGGCTTAGGAATACTTAACTGTGCACAGGGAATGACTAGTGCATCTAATATACCAGTGTTTTACCCAGTATAGCTGTGCGCAGGCCCAAATCCTGAGGATAGGGATAATTGTTGCTACTATTTACATTTACTATGTGCCAAGCTCTGTCCTAAGTATTTCACATATTAATTCACTTAACCAGCATAACAACTCCATAAGGTAGGTATGAATATTACCTTCATTTTGCAAATGAAGATACTGAGGTGATTAAAAACTTTCATCTAAAATCACACAGCAAGTAAGTGGGGGAAATCCAGGATTGTGAACCCAGGAAATCTGGTTCCCAGAACTTGTGATCTTAACTATCAGGGTTGACTCTTCCTGTGGCTGATCTTAACTATCAGGGTTGACTCTTCCTGATAATTATATCAGCTACCATTTATTAAGCATCCATTAAGTCACAGACAATAGCTAGTGCTGTATATACATTACATATATCCTTAGAAGAACCCTTCAAGGTAAGTATTACTGTCAACATTTCACAGGTAAGAAACTGAGGCTAACAGGGGTAAAGTGCCTTGCTTAAGGTTACCAGCTAGGAGTAGAAGAGACAAGATTCAGACCCAAGTTTTTCTGGCTAAAAGCTCTGGTTTTTCCCACTAAGTCACAAAGCTTCCCAAATAACTTTTAACTGAATTCCTTCTCTCTTCCAAAGACTGGATCACCCTGTCTTGCTGATTCCCAAGTGGCCTTCTTGTGTCTCTTCCATCCTGCTTTACCCATGTGTGAGAAGTCCTCCCAATTCTTCCTCCAAAAAGGACTCAACCATGATCTAAGGTTCTACATGAACTGAGCCCATGCAAAACACACCAAAGAACCTTCTGTTAATTTCTGAAGAAAGGCATCTTGAGCCATGGAGAAGGGAAGCCAACTCTTGCAACACCAGATGCTACATCTGGGCAAAATCTTTCCTGAGGGAACAAACAGCTCCCAAATATGTCCAAAATGAGTGAGTGACGCACTGGTCCCAGGAAGTCAGGGGTTCTCCCTCCCAGGAGATTCATGTTTCCTGGTACTTTCTTTCTCAAGGTCACTCCATAAGTCAATGAGGAACTTTCTGGCCTTCCACCCTTTTCTGATCTGCAACCACAACTATAACATTTTCCATGGCCAACTGACTCTGCTTTTCAACCCAATGCTATCCTGTGAGACTGGTGAATGACTTTGAACTCAACTCCAGAGAAGGAACCCATCCGCAGTAGTGATGTAACTACAGAGACGGCGCACATTCAAATACTGGGCCTGAGGCCAAGAACACAGACTCCACAATACTTTTTCTTTAATTAATTGTGTAACTAACCTCCCACTGAAAGGAGTACTACAGGTTGAATGCCTACCAAATTCTTGAGATACCTAGGCCCTGCTCCCTCATATCCCTTCCAATGGTGACACAACTGATAACCAGCCAAACAAGAAAGTTTACTTTCTATGTCTACCTCCTTGATATTTTGCTAATTTAATATTAGTGAACATAGGAGATTGTCTTGTTCTTCTCTGTCTCCAGTACCAAGCCCAATTGCTGATACATAATTAGGTTCCCAAAATCTATACTGAATGATACACAAATAAATACATCATTTAAATTCCTTTATACTCTCTGTAATCTAAGTATCACAGATGATACAAAGGAAGCTTCCCGTTTGTTCTTCTAAACCCTTACTATTGGAAATCACAAATATTTCCACAGTTTCAACCATCCCCTCTCTGTGCACATGTGCAAATCTCTACCAACAGCTAAAAAATCTCTTTAGCCCTGCATATAGCCATTCATTTTGTCAACTACTAGAAATTTCAGCTTCAATACTCTTCCAACACCTTAAACTTAAAATCTAAAACCCAAATTTCTCATATTTTACCCCTTCAAAAACAATTCCTTCTTCTAACTTCTGTTAAAAAACTTCTAGATTTCAGCTGGGTACAGTGGCTTATGCCTGTAATCCCAGAACTTTGGGAGGCCAAGGTGGGCAAATCACCTGAGGTCAGGAGTTCAAGACCAACCTGACCAACATGGAGAAGCCCTGTCTCTACTAAAAATACAAAATTAGCCTGGCGTGGTAGTGCAGGCCTGTAATCCCAGTTACTCGGGAGGCTGAGGCAGGAGAATAGCTTGAACCTGGGAGGCAGAGGTTGCGGTGAGCCGAGATCGTGCCATTGCACTCCAGCCTGGGCAACAAGCGCGAAACTCCGTCTAAAAAAAAAAAAATCAAACAACAACAACAGAAACCCCTTAAAAAGCCCCTCTATATTTCTTTTAAAGATACCATTAATTTATCAATCACCCAAGTCAAAAAGACACTTTACAGACCTCTTTCTTTTGTGGCTTCCAAGTTCACTTGAAACCTGAATCCCATTAGTCAGCAATTCCTGCAGATTCTTTCTGCACCAGGTGCTTTCCATCTGTCTCTAGACTGTAAGCTCTAGGAGTACAGGGGTGGGTATCTGGCATGTGTCTGGCATGTGTCTGGCACATGGTAAGAAGATATATATTTGCTAAATGGACAGAAGGATAAATTCTTCATCTTTTCATTCCTACCATCCCAACCTAATTTAGATCCTTATGATCTACTGCAGCAACTGGTTTCCTTGGTCTCATGTTTCTTGTCATTTAGCAAACTACCACTAGGTTAATCTTCCTTAATCAGAGTTCATACCTATTTAAACCATCAGTGATTTCCAGTGTCTGTTGCATAGAGCCAAATCTCTAATCAAGAGTCAAGCCCCTCCACAATACAAACCTATCTCACTTTGTCCATTTCTTCCATATCCACTTATACTCCCAGCTAAACCAATTTACTCACTGTACCTCAAAATTGCTTTATTCTGTCCTCTAGCTGTGCTCCTTTTTCCTAGAATATATTCCCCTCCCTCTCAAGAGCATTTTCTTTAAAGTTTTGTTCAAATCTCATTTCCTTACTGAAGTTTCCTGACTACATCAACTGAGCCTCATCTCTTCTGCAGTATATACTTAGTACTTACTACCTATAGCCTTATGTTGAAGATTTGTATTCTTGCATTTGAATTTAATTTCTCCCTGACTAGATTATAAATTCATATGGGAAAGAACTACTCCTTTGATTTCTTTGGATCTCTGTCCTCTAAGAGTTTAGAAAAAAATCTCTAAAATAGTCAACAAATATGTGTTGAGGAGAAAAAGAAGCTAGGAGAAACACTGAAAAGATAGTGACAGTGGGTTATAAAATAGCAGAAGGTCTCTGCAAGGAACACAGCAGGATAGCAATGTAGAAGTATTGCTCTAAAACTTCAACAGAAAAAAAAAGCTACCTAAAACCCTGAGTTATTAAAAGCAGGAGATCAAAACCAAGTGAGCTATGACTGAAAGGTAATTTACAGCAAGTCTATTTAAAAAAAAACAAACAAACAAACAAAAAAATAGTCAATGCATTATCAGTTAGAGTCCTGCTGGGAAATATTAACACAGATTCCACTTAAAAGAGACAATCAAAGGCTCAGCAACAAATAGGAATACATTTATGCTCTTCAAGGAGCCAAAGAAAATGCAAGAACATCTTCCCTAGAAAGGCTTCCTACCCTCACATAATACTTTATCACTGCTCTTAATCAAACCAGGCTGACAGAATTTCAGACATTATTAGCAGGGTCTTCCCACAATTCACAGGGATGGGGGAAGCCATGTTACCTGTCTTAAACAAAGCAGAATAAGGTAGGGTCAAATAATCACTACAGTTCTATCTGCGGCATCTCTCATTCTCTGGGGGAAGGGGAAAGAAGGAGAGAGATGGAATCAGAGGGTTAGCCTGCAATGGAGTCAGAACTGTGCAGGCTTTAATGAGGATGTCTGCACTGAGCACAATGTGGGAGAGGACAAAAGGTGAGCAGGAGCAGAGCAGAGTAGGAAGCAAAGCCAAAGGGTGACAGGGTAATGGCTTCCAGGGGAAGAGGTGTCCAAAAGACGAAGAAAGCAGTTCAGCAGTGTCCAACCCTAAATGCAGTCACTTAGAACTGTAAGAAAATACCCAACCTAACCCAGTATGAGTGGTTGAAACCTAGCCAGGGTAAGAAAGTGGCCTGGAAAAAGGTGGGATGAATCCATGTGGACCGAATTCAGCCCTGGCCAACCTGCTGCATCCCAAGTTGAATAGTTTCCACGTCCCTGAGATGGGTCTGTCCAGAGTTGCTGCTGGCAGCTGCTCTCCTGGCAGTACAGGAAGACAAATTCATGGCATTGCTAGCCCAACAGCTGCTACAGCTCCGGGGGAGGTGATGAGTGCCCGCTGAGATGTTCTGGGCAGAGAATGAACTATTCTGGGACCAGTCCTAGAGTCAGCAAAATCAAGGCTACAATTCACCGACTGAATGAAAATACAGTACTATTGTCACTCCAGAGACCCAGGAAACCAAGAGCCCTTTCTCTGTCCCAGCTTCTTCGACTTCCATTGATTCTTGCCCTCACACTTGGCCCCATCTTGTCTATTACCAAGGGTATGACCTCAGTTTCAGCCCACATTAACCTCACCACTGGACTCCTTTCTTAACAGGTCCTCCTCCTTCCAGTCTCTCTGCTCCAATTGATCATATGCATCGTTGCCATAGTTACCCTTTGAAAGCACAGCCATAATTATATTCCTTGCTCAAAAACTATCAGTGGTCCCCCATGCTTACAGAATAAAGCCCAAATCCTGTCACCTGGCATTCATAGACCTTTTTAATCTTCTGGCCCCTATCTTTTCCAGGTTTATTTCACTATCATATTTATAATTCCTGTTCTTCAGCAAAACAGATGAGTTATTCACCAGCCTTTGTTCTCACTTCTGTTAGCCTTTTCTAACACTGCGCTCTCTATCTAAAACGCTTCCTTTCCCATCTTTTTAACTTCTTTCTACAACTTCTCCATTATCTCAACTGTATTAAGCTTAAAGGATCAATACCTAGCATTGGCACTTTAATTTTTTCATCTCCCTTCCATTGAACTTGACATCCCTAAAGCCCTCTCCAGTCCCCCAATCGGAAGAAATATCTCTTCTTTGTGCACCTGTGACACTCTGTATGGATGGGTGGCCATGGTCTTTCCTACACTTGTCCTTTCATACACCACACATGGACAATATGGCAAATGCTGCTGATTGCCCCCCAATATTTCTCCTTCTATGTTAATAGAAACTCTACTTTATAGTCACCCAGAACAATAACTATACTTCCCAGCCTCCCTTGCAGTTCAGCATAACCATGTGACTAAGTTATGGCCAGTCAGATACGAGTTGAAGAGATGTGTGTGCCACTTCCAGACTGCACCTTTGAAAAATAAGGCCATAACTGCCCCTTGTCCTGTTGCCTCTTCCTGCTGGCTGAAATGAGACCATGGTGGCAGTGAGCCATCTTGAGTCATACAGAAAACGGCAACACTCTCGGGATGGAATAAGAAGCTGACAGCCCTGGATGGCTAACATCTAGACTATGACATCAGAGAGAAATCAACCTCTATCTTGTGTATGCCGTTATTACTTGGGGTCTATTACATCAGTCAAACTTATATCTTTACCAAATCAGACATGCCTAAGATGCCTTTCCTATGCCAAAATGTCAAATTTTCAATTGCCAGCACATGTTTCAAGCTTGTCTTAGTGATACTGACTGCCAGGTACCAAGTCTGTTTCAGCGGGATGGTTGTCTCTGCATAGCAATGCTTGGGTATGCACACATCTGAACACTTGGTTATCTTTTGCAACACAAAAATGAGTGGAAATGGAAAAATGAAAGTGCTGTTACTAATGCTGCATTGCGAAGTAGAGGTCTCATCATTGTATTACTAAGATAAGGGCAGAACTCATCAGCTACGTGGACTCTTTAAGTATTCACTGAACTTGAGCAGGCAGGCCATGAGTTTAATCATGGAAAACAAACAAATAGAACTAAAGACAAGGCATACAATGCTAAAAATATATCAGATGAGGTATAATTTGGAATTTCACATATACACTTATTTATAATAATAGAACTTACCTACCCCACATACAACTGTAGTTAGACATTCAACCATTTGACTTCTGTATACACTTTTAGGAATAAATTATGCATGAAAGTAGGATGTTGCCTGAGCCTCTCTTATTGAGTTTCTCACCATCTTGCCTGTATTCAATGCATTTGTACTATGTTCTATCTCCTCTTCTACCAGGCTGTATCATATGAAATTGCCATTTTGCCTTACAAAAAACCCCAGCAATTTCATATGTTTCACCCAAAGAAATTGAAAGCTTTTGGGTTTGGGGCTCATTTTAGTTATCTTTGCATCTCTCACAATACCTTATATATGAGAGAATATCAATAAGAAATTGCTCTTACAGATCTTCTACTTGAAACACTTCTAGTTCCATCAGACACCACTTTTCCACCTTACCTTCTATCCTTTGCCTTAAAAAACAATACTATTCTCTCTCTCTCTCTACAGGTAGCTTTTGCTTCTCCTCATAGTAACTTTTACTACCAATGCGTAACTTTTATTCTCGAAGCCTGGGGTCCTGGATTTAGCTCTTTGTTCTCCTCTTTCTCTTCCCTGAATTCATATACTTTCATCTCTTCCACAATCACTTTTACCCTGAAGATTCTGCTAGCTATCCCCAGTCATAACCTCTTACCTCAGCAGTATGCCACCTCCACCTGCATACCTGATGGCCTCATACTGCTCGAAACCCAAAATGTTCAAAGTAGGATCACCATTCAAAACAGATCTTCCCTCAACACCCCCACTTCTATCATGGATGCCACAATTCTTCTAGGTTACCAGGGTAGAGACACTGGGTCACCCCTGACCATTATGGTTCTATGCTTTATCCAGTCAGTTATCCAGTCCTATTTAGTTTCTTGAATACCTTCTCAATATATTCCTACTTCCTTTCCACTCCCTCCATTTTTTTTCTCTTACTTTTTGTGTAGATTACCCTGAAACCTTCATCCTGGCCTTCTCTTTTCCTCATGTCTCTCTCCCCACCTAAGAACCCAGAGAACCCACTAAAATGCTGCCACACCCAATCTGAACTTCTCTGCTTACTATCAAAGAGCTATCACTTGGGGTCTACTCTACTTATTTAACTTATTTTCTACTGCTCTTGAAAATATCTGTGTTCTCATATCTCTACTAAAGTTCTTTTCATATTATACTACTTACGTAGCTCTTTTCCCTGTTAACCAGAGATTTTTTTTTTTTTTTTTTTTTTTTGAGACACAGGGTCTCACTCTGTCACCCAGGCTGGAGTGCAGTGGTGCAATCATAGCTCACTGTAGCCTCCAATTCCTGGGGTGAAGCGCTCTTCCCACCTCCCGAGAAGTGCATCACTATGCTGAGCTAATTTTTTATTTTTTGTAGAGATGGGGTCTTGCTATGTTGCCCAGGCTGGTCTCCAACTCCTGGCCTCAGGAGATCCCCTCACCTTACCCTCTAAAGTGCTGGGGTTACAGACATAAGTCACCATGCTCTACTTAACCAGGAACTCCTAAGCTTATGTTAGTTCCTACAGGAATCAACAGAGAGCACAGTACTCGTAGGTATTTAAAAGGAATTTGTTAAATAAGTAGATTGATTGTTACTCAGGATACGATCAAGCAGGAAGCTATCGGAGTAAACCAGCTACGAAGTGTAACAGTCACCCTCTTCCAGGTTCTTGTACCACCTTGTATTAAATACTTTCCTCCCACAACATTTACCCCAACTTTAAATTATATATCTAATTGTGTGATTTGTTAAATGCCCATTTCTTCATCTAAGTGCTATGTGGAAGGGGCAGTTTGTTCCCTGCTACACTCCAAGGCACAAATGAGTTCAAGGAATGTGCAATGGAAATCAGTTAGATGAATGTGTTATGAACCTTCCCTTTAATAAAGCTGGATCCCACACTAGCCCCTACACCCCCTTATCACCAAATATTCCTGCTTCCTCTTACCTGCACCTGCTGTTCTCTCCTCTGCCACACAAATCTACCTCTCAAGCCTAGGTCCCACCTGCTTCATGATAACTTTCCTGACTATTCCAGAACCTTTATCCATCTCTGACCTCTCATCAGATCTATGTTGTATGTAACACCAATGATGTCTTAATGAGATCATTACTGCTTTATATGGTCTAATTGCTTCTTGTATTCAAAATCTTATCTCCAATCACATAATGACTCTCTCAACCTCTCTTGTATTTTCCAATGCCTTGTATAAGCACAGAACTGGTCAATCAATAAATACTCGCTGGTTATTTGAGAAAAAATGATGCCAAGTACCATCTTTAACAGAAAATCAATTATTCTAGACTTGGAGAAATCACCCTATTCCTAGTATGTGATCTTAATCAGAGCAATTCAGATGGCTTGGAGATTAACACATCTGAACTTTAATTTGTAACAAATAAGTCCATAAGCTGAGAATATGATATAGTACTAAAAATCAAATGCTATTTTAAATTTAGGATGAGATTACCAACAGAATAAATCCAACTTTCAATCACTTTCTAAAGCAAATGATTCCTCCCCTAAGTCTTCATTTATCACATACTAAAATAACATTTTATTATCAGATGATTCTCTTATCATAAAGAGAATGAGACTTGGGAAAGATAAACTCTGAGGAAAAAAAACATCTGGAGGAAATTCTTATTCTGGCTTATTTTCAGATGTCATGTTCTCCTCAACCTTAACCCCATTTTCATTGCACAGAGCTGGCTTTTAAAGGATAATTTGTGTCCTGTATTATTAAGGCAATAAATAAAAATAGAAAATGGGGAAAATAAGATACACTTGGCACTAATTCTTAAATTCATTCATTCATTTATTTATTCCACAATATTTAGTGAGCATCTACTATACACCACATATTATACTAGGCCCTGTGGGACTCTAGAAGATCAAACAAACTTATACAGTCTGCTAAGGGAAGATAACAGAAGGCAGACAGTGTTGAATGCCCTAAGAGAAGAGCAAATAAAACGTTGTAAGAATTCAGAAGACGGAGAACTTTCTTTCTTCTGGAACAATCAGGAAAGTTTCCTGGAACAGGGAAACTGAGATGGTTCTTAAGACATGGGCATGGCTTAGATATGCAAACATGGAAAGACTGACCACATAAGCTCAAATAACAGGATGCCAGTGACCCACTGGAGTGAATGTTCTGTTTGGCTCAGGTATAGTGGAACAGAAACAAGAAATAAGGTTGGAAAGCTGTTTGAAGCCAGATGTAGAGGGGCTTAAAGACCAAGCCAAAAAGCATGCACCTTTGTGAACAGAACAGCACTTCCCAAATGCCAATGTGCACACAAATCACATGCTATGTTGTGGGATCATGTTATAGTAGGACTGGAATAGGACCTGAGATTCCGCATTTCTAACAGTACAGATGATGCTGACACTGGGAAACTACAATTTGAACATCAAAAACATAGATGGGCTGGGTGTGGTGGCTCACACCTGTAATTCCAGCACTTTGGAAGGATGAGGTGGGAGGATCACTTAAGACCAGGAGTTTGAGACCAAACTGGGCAACACAGCGAAACACTGTCTCTACAAAAATTAAAATAAAATAAAAATAGCTGGGTATGATGGTGCACACCTGCAATCCCAGCTACTCAAGAGGGAGGCTGAGGCAGGAGGATCACTAGAGCCCAAGAGTCTGAGGCTGCAGTCAGTCAAGATCACACTATTATTCTTCAGCCTGGGTGACAGAGTAAGACCTTATCTCTAAAAATAATAAAAATCATAATAAAAAGAACATAGACAATGGAGAGACACTGAAAGTTTTGCAGAAAGAAACTCTCTGATTACCAGTGTGTTCCAGGAAGATTAACTGTGATCACAATGGAGCAAACAGATTGGAATGGGGAGAAGCTGTAGACCAAGCTTGTCCAACCCACGGCCTGTGGGCTGCATGGGGGCCAGGACGGCTTTGAATGCAGCCCAACACACATTTGTAAACTTTGTAAAAATATTGTAAGGTTTTTTTTGCAATTTTTTTTAAAGCTCATCAGCTATTGTGTTAGTGTATTTTATGGGTGGCCCAGGACAATTATTCTTCTTCCAATGTGGCCCAGGGAGGCCAAAAGATTGGATACCCCTGCTGCGGACTGTGATCCTCAATACTGGCTGTTCATTAGAATCACCTGGGAAGCTTTTACACCACCCTGTTACCCAGGCCCCACTCCCAGAGATTCTCATTTAATTGGTCTGGAGTGGGGCCCAGATTTCTGTATTTTTTTTAAAGTTCTCCAGGGAATTCTAATGTGCAGCCAGGGTTGAAAATCTGCTATAGAAGATATAGTAAATACTGCAATCATTCAGACAAAAAAAGATGATGATCTAAACTAGGGCAATGGCAGTGGGAACCAGGTGAAGGGGCCAGCTGTATAAAATAAAGTACATGTAGAAGAAATAGACCTTAGCAACTGCCTGGACAGGGATTTGGATATAATGGCCTCAACATCATTTATTTCTCCTAATTAAAGACAGTTTGGTGAAATGGTTAAAAACATAGACCCTGGAGCCACACTGCCTGCGTTTGAATTCCAGCTCTACTATTTACTAGGGGTGTGTGAGTGTGTGAGTGTGTGTGTGTGTGTGTGTGTGTGAGAGAGAGAGAGAGAGAGAGAGAGAGAGATTAAGATAGATCCTGAGTTAAGCCCCTTAACCTTTTTATGCCCCAGTTTCTTCATCTATAAATTGGGGATAATAACAATAACCATCATATGGAGTTGTTGTTGGGATTAAGCAAGCTAACATATACATAAAGCCCTTAGTAGCATGCCTGGCAATAGAGCTATAAACAAGTTGGCTGTTGTTATTAGCATGGTTCATCATCTACTCTCATCTCTATGAAATGTTGAACTGCACACAAGCCTGATCTGAAAAACGAGAAGTCCTTGAGGGCTTTCAACCAATCTGAAACCAGCGGCTCCTGAATCCAACTGGATCTAAGTAGTGTACCCTGCCCCGCTCCACCCTGGACCCCATTCCAAGGTCTGAGAGTAACAGCCACAGAGCCCCTACTTGAATTGCTGGTCCTTGGTGCTGCGTGTCTTGGCCAGGAAGCGTTCCGCCAGCTTCTCCAGGTTGCGGGAGTAGTCCATCTCAATCTCTGCCTTCTTTCGGAAGAAGTCCTGGAGGTCCTGCAACAGTTGCACCCGAAGCTCACACTGCTGATCCAGGCATTTCATCTGCTCTGTGAGCTGAGCACGGATCTCTACAACAACAACAAGGAAGACAGTCAGAAAGACAGCCCTGAACAAACCACCATGCATGCCAATATTCACCCACCTTCCATTTACTTATTCCCCGTGCCCTGGGAAATTCAAAGCCCTGAATGAAAAAGCCTAAAGTCTAAACTGTCCATACAATGTGAGGCACCTCCAAAAATGCCAACCCTTTTTACGCCATTAAAGAACATTGTGAACCAGGAATCTGCTGAATCACTTAGGAGAAGCTGCTTATTAAACATAATAATATTCCTATCTACCATTTATATTACTATGTTTCTACTGGCAGAGAGCCACAATCTGGGTTGTCTTCTGGCAGAGGGCCCAAATGAATTATCACCCCAACCATCCTAAGAGGCAGGTACTACCTTATCCCCATTTTAAAAATGAGAAAACTGAGTCTTGAAGAAGTCAAACTTTTAAGTGGTGAAGCTGGGATTCAAACCCCAAGAGACTGACTTTAGAGCCCATGCTCCTACTTTTTGCACTTTCCCCATCATTTCAAAATGTTGTTTAGCATCTTCATGAAGTAGGATGAAGGTCAGGATATTTTAATGGAGATTGAAAGAAAATTTCCCAAGGTCAAATCGTAGCAATCAAAACAAAACAAGCACAAGAACTTCTGGGCAAGCAAACCATTCACTGTCAATCAGATTTCACAGTTTCCAATATCACAGAATGAAAATCATTTTTTTAAGAAGACTTGGAAAGAGATTTTTTTTCACTAACAAATATCACTCATACCCGTGTTGCTTAATCTTCAGGGATGCTGAAGTGCCTCTATAGTGTCATAACTATAAATATTTCTGGTTAAGCTCTAGCATGCAGATTTCTGGCTGGTCAGGGTCCTTGTATGGAGCTAGCAAATACTCTCTCTGGAACTGCTGCAAAGGAAGCTACAGATGCGACCAGATCTGCCTCAAATGCAGTACCGCATTTGTTACTGACAAGAGACCTGGCACTCACAGGAAGCAGTCTGCCAAAGCCAGACTGATTTTCAGCTCAGAGAAGGCCTGCAGTGTGTATCCTGCTGAAGTTATGTCCCAATCCCCATCTGAGTCAGAATGGAGCCATTTCTTTCATCCTTTTCCTCTGCAAGCCTGCTTAGCTCCAAGTGCATTAGGATGTGACAGTGACTCCAAACCCACAGAAAAGGATCACCTATATTATGCCTTTCCTTATGCATGCCCCAAATTCATTCCCAAGTAGTACAGTTGTAACAATGCTTTCTGTCTATGCTATGTAATGCATCATTATGGGGAGAGGGGGTCTAGAGTTTTCATGTGAGCTGCAGATAAATCAGAGAAAAACAGGATGAGAACTATGATGTTGAAATGTTCATGAAGCAATGAGGGTGGGTAAATGGTGCATTTAGCTTTGCCTTGAAGTAGTTGAGGCTCTATAATCTGTCCCCATCTACATTTTTGTTTCTGTTTTTACAAATATCAGTATGTCCTTTGCAGATGATCTCAGGTGATCTGTAAGAGCAATTCTCACCCTCTTCATCCTCATCTCTCTCCCTGTCAACCACCAATGCCAACCAGCCCTGCAGTAACCTCACCTGAACTGAAACTGAGCTCCAGAGGATTGTTTCAAGCAGACAGAAGGCTGTGCAGAAAAGCTGCCTACCTCATCACTCATCAAAGCTCTCTTGTTCTGTGTTTTATGGAGTCTGATTACAAGGGTATTGGGGGTAAAGATCTGCAGAGGTTATGTCAGGCATCTGGTTCTTGCCAGGGATTTCTGGGTCTCTTAAAGGGAACAGCCCTTGTTGAGACTATTCCTGAAGGCATTGTACCCCTTCCATATATTAGTGAAAAGCTGATAGTAATAGCATTGGGTGGGCAAACTGTGCATTGAGAGGGCATTCACAATGCTTACTAATATTACTTAAATCTCATCCATTAAGAACCAAGGCCTCTTTAGGGTAGAAAGGCTTTCCAGGTACTGAATCGTAACAGATGTACAGGGGATATGGATGGGCAGTAAGGCTGTCAGGTCCCTCTGAGTCCCCTGTAATGCACTTAAGAATTTACCTCAGTAATCTCACTCGCCAGGAGAATAGAAAGAAACAGTTAGTTGGATGACACCCACCCTCTGCCAAAAAAAGAGAGGACGAGGCAAAGTCCCATGAAGTTCCAGAAGTAGGCCACTCCAGACTTAGCCTGTCCAAGGAACAAGTATTTCATAGGAGGCCTCTGAGATATGTGATTTAATGTAAGAAACCCCCAAGCACATCCAGTCAGCAAGGAAATCCAGCCTGACTTTGTCAGGTGCCTCAATGAGGGCAGCACAGTGTATGCTGCATCACAGGTACTCCCTCTGGGACCCTGAAGGGAAGGGAGCATGTGTTTATTGAATACATTTTATGGGCCTTTCTATATATCATCTCATTTAATTCTCACAGGTAGTCTGTAAGGTATACACAATAATCCTGATCACACTAAGGAGAAAACTGAAGTAAGACTCTTCAGGCAATTTACCAAAGGGTCAACGATCACGCAAGTGGAGCTGGAGCTAAATTAAGGTTTGCCTGACTTGTCAAAGAGGTTAATAGTAGGTCAGAGAAACAAAAACAAGAGAAATAAAACACCAGTTTGGAGTCTCTGAAAGTATTTCTGGGTAAATCACAGTGACCATGACTCTTACTCCTGGAACATCGCCTTTTCCACCTTCCAGCTGAGGGCTGATTCAGGCCCCTAAGACAAGTATAGACTTGCCCACTGACTCATTAGCTAGCTATGTTTCAATCTGTCCACAACCAGACTGGATCCCTTCCCCACTTCCTAGATCTACCCTACAGGACAGCTTAGAGGGAAGTGCTTTTCTTGTCCTGTGAGTGCACCCTGAGGTC
Organism: Theropithecus gelada; assembly: GCF_003255815.1. Classification (NCBI taxonomy): domain Eukaryota; kingdom Metazoa; phylum Chordata; class Mammalia; order Primates; family Cercopithecidae; genus Theropithecus; species Theropithecus gelada. The sequence goes on from NC_037668.1 coordinate 159,329,609, forward strand.
TACTAGGAAGCCCAGGGGACAGAGACTGTGAGAAAGCAGTATCCCCACCCCTGATCCAGGAAAAAAAAAAAAGAGGCTCTGTTAATAGATACCATCTGCCAGTGTGATTTATTTGTGATATGACACCACTGAGCATCTCCCCTCCCTCAATACTGGCCAAAAAGAAGAAGAGGAAGAAGGAGGAGGAGGAAGGAAGAAGAGGAGGTGGAGGAGAAGGAAGAGGAGGAGGAGAAATAAGAAAGAGAATGAAGAAGGAAGAAGGAAAAAGAAGAAGAAAGGAAGAAGAAAGAAGAATGGAAGAAGAAAGAAGAAGATGGCTCCCTTGTTACCATCTTCAAAGCATCCACACAGGTATTAAGGGAAATTCTAACCACTCTCACTCTTAGGCGTACAGCTCCAAGACAGGACAATTGTTCTATCCAGGGCAAAATGTGCTGCTTTAGGCGCTGCTGCTGCTGCTGCTCCTACAAAGACAAACAATGGTCCCCAAGAAGGCAGCTATGCTGGCCCCAGTCCCCGTCCATGCACACAAGGGGCAGGAAACAACAGGCCACTGAATACCAGCACTCCTGGGCCATGTGCCCAGACTGGAGGCCCCTCTGAACCCTGGCCTATTAACAAACAAAAGGGCAGAAAGAAGAAAGGGGCAATTATAAAAACACAGAGGAACTCCTCACAGCTCCCTTGTGTGCTTAGGCGATCATGCATGTGCACATCATGTGTGCACATTCAAAGACTCACACAACTCATACCACTTACACCATGCTTCACGATACCAACTCAAGAAGGCTTTACACATCTGGTTTACAGTAGGATGAGAGTTCTTGGGAGCTATGGAGATGGTAGGGTCCTTGCCAGTTCCTTCCCTAGAAATACATGGGAAGAAGTCAAGCTCTCACTTTCTAGAAGCAGCTACATCTTAGGGGTACAAAATAATTCCCTGGCTATTCACAAGGCCAAAGTACTAAGGTCGCCATGAGCCAGGGAGTGATATACACCCCCAAACAGCCTCCCCTGAGCACCCAATAGAGCCCATTTATTCAGCAAATCTTACTGAGCCTCTCCTGTATGGAGGCACTGTGCGAGGTGATGGTGACAAAGGAGAAAAAGACAGGTCTAAGCCCTGTCTAAAGAGGCTTGACAAATAAGAGAAAGGACAAGAGAACACAAAAAGTCTTCTTGTTTCTGCTTTAAATATTCTTTATTGTAACAAAGCTGAGGTAATAAGCCCCAACCTGAAGATCTAAGATTTAAAAATCATCAATAGCAGAAAGAAATCACATAACAGGGCTAAGAAAAATCCAATGTCCTCTAACATTTTTTCTTATTATGATTTTTAAAAATGACACTTGAATAAAAATTGCAGCTTCCCTTGCAAGAGGAACCAAATTTTTTAAAAAGGTTCCTGAGAATCAGAGTTGACCTCTAGTTGATATTTCATGCAAAGACTCAAGACAAATTTAAACCTCACTGTTCTGAATTAAGATAGTGATGACTGTTGCTCAACCTTCTGAATATGTTTAAAAAACTGAATTGTACACTTTAAAAGAGTGAATTTTACAGTATGTGAATTATATCTCACTGAAAAAAAACAGATAAAAAAATTGAACCCCACCACATAGCATATTCTGTTGAGCACCATCTGCCAGTGAAGGGGAAAATAACCCAACAAACAGGAACCAAAAGGAGGAATGGATTCTTGGTTTCCATTTCCCGGTGTGTACGAATTAAATGAATTCTGCATTGACTATTCCTAAAGCAAATCTTGGAAGCTGCCCCTCTGGGCAGTAGGCTTGGCCATGACATTGAACTCCACTGGCAGATCACCAATTCCAAAGGATGTCAGATAAAGACCTGCCAGGGAGTGTTTTTATATGTGAATTCAAATCCAGGATCACCAGACACACCCACAAAGCTTCCCCTGGGACATGCTGCCTCCTTGTCCATGCTTGGCCACAGCTAAGATACTAATTACACTCGTCCTAGTATTTAGAAAGAGGCGTATTTCCTTTTTAGAAAGATACTGAAGGATCTCGATAAGCATGCAACTGGAAGAAAAACTAGCCCTAATAGCATACTGATCATTTAACAAAAACAGGCAGGGCCCCGCCACGCTGACAATCATGTAGACTCTAAATTACAACACCTGCCAATGCAGATGACACAGTCCTCTGAAGACTGCCCTCACTTCAGAGAACATTCAGGGAATTCACCAGCCAGTAGAGTACAGGGGGTGAGGGTGTTCAGCCTATTGCTTTCAATTCAAGGATCCCTTTCTTTCCTCCTTTCAAAATTCATCTTCTTCTTGAGGAATTTTCTCTGATTAAGTCATGAATACCACATTTCTAAGGAGAAAATAGGGGAGGAACGGCAGGCCAGGAGACAGATGTAATCTTTCAGGAAAGTCACACACGCATGTCCTTCCTTTCTCCCTGATGTGCCAGCACCCAGGGGGCAGGAGCTGCATCTCCCTCAGGCTCTGTTGCCAGCACGCAGAGCAGAAGATCAGCCCATGCTCCCCATTGGGAACCTGGTCTGACTGTCAGTCTTTTTCCACCCAATCTGCCTCACCCGTTTTCAGCCCTTTCAAACACGCATGATATCACCTCAGCCATCTCAGGAATATTAATTCCTAGTACCTTTCCAGAGAATGTTACATAAGAATACAATTGAGGCTTTCAGGCTCTACCCTCCATATCTCTTACCAAGACTTCTTATCACAACAGTAATCAGCCCCTCTCAAAACTGTTCCTCAGGAAACAAAATACCAGAATGCCCTGCCAAGTCTTGCTCTCTACTCTGCTAATTTGCCTTTCTATGAACTTAGTAAAGGAAGGACTCAAAACTCCTTGCTGGACAGATGTAAGAACCAAAGCTCAGAGCAGCAAAGGGGATTGACCAAGATCACACAGCTATTTAGTTGTAGATCAAGACTGAAATCCAAGTCACTGAGTTCCCAACGTCCTTTCTTACTTTTACTTACTCTTATTGCAAACATTTATTTGAGTGCCTTCCAGGTGCTCTGAGAATACAGACAAAAAGTACTTCCTCAAAGTTAGCAGGGTAGTGGGGAAGAAAGAAGAAAAAACGGTAACAAACAAGGTTAAATAATAATATAAACAAATGAGTATGCACACAGAGCAGAGAGACACAGCACCGCCCTCAATTTGTTATATGGGCTATAACACATCTTCAGTGACTGACATTACTTATCTATGAGTAGTCAGTTTCCAAGAAAAGGCCATCAAGATACTTTCAGTAAACTAGGAAACAGCAAATATTCTTCCTCAAAGAGTGTGACTTTTTCCACATTACTTTATTAAGTAAGGAACAAACCAGGCCAGGCAGAGTGGCTCACGCCTGTGATACCAGGACTTTGGGAGGCCGAGGTGGGCCAATCACTAGAGCTCAGGAGTTCAAGATCAGTCTGGGCAACATGGCAAAGTCCCATCTCTACAAAAATTTTTTTAAAGTTAGCTGGGAGTGGTGGTGTGTGCTTTAGTCTCAGCTACTTAGGAGGCTGAGGTGGGAGGATCGCTTGAGCCCAGGAGGTCAAGGCTACAGTGAGCCGTGATTATGCCACTATACTCCAGCCTAAGTGACAGAGCAAAACCCTGTCTCAAAAAAATAAATAAGGCAGGCACAGCCAACCAACAGAGCTATTACGTTTTTGAAATAATTGTTTTTCATTCCTTTTATCCATGTTTTCCCCACATGCTTTTGGCAAAACTGATTCCACCCCTGCCCTCTCCAAAGATAGGTGAAACCCCATCTCTACTAAAGATACAAAAAATTAGCCAGGCATGGTGGCACACACCTGCCTCGTCAAAGATAGTGTGCTTTCTCAAACCCAGGCCTTGGCTGGGAGATGGAAGACCCGGGGACAAAGAGAGTGTGACGCTGCCACTGACATCTTGCTATCGTGAATGGAAAGCCTGTTTGAGAATGGAGTTTGCCCAAAGAAGCAGAGCTGAGAGATGGGGAGAAGGAAACATGAGTATCTGAATGAAGTCACAACGAGAAGCCAGCCCTATCCCTAGGCCTTTCAGTTACACAAGTCAATTCATTCAATTTTCGCTTACAACACTTTGCCTTAGGCCAGGCACAGTGGCTCACACTGGTAATCCTAGCACTTTGGGAGGCCCAGATGGGAGGACTGCTTGAAGCCAGAAGTCTGAGATCAGCCTGGTCAACATAGCGAGACCTCATCTCAAAAAAATAAAATAAAATAAAAAATATATAAGAAAGAAACAAACAAACAAAAGAAACCACTTTGTCTTGGAGTTTTGGTCCCTTGCAAAGAGGCCCTAACGGATAAAGTGAGGATTTCTGAAATATTCAGAAGTATGAAGATCCCTGTTCTCAAGAACGTACAATCTAACTGGGAAGACATGATCCAAATATACAATACATTTCAAAATTTTACATAACAATTCATATTACATAATTGCACAAGATATATAATTATATCGTATAGAAATTATGTTATTATATACTATAAGGACATGAAATTAAGAATAAATACTACAATGAAAGGGTTGAAAACTCAGGAAGATCGGTGGGGAATCCCATTACTAAAGTCAGGCTTCTGGAGGTAGTCTAAACTTCTTGAAAATAAGAAATTTGGTCAGGCGCGGTGGCTCACACTTGCAATCCCAGCACTTTGTGAGGCTGAGGCAGGCAGATCACGAGGTCAGGAGTTCGAGACTAGCCTGGCGAACATGGTGAAACCCCAACTCTACTAAAGATACAAAAAATTAGCCAGGCATGGTGGCGCACACCTGTAATCCTAGCTACTTGGGAGGATAAGGCAGGAGAATTGCCTGAACCCAGGAGGCAGAGGTTGCAGTGAGCCGAGATTGCACCATCACACTCCAGTCTGGGCAGCAGGGAGTGACTCTGTCTCAAAAAAAAAAAATTAAAAAAGAAGAATAAATTTGTCTGTTCAGCTGACTAATGTACTTGTGGGACCCAGAACAACACCTAGCATTATAGTAGGCCTCCAAGTTTGTGGAGGGAAGGCAGGAGAGGAGAAAGAGAGAGAGAGAAAGGGGAGGAAACGGAAATCTGAACTAATATTCTGAGGGAGGGTAGGATTTCAGTAAATGAAGGGTGACGGGATATTCCAGAGTTAGAGAAAACATACACCAAGAGATGGGAATGTTTGAGCGTGCCCTCTCTGTGGGGTAGTGAGGAGGATGTCCTTACTGGAACAAAAGATGGCACTGAGGCTTGGTCAAAGATAAAGGTGCAAGGCGAGGAATAGCTCCAAAGGCCAATAGAGTAGTTTGGATCTCAAGCAGCCAGAAATGGAGCTGGTAAAAGTTTGTGTCATGACGAATGTAATAAACGGAGTTGAAGCAAGATCACAGTGAAGGAAGTCTGCTGGATGGAGTCCTATGCTGTCTAAATGAAGAAATGGAGTGGACATTAATGAGCAATACAAGCTGAATGGTAGAGAGGTCAAAATGAGGAGAATTCCATGAGTGGAAAATTTCTGTACATACCAACACCAATCATTAGCAACAACACATACTTAAGAGCCCATGACTCTATAGTATGATTCCAAACCATACTTCCCTTCACAGTAATCAGCAAACTGGAGCCATAAGAGACATCCTTGGGTTCAAAGGTAAGACAGTAATCTTGGTGGGAGGAAGGGGGTAGTGGGGGCAGTTGTGACTGGAACCCTGGCCTCCCTGGCTTTCCTTTTGACTGTAGTTCTCTGTGATGGACTTTAAACATGGCCATCTTCAAAAGTGTCTGCGCTGTGCAGCAGATTATCCCAAAGCTATGAAAGAAAGAACCATTCCTCCCCTTACATTAACTCCACACTACCTAAAAACAATGCCTGCACCTTTGGTAACAAAGAGAAACCAGCCAGTGGAAAAGAGAAGAAAAATGGCCCTACAAGTTTCCAAAGGACATTCAGTCATCCATTAACTTTCCAGCCCCCAAGTGAACGCACAGAAGGCAATCTCATAAAGCTAATGAGAGGGATATCTCAATGAACTTCAATCATCGCGACTGCTCTGGCAGGCCGCCTTAGTTCTTTCAAGTGACTCAAAAGCAAGTTAAAGACAAAAAGCTCCCAAATGAAAAAGCTGCCACATCAAATGCCAAAGTAGTAATTTTAGCTCCTAGGTCTTGGCTGAGATGGCTAAGAAACAGAATTCTCAAGGTCCAAAATTTAGAATTAATTTGTACCACAAACTAAAGATGCAGGATGTGAAGACCAGCAGCTCCTCTGGGAAATGTCACCTAGTCTGATGCTCCTGATTCATTGCTAGTGACAAGCTGCACGTCAGTTCCCAAGGACCACGATAATCAACAAACAAACCCAGCAAATATTTATCTAACACCAACTCTATGGGAAGATCTGGGTGATGAATCATTGGAACACACATGAAAATGTAAGATATTTACACAAGAAAATGTAAGACAGTCTCTTACTCTCAAGGAGCTTACAATTGAATTGGAGAAAAGGAGGACTAAATGCAAAAATATTTAAGAGTATAAGACTGTGCATCCTAAGTGCCAAAATAATGGTCCCAGACTACATTAAGGGAGGAAGAAATCAGTAAAATCTAGCATGGACCTCTTGAGACCTTGGGTAGGGGAGGATTTAAATGGAAGCGAGGCGGATGACAGATGAAGGGTTGTAGTTAGCAAAGCAAAGTCAAAGAGGCTAAAATGGGCAGATGAAGCTCAGGAGACTGTGAGAAGCCCTGTGACCTGAAGGTTCACACAGAAGAGTATGAAGAGAAAGGGTAGAAAAGCAGGCTAGGGCCAGCAGAGAGGGCCCTGCATGCGTGATAAGCAGAACAGATACATAGTTCTAAAGGGCTCTATAAACTCTGGACAAAGCAAAATGACAGTCTTGAAAAGTAGGACAGCCCAAGAAGAGTCAAAGCTCAAGGAGAGTCAAAATCCAAGAAATTTCCTACCAAACAATTCCTGAAAAGACCAAATGTCAGTTCAAACATGTCCACTCTCTTAGAGGACAATGGCACACTGTATGTGCTCAAGGCTCCAGCACAATCGAGTTGAAAACAAACCAGATCAATATTAAAATCCAGACCCTAAATTCCTATAGAGCTGGCTCTGGAAAGTTTACTTCATTTTGTGCAGGACCCAGCTTAGCGTACAGCACATTGTTTCAATACAGCACATACATACTGGCACATTGTTTCAAATTTATTCAACAAGCAGGGACCAAGCACCTATTCATTACCAGGGAGAAGGACAAACAAAAATGATTAAGGAAGACCAAGAAGTTCAGGTAGCCCGTGAAATGCCCGTGAAGCATCCTACTGGAAAAGACAGTTGTATTCTCCTTCTGTTCTCAGGAGAGGTCAAGTCTAGAAATAGACATTTGGGAGTCATCAGCAAATATTATAGATGGCAGTTAGGAAGTTAACCAGGAAAGTGAATGCAGCTGTCCATAGAGAGCATGTAGAATGAAAAAGACGTTGGCTTAGGATATCCCCATTTAGGTGGAAAGCAAAGGAAGGAGAGATAGCAAAGTAGATTAAGAATGAAGAGAGAGGTACAAAAGCGTCAATAACTACGGAGTATTTAAATAAGACAGCAAGTCAAAGAGCTCATTAACTTTGGCAATGAGAAGTCTATCATTATTGAGGGCCTGCTCTGCCAGATTCAGTTTATGCATCACCCCAGATGAACACAACTACCTTGCTGCTGGCTGAAACAGTCTGCCCAGTTCCCGTTGCAATGGCTGTTCCTGGGCCTTCATATGTTGTTGGTGGACCAGCCTGACAGTGCTTTGCCTTGTACCCCTGCTGCATGATTCTCAATCCCACCCCAGGTTTTCTCTATTGCCACTGGAGCATGAGATTTGGAGTGACCTATTCAATCAACAGTCATGTCAACAAGTACAGAGAAGTGGAGGCTCCATGAATCAAAGTACCTCATGACAGCTACTGTTCTGGATGTTGGGTAGACAGTCCCGTCCTTGACAAAACTTATCCCAATGAAAGAATCTGCCCAGCAGATCCTTCAGAATAGCTAATCATTTATTTTTCAGCAACTCAATACACATGTTAAGTGACTGGCTGATTATAAGAACTGGTTTAGTTGACCATGGTTTATTTTTTATGGAAAGGTAAACTGTCCCCACAAAAGTTATAGGCAGACACATCTTATATATTTACTAATAATCACACATGCCATTTATTAAGTGCTTATTACATGCCAAGTAGGCTCCTATTGAGTCACTATTCAAGTACAAAGGTATCTCACTTAATCCCCAAAACACCCCAGGGAGATAAGTTTGCAGCAAAGCCGAGTGATTAAGAGGACAGACTGCATTGAGAAAAACTTGGATTTTAATTCTAGTTCTGCCACCTGGTACCTGTGTCTCCCTGAACAAAACACTTAATCTCTCAAAGTCTTTTTCATTATCTACAAAATGGAGTTTGTAATAGCAGCCACTCCATTGGATTGTTATGAAGAATAAAAGAGATGGAGAATATAAAGTGCTTGTTACACGCCGGATGCCTAGTAAGCCTCCATTAAAAGGCAACCATGATTCCTCCCATTTCACAAGGGACCACTGAGGTTCCTAGAGATCAGTTAACTGCCTAAGGTCACTCAGGTAGTGACAGATCACAACAGGATTTGAACCTAGATGTGTTTAATTCTAAAAATCAGTGCTCTTAACCACTCTCCCCTATCCATTTGTTTATAATGCTGAGATACGACCTCATGTGGTTGTCTGTCATAGTGGAATCTTTTAGTGCTAGGCTGGCAACGTTGACTGGTTAACAAAAAGAATCCCTGAATTCCTTCAACTTAATCAAATAAGAATCCTCATTCTCACTGTCTTAACTCTGAATGTTTAAGGGTATGTGTTGGGAAGGAGGAGGAAACACCTTTTTATCATTTCTTCTTGAAGGCAATAGCAGGAAAAAGTCCATGCCATCATCTAGAGATGCTATCAACTGGAGAGGCCGCAGAGAAAAGCCTGACCCTGGAACTGGACTGCCTGGGCTCAAAATGCCAGCTCCACCACTGACTAGCTGTGTGTGACCTTGGGCAAATTACTTATCTCTCTATGCCAGAATGACCCCATTCTGTAAAATTTTGATAATAACAGTACCTACCTCACAGAGTTTTTATGAGTCAATATTTGTAAAGTTATTAGAATAATTCCTGGTACCTTACATTGTAAGCACTATATACATTTCTTTTTTTTTTTTTTTTTTCTTTTTTTGAGACGGAGTCTTGCTCTGTTGCCCAGGATGGAGTGTAATGGAGCAATCTCGGCCCATTGCAACCTCTGCCTCCTGGTCTCAAGCAATTCTCCTGCCTTGGCCTTCAAAGTAGCTGGGATTACAGGCGCCTGCCGTCACGCCCCGCTAATTTTTTTGTATTTAGTAGCGACAAGGTTTCACCATGTTGGTCAGGATGGTCTCGAACTCCTGACCTCAGGTGATCCACCTGCCTTGGCCTCCCAAAGTGCTGAGATTACAGGCGTGAGCCACCGTGCCCAACTTAATACACATTTCTGATAATACATAAAATCTATCCCATAGGTTCTTTGATCCTTTAACTTTTCGATAAAGAAGGTACAGAAAGTGATAGGAATTGAACAAAATTAGTGGCTTCAAACTTTGGCAATCCAACACACATGCACACACACATACACACACAACTGAAAAGTGTCATGAAACAACATTTATCCTTAGTCATGAACTCTGATATTTTCTGTATCTGTTTAAATGCTGGTTGTGGCTCACTAATTTGCTTTCATAGTTTAGTAAAAGGTCTCAACCTGCAGTTTGAAAAGCTGTGGAAATAAACCACATGGCCACCAAAGGCAGAACTAGAACAGTCTTCAAACCACTCAGCTCCTTCTTCATGGGTTATTATTAAATCAGAAAGGGCCTAAGTTTCACTTCTTGCTGGAAAAGAAACTGTACATTCTGTGTCCTCCTCCTTTGCCCTCCACAGTTCACATGAGCACTAGAAATTCAGAGAACACCCAGGAACCAGTGGGCACTTCCTATGTATGCAACTCATGTTACTGTTGCCCAATCTAAGGTGCTGCCATTCAACATCAGGGAGAGTCCTGTGGCCTGTTCTCTTAGTTTCGTCTTCCTGATTTTGAGGCCCAGTAACCGTCGTTATTCACTTTTGGAGCAAAGAAGCTGCTGATCTAAACACCACAAGGCAATGTTGTCATATATTTAATAAAAAGATTATAAACAGACTAGATGACACTTATTAGAGGTTAAGCTTAAAAAAAAACAAACAAACACAAAAACAGTCCAGCTGAGCGCGGTGGCTCACGCCTGTAATCCCAGCACTTCGGGAGGCCAAGGCAGGCGGATCACGAGGTCAGGAGATAGAGACCATCCTGGCGAACACAGTGGAACCCCATCTCCACTAAAAAAAATACAAAAAAATTAGCCGGGGGTGGTGGTGGGCGCCTTGTAGTCCCAGTTACTCAGGAGGCTGAGGCAGGAGAATGGCATGAACCCAGGAGGCGGAGCTTGCAGTGAGCTGAGATAGCGCCACTGCACTCTAGCCTGGGCGACAGAGACTTCGTGTCAAAACAAACAAACAAAACTCCTTATCTCTTAGATATAAATATTGAAATATTCAAAGATAAATTATACCTGCCATTGTTTCAAAGTAATGGAGGAGAGTGGGAATGGGTGAGGGATACAGATAAAATTGGCCACGAGCTGATGATTATCAAAGTAGGGTGGGTGATGGGTAAGTGAGAATCCATAACACTAGTCTCTCTACTTCTGTATGTGTTTGAAATGTTTTATTTATTTATTTTTTTTTTTTTGAGACGGAGTCTCGCTCTGTCGCCCAGGCTGGAGTGCAGTGGCGCGATCTCGGCTCACTGCAAGCTCCACCTCCCGGGCTTACGCCATTCTCCCGCCTCAGCCTCCGAGTAGCTGGGACTACAGGCGCCCGCCACCACGCCCGGCTAGTTTTTTGTATTTTTAGTAGAGACGGGGTTTCACCATGTTAGCCAGGATGGTCTCGATCTCCTGACCTCGTGATCCACCCGCCTCGGCCTCCCAAAGTGCTGGGATTACAGGCTTGAGCCACCGCGCCCGGCCTGAAATGTTTTATAATAAAAAGTTTTTAAAAATCTAATTAATGGTGTGTAAAAAAAAAGGCTTAAGAGACTCACAATAAATGCAGAGGAAGACGATAAATAAAACAGAAAAAAATATCCAGAGAACTAAATCTGTGAATAGAAAAGGCCCATAATATATCATGAAATGGACACAGAAAAATCAACAAAGACTTATAATGTTTAAATTTTTGCCCTTCAAGGATAAAGAGTTATTTAAGAATCAATGGATTGCTAACAAAATACAGGAGAAACCCAGATTGGTCTCAGACTTCTCCATAGCAATATTCAAGGCCTGAAGATAATGTAGCATGTCTAAAAAAATTCTGATAGAGAGCAACTGTGATCCTAGAATATTAGGAGAAGCTGAGTCATCACTCAAGTGTAAAAAAGGTTCAGACATCTCTCTTCCTCTGCAGCTTGAAAGATCTCAGCCTATGTAGCACCCACGAACTCGTCTTGAGAAACAGAAATCTTGCACCCAGTAGATCAAACAAAACAAAAACCACAGGAACAGGGAAGCCATTATCAAAGAACAAGTGGCTACATATGGCACCAAGACCAAAAAATGGGAGCATGCAAGTTGGAATGTAAATGTTAGAAAATTGCTAAGGCATAAAAAAGAAACAAACAAACAAAAAAGATAAGCTATAAAAATTGAGAGATAGGGAAGAGAAGTGCAAGGAAGTTTAAAAACATGAATTACCTAATTCTTCCAGACAATCATCTAAAGTGAAGATATAACTAAAAATGTCTTTAAATATATTAATAATGACTTTAGCCTCCTAATGGTTTTCATAATCATTTTTTTAACCTTAGAGAAAACTTTTAGGAACTATTATCTTTGGTAGAGAAAAATTAAGTACAGTAGCTTTTTCACTTTCATTTCAGTTTTCTTTTCTTCTGTTAAATTCAAGTAAAAAGAAATTCAATTATTTTTATTTTTATAGCACATATGGTATAATGCCATTCTTATAAAATTATTTCACCCTCACCAGCCGCCCTTCTGTTTATGTGTACCAAATGTTAACATTGGAAGAGAAAGTCCATATGCGCCATTACCAAATCCAGAGCTTTCCCCTCCTATCTGCCTGCCCTGTCTCAGCCCCTACCCTAGGTTTATCTTTCTACATGGGAACCAGAACCCACCCCTTCTTGCTTACTCAAGCCCTTTGCTCCTAAAATTATATACTCTTATTTTCCATATTATCATTTTCCATCTCTACTGGCCCATTACCATCAGCAATCAAACATGCTGTATTTTCTCCCATCTTATTAAACAAACAAACACACATATTTTCCTTGATCTCCTGCCTTCTCCCAACCCACCTACCTTTTCATCGTGGCTTCTCTTTTGACTCAAAATGGTGTCCATACTCCCTGCCTCCACCTTCTTTCTTCCCTTTTCCTCTTTAGGCCACTGTAACCAGCCTCTTGCTTCTACCACTCTTGTGGTAGGTGGTAATGACCTGCACATGGCTAAATACTGCCAACTCTCGAGACTCCACCACCACCACCACAGCCCCAGAACACCACCCTCTCTTGATATCCTACAGAAACACATTCTGTCTCCTTTGTTGGGCCTTCTCCTTTTCCAACATCTAAATGCTGAAATGCCCCATGCATGGCTCAGTCGTAGGACCTGTTTTCTTTCTCTCCTTGCTTCCTATCAGATCCCATTCCATTCTATGTCTGGTGATTCCCAAATGTGTATCTACAGTCTAGACCTCTCACTCAACTCCAGCCTCCAACTGACTTACCATTGCCTCGTAGCCATCTAACAGGTACCTAGAACTTAACATGCCTGAACCTGAAGTCTTGACACCCCATCCTGACCCACCCCAGCACATTCCCTACCCCAGTAACGGTACCACCATTCACCTGCCAGGCCACAAACCTTCAGAATCATCATTGACTCTTCTCTTACAAATTCCCAATCCAATTCATGAGCAAATCCTATCAGCTCTACCTTAAAAATGAGTCTAGAATTCAACCCTTCCACCTTCTGAACAGTGCAACTCAGCCTCATTTTGTCCTAAATTGCTGTGGTAGCTCCTAACTGGTCTTGCTGCCTCCTCCCTTGCTTCCCTGCAGTCTACTCTCCACACTGCAGCCCTGCTCATCATCTTTCAATGGCTTCCCAGTGGAGAAAAGCTAACGGCTTTCCAAAACCTTATATAGCCCAGTTTACCCTCACTCACTGGCCCCCAGCTACCCTGGTCTCTCTAGTCATAGAACATGGCAAGCAAACGCCCACCTCAGGGCCTTTGCGTATGCTTCCCTTGGCTGGAAGCACACTTCTCCACAGTCACGTGGTTAGCTCCCTCACTTCACTCAGCTCTTTGCTCACAGCAGCCTTTGTGGCCACTCCATCTGAAAGTGCCCCTGACACTCTCTAAGCCCTTACCTAATTTTTATTTTTCTTCACGCCACTTGTAAATCTACTTAGGTGTTTATCATTTTCTCCTCCCACTAGAGTATAAGTTCCATGATGGTAGGGACTTCGCTTTGTTCCCTGCTGATCCCCGATGCCACAGTGCCTAACACAGAGTAAGCACTCAATGAAGGCCCATTGAATGAATGAATCAAGAGCTGTTTTTGTGTGATGGGATTTGGAACAATTTATTGCTGGCTTCTTTTTACTTTTCAGTTTTGCTTGAATTTTTTATAATGAGTATTTACTTTTTAAAAAAATAATCAAGAGTTATTCCTTTAAAACTTAAAAAAGGAAACCAATCAAAAATCAAAGGAGAGATGCATTATCTAGTCAGCTCTGCTATATTTTGACAAGTGTTTTTTCTTCATTATTTATGATAGCTACAAAAGGATTCACAATGTAATGCCCATGGGGAATTTTTCATAATTAATGAAACCTCTTTAGAATGAAACCTTTACTGGAACAAAAGTTTTAATTGCCCAGGGCTGACTATGGAGTATGAAAACAAAGCTAGTAAGAATAGAAATTTGCAAGGTTTTCCTAAATTTTACTCCCCACTATAATACTTTTTTCAATATTGCTACCATAATCCAGATGCCAGAATCCAGGATCTGTTGGCATCCTGAAACCCAGAAAGTATGATGGGCCAGGTGTGGTGGCTCACACCTGTAATCCCAGTACTTTGGGAGGCTGAGGCAGGCAGATCACTTGAGGCCAGGAGTTCAAGACCAGCCTGGCCAACATGGTAGAACCCTATCTCTACTAAAAATACAAAAAGTAGCCAGGCATGGTGGTGCACACCTGTAATCCCAGCTACTCAGGAAGCCAAGCCATGAGAACCACTTGAGCCCACAAGGCAAAGACTGCAGGGAGCTGAGATCACGCCAGTGCACTCCAGCCTGGGTGACAGAGCAACAATCTGTCTCCAAAAAATTAAAAAAAAAAAAAAAAAAAAAATTTTTTTTAAGTGTGATGGTCTTTGGTAATATTTAAATACAAAATAGGAATATCCCTTTCAAATAAGCTGACACTTATTGAATATGTAATAACCAGGGTCAAAGAATCACAGTAGCCAGTGAGGAGAAGATTTAAAAGTACCCCTGTGAGCCCCAGTGACACATGCACCACTAGGAAAATTTCCTGTCCCTGTCCCTCCAATTAATCCACAGCAACATAATGTCAGCAAGTGGCACAATCTGCCTCCCCTACCTCCAGGCAGCCACAGGGAAGATGGAGATCAAAAGGACCATTCCCTGTGTCACTGATAAGTGAGGCTCAATGTGAAATACAAGGCATGAGAGGCACCCAAAGGTAGGCGACAAGCTCAGTGTCTCCCCTGTATCTTTCTGTCTCAGGTATAATCTGCATCTTCTGCTCTTTTTGTGATAAGAAAAGGAACAGCAATAGCATGTCTACTGTGCAAATGTGAACTACTAATCTGGCATCATGGAACTTAATATAGAAGTTTATGCAACCCTGAGCAGGTTTCAAAACCTAGTCTCCTAACACATATGTCTAAGTTTTCTAAGGCTCCTGACCAAGCAATAGACTGTGAACAGCCCAGGAGTTCAAGCAGGTCTTCTAGAATCTTCACACACTGCTAACCACAATCATGGCAACCCCTTCATTTCCTTTTTTAAAAAATCAACAACCTTATTGTTTTCCCAATTATCCCTTTATAATTGGGCAGTTTAGAGCCTCAGATATATCAAGTGAGCGTGCACAACGATTAGCGGTGATGAGCTAATAAACATCACTAACTAGGCCATGGGTTGTTTTGCAACCACCACATAGGCCAAGATGGTATGAGCATTCTACAATTTTTCACTGCTCTTATTCTTTGCCATATATCATAAAATGTACAATCGTAGTGGACTGTGGATTAAAAACAAGAAGTCGGCTGGGCACGGTGGCTCAAGCCTATAATCCCAGCACTTTCGGAGGCCAAGGCGGGAGGACCACTTGAAGTCAGGAGTTCCAGACCAGCCTGGACAACATGGAGAAACTCCATCTCTACAAAACAATACAAAAATTAGCCAGGTGTGGTGGTAGGCACCTGTAATCCCAGCTACTTGGGAGTCTGAGGCATGACAATCGCTTGAACCCAGGAGGCAAAGGTTGCAGTGAGCAGAGATTGAACTATTGCACTCCAGCCTGGGCAACAGAGTGAGACTCTATCTCAGAAACAACAAACAAACAAACAAACCAACAACAAGAAGTCTAAGACACTGATAAAACCCAATTGTTAACTAGAAGCATAAAAACAGGCTTAAGAGATTCACACTACCAGTACTCACGGTACCAAGCCATCCAGTTCACATCTAGATGATTTTCACCAGATCACTGTGTTACGTTTATCTGATTAAATCTTTAGTATTTCAAAATCCAATGGTAAAGACATAAGATATAGGGATAACCATATCCAAATTGGCTTTGTAACTGTTAGAGAAAAGGCATTCCATAACTACAAGGTGTTACTCCCTTGTAGACATGCAGTTGAACCTCTCTGTGGTAACCCCTACCATGTAGAAACAAAACTTAAAAACTACATGTAAGTAGTCATGTTAGAGTATGAAATGCAAAAATTCCAAACATTACGTCAAGAATGCAGGTTTCTCTTATTTTTAAAACATGTGTAAACAAGTAATTAAATTTCCAACTATATTTTTAACGTATATTTGGTCTCAAACTAAGCACTATATTTTATTAAAAATCTTTAAACAAATCACACTCTTACATAATTCATTTAAATAAATTAAATAGTGTACATCACCTATTAAATGAGAAAACACCTTTATATAAAATGGAGGCTATTAAATTTTAAAGTGTATATTAAAATAAGCTGTATAATAATTTAATGTTGATGTAAAAGAAAATATTTTACATAAATTTGCTTTATAATAGTTTATAAAAGTAATGACATTTTTTAAATTCCTGAGGGGGTTCACAAAATTATATTACTCTGAAAGACGTTCATTTTGTTTTTTTTTTTTTTTTTTGGAGACAGTCTCAGTCGGTTGCCCAGGCTGGAGTGCAGTGGCATGATCTCGGCTCGCTGCAGCCTCTGCCTCCTGGATTCAAGTGATTCTAGTGCGCCTCGGCTTCCCAAGTAGCTGGAATTACAATGGTGTACCACCATGCCTGGCTAATTTTTGTATTTTTAGTAGAGATGGGGTTACACCATGTTGTCCAGGTTAGTCTTGAACTCCTGGCCTCAAATGATTCACCCGCCTTGGCCTCCCAAAGTGCTGGGATTATGGGCGTGAGCCACCATGCCCGGCCCAAGTTCATACATTTTTAAATGTTGGGAAATATCAGTCTAATATAAAAGTCTTTTTAATCAGACTCCAGTAATTTAAACCACCTTCTTGGGCCTGCCTTCCAAAGGAATCTAGTCTACCAGAGAGACAGACTATAAGAAGTAATTGCAATGTAAAAAGCCCATTATCAGGGAAAAAGACGACACTGTAGGAATATATAGAAATTGGTCTAGGGCTCAGCAAGGGGCTCCCAGAGGAGCTAGACTTAAAGGATTGGAATTACCTATGGGAAGAAGGCAGGAAAAGTGCTCCAACCAACAGCATGTTCAAAGTCCCAGAGGCAAGAGAAAAGAAGCTGCATGCAAGGAACTAAAATAATCGAAGAAATTCAGGGTAACTGGAGCATAGAATTTAAATGAGAAGATGAAAAGAAGATGAAACTGTTGAAAGAGGCAGGGGTCAAGCTCTGATGAGTATTGCAAATAGTCTGAAGAAGTATGGAATTGTTCTTAAGAGCAATGGGAAGCTATTAATGTGAACACAGAGTGGGAATTAGATAAGCAAACTACAATGTTTTTAATGACATAAGTGATCCCCTCCAAGAGAGAGCCAAAATAGAAGGGAAATGTGAGACTTTTCATTTTCAGAAGGCTCGAGGGTTCTAAGAATCTTCTAATAATGCCTCCCTCAAGCTGAATTTTCCAAATAAAACAAAATGCAAATACTCCCCCTCAAAATGCTGACAGCTTGGTGATCCAAAGGCTAGCAAGAAAATGGCCACATGCCCTGACCTTGCAAGTAGATCAGTCTCATCATTTAGATATTAGAGACATCCCCAGAATCACTGTGTGAGTCAGAAGATTTTGGCCTCTGAGTTTCACTTTCCTCATCCGAGAAACGGTGGTAAGAATTTATCCCCTGTCTACCCACCTCACACCATTTAAAGGCCACTTTTCAACCACATGCCTCGATAACATAAGTGGAAAAGATTCTACCAGTTGCATTGACTCAATCCACCAGAAAAAGACAACAAGAAGCAAGAAAATGCTTCATAACGTACAGTATGTCTAAAGTTATCGAGCTGCCTGATCATTTCACACCTCTGAAAAAACATCCTACTGTTCAAATCCATAGATGGGCATATTCAGAATTTGCTTGAGGCAGGAACAAAATTCAGAGCCAAGTCAGCTAGCAGTAAGAAACACTGAACTAAATAAAAGAACCAAATGAAAGACATTAAAACTTAGCATTTGATTCAATCTGGTTCCAGGCTTAGGTTGGATGCAGCTGACAAAAGTCAATCAGCCTGGAGCTGGTGAATTCAGGTTCTGTACCCTGAACAGACTATATGACTTGCTTTGAGAGAACTTTTGTAGAATTTGTCATGATTTTACATGTCCCAAAAAGTTATTATTAATTTTAAAGATCAATAAGAAAGTAAAAGCAAAGTGTTACAAGTTCCATCAAAGAAAAGCACTCCAGGTTTTTTGTTTTTCCTTTTTTTTTTTTTTTTTTTTTTTGAGACAGAGTCTTGCTTTGTCACCCAGGCTAGAGTGCAGTGGTGTGATCTCAGCTGGCTGCAACCTCCACCTCCTGGGCTCAAGCGATTCCCATGCCTCACCTTCTGGAGTAGCTAGGATTATAAGTATTTTAGTAGAGACAGGATTTTGCTATGTTGGCCAGGCTGGTCTCAAACTCCTGACCTCAAGTGATCTGCCCAACTCAGTCTCCCAAAGTGCTGGGATTACAGGCGTGAGCCACCGCACCCAGTCTCAAGTTCTTATTACTATGTTTGCCACTATTTTTTAAGGATACGATAAAAAAAATTGTTTTAAATTATTTTACAGGTCTCCACATTCTCTGGGCAGGTGTGTATTATGTCAAGTTGATTTTTTAAAAAATTTTAACATTAGAATACTTTTAGAGGAAAAGACACAAAATAACACAATAGCTTGACTGGATGAACCTGATTCCCTTGGAAATTTCATCTTCCTTTTCAATAAAGTAGTCTTCCCCAAATTTTAGAAAAGAAACCTGTATCCCAGTTCTTTATTGTTAAATGGCACATTTCTCAGAATAAAAGGCTGAAAGCATAGTTCCTCTAATTCATAAACTGGAGCATTTTACACTGTATTATGACATTCAGCACAATGTACAATAATTAGCAATTTACATCTGTCTTCCCTGCCAGGTTAGGAGCACCGTTAAGTCCTGGACCATGTCTTATTCATTGTTACATCCCAGCACCTAGAGCAGAGCTGGCATAAATGTTGAACTGAAATAAATGGAAATGAGTTGTGCTTTCCCTGTCTTTAACAATGAATCTTTGGCAGATTCCAACAAAGCCTCAGAGTTAACTATGTGCAGATCCTGGGTCAGCTAAGACTTACAATAAAGATTTCTGCCTAATTGCCTCTATCTCCACTCTTCCTTCCCCTTCCCTCTCCACCTCCAGAGGGGAGTTCCCACTGGAAATTGCACAATTCTTTATGCAGAGAGAAACAACAAGCTTAGTTCCTGTTGACCTGAAGAGCATAATGTTCTGGCACAGGATCTTCTACCTTCATAGAAGAGTAACAAACTTAATTGGGATTATTTTTCTAAAACTGTCATTTGATGTCTTCTTTTATCTCACCAAGATACAACCTTCTGAGCCACTCATCTTCTATCCTCATCAGTCCCCATAATAAGCAAACACAACTTTGGGACAGTCTGAGACAGTGTTTTCTGAATTTTCTCTGACCACAACCCATAATGAGCAATACATGTTATAATGTGACCCAGTATGTGAACATATACACACCCACCAAAAAAAGTTTGACACAACAATATTTACCCTTTTTGCATCCAATCCACTTTAAAATTTTTCATTCTTTTTCTATCCTATTCCATTTACATTTTGAAGAAAGTTGGTGAGTAGTCAGCTAAAATGGCTCCACAACCTACTCTGCAAAGGAGTTACAATCTGCACTTGGAAAAACACTGGTCTATGGACAGGGCTCTGGTCAGTGTTCTCAATAACAATTTGGAGACTTTAAGCAGTAACACGACAGCTTTCAAAAACAAAAGGGCTGGGCGCAATGGTACGTTTCTGTAATCCCAGCTATTCAGGAGGCTGACAGGGGAGAACTGCTTGAGCCTTGGAGCTGGCAACCATCTGGGGCAACATAGTGAAACCTTGTCTTAAGAGGAAAAAAAAATATAAAATCAGGTACACAAAATGAAATTCTCATCCAAAATAAACCATTCTATATCCTTCCTTGAAAAACCACACCAATGCTGGACTTTGTAGCACAAAGAAATCCAGGGACTTGTAACGAGGTCGGGGCTAGACTAGATCCAGATATGCCCAATATTCAACTGGCCAAAAGAACTGCCCCCCACCCCCCTCCCCCAATGAAATGAAATGCCTCCAAAGTGATCCTCTGGCTATGTACATCCTCCAGCATGCAGGTGGGTAAATGAAGAGAGTGGAAACACCCTGCCGATTTCTTCCTGGACTTTCTGAGGTTCAAAGTGCTTTCACTTCTATTATTTCATTTAATGAGATGCTGTCAGAAAGTTCATTTCCGGTATAGAAAAGTGTTTCAGGGCCGAGCACGGTGGCTTATGCCTATAATCCCAGCACTTTTGGGAAGCTGAGGCAGGAGCATCGCTTGAGTCCAGGGGTTCAAGACCAGGCTAGGCAACATAAGGAGACCTTGTCTCTACAAAAAACAAACAAACAAAAATAGCCAGGTGTGGTGGTGCATGTCTGTGGCCCCAGCTACCCGGGAGGCTGAGGTGGGAGGATTGCCTGAGCCCAGGAAGTCAAGGCTACAGTAAGCCATGATCACACCACTGCACTCCAGCCTGGGTGACAGATACCCTGCCAAAAAAAAAAAAAAAAAGAGAGAGAAAAAAGTGTTTCAAAATGCTGTCTGGGGTAAGAGGGTTAACAGTGGGAAAACACGTTCAGAAATTAACTAAAATAATGTCAAATATGCCAAAAATTGTAAGCATTTGAGATTCTTGAAGCAGACGAAGGGAAAGGTTGGGATGAGAGTAAGCTATATAAGTATTCCTGTTCTGTTTGCCAGAGAATGGGGGGTGGGGGCGCATGGAATCTCATCAATTTGCTAAGTCCCAAAAAGAGTAGGTTCCAGGTCTCTAGTAAGGTTTCAATGCAAGGTTTTGTATATTCTCCCTTATAATCAACTTTCCCCTCAATTCTTAGAAAGATCTTATGGAGTTCAGAAGACGATAAAGATGGAAAGTTGTAAGATCTGAGAGTGTTTACATGATAGAGATATAATTGATGTAGATATAGATATTTACAGAATAAAAGCCAACAGCCTAACATGGCATGATGTGATCAGGCATCTCCTCCTTTCCTCCTAAAAACCTCTCACTCTCTCCTCTCTGACCTCATCTCCTAGTACTTTCCCCTCATTCCCACCAGACCACTCTGCTTCAGCCTCAGTGGCCTTCTTGCCATTCCTCAAATACACCAAGCACACTCGAGCCTTAGGGCTCCACCTTAAGACCTTTAAACTGGCTGTTTCCTCTGCCTGAAATGCCCTTCCCTCAATATCCATGCAGGTTACACTCTTACCTCCTTTAAATCTTTGCACAAATGTGACCTATTCCATGAGGCCTCATTTAAAGCTCCCTACTCCTTATTTTAAAACGAAACCTGGCCCAGGTACTGGTAGCTCACACCTGTAATCCCAGTACTTTAGGAAGCTGAGGTGGGCGGATTGCTTGAAGCCAGGAGTTTGAGACCAGCCTGGGCAACAAAATGAGACCCTGTCTCTACAAAAATTAAAATTAAAAATTAAGATATTAGCCAGGCATAGTGGTACATGACTGTGGTCCCAAGTACTTCAGGAGGCTGAGGCAGGAGGATCCCTTGAGCCCAGGAGTTGAAGGCTGCAATGAGCTATCACGGTGCCACTGCACTCCAGCCTGGACAACAGAGAGAGACCTTGTCTCTTTAAAAAAAAAAAAGAAGAAGAAGAAGAAGAAAGAAGAAAAATTTTAAAAACGCAACTCCCCTCACGACTACCCAGCATTCTTGATGCTCCTTACTGTACTTATTACCTTCTAAATACTAGCAATTTATATATTCATCATGTTTATTCTTTGTCTCCCTCTTCCTCCACTGAAATGTTAACTCACAGAGAGATCTTTATTGTACTGACTGAAATAAAGCATCTAGAGTAGTGTCTGATACATGATAATCAAAAAATACCTGTTGCACAGATGAGTGAATGAATAAATGAATCAGTAATTGTAAAACATACGATATAAATATCTCTTCACCCACTTGGTAGTGGCTAAAAGAAAAAGAAGGTGTTCTACTCTATTTTCTTCTTTTTTTTTTTTTTGAGACAGTCTCACTCTGTCGTCCAGGCTGGAATGCAGTAGCATGATCTCAGCTCACTGCAAACCCTGACTCCCTGGTTCAAGCAATTCTCATGCCTCAGCTTCCCAAGTAGCTGGGATTCCCAAGTAGCACACCACGTGTGCGCCGCCATGCCCAGCTAATTTTTTTACTTTTTATTTTTAGTATTTTTCACCAAGTTGGCCAGGTTAGTCTCGAACTCCTGACCTCAAGTGATGTGCCCGCCTCAGCATCCCAAAGTGCTGGGATTACAGGCAAGAGCCACCACTCCCAGCCAGTGGGCCTTCTACTCATAGATAAACAACTGAAATGCAAATGTTCACTGACAACATTACAATGGTCAAACTATCAGGATAAATTAATAATATCAGATCCTCCTCTGTTTTCATGAGGGAGAAGTTACCTGCAAAGCAGGACTGGCAGCCACCACAAAGGAAGGGAAAAGAGCAAAGACAGGAGGGATTTAAGAAAAAAACAGAAACTTTAAAAAGTTCACAACTTATCCATGAGCTACTTCTATTAACCTTTAGTAAGCAGGAACAAACAAGTTTTAGGAAGATAATTTTGTCAAGTTTCTGAATACCACCATCTAGAATGATTTATAAAGAAATATGTCTTCCTATTTAATATAGACTTCCTTATAGAGCAGCATGGCTCTGAAGCATGAAGAAAAACAATTTCGCCTCATTTTGGCAAGATCTGAAACCAAATTTATCCAATAGGAAGACTGTGAAAGTCACCAAAATTTTGGGTGTGACTATTGGCTGAAAAGAGTGATGGATGGCCTGGCCAACATGGAGAAATCCCGTTTCTACTAAAAATACAAAAATTAGCCAGGTGTGGTGGCACATGCCTATAATCCCAGCTACTCAGGAGGCTGAGACAGGAGAATCGCTTGAACCCGGGAGGCAGAGGTTGCCCTGAGCCTAGATCACGCCATTGCACTCCAGTCTGGGCAACAGGAGTGAAACTTCATCTAAAAAAAAAAAAAAAAAAAAAGAGTGATAGATGACCATTTGGGGATGTATCTTAAAAGCCAACAGCTTGGATATCCAATCCTGGAATTTCAACAGGACTAGGCAGCAAATACCCAGCTGCTGTGCAATTAACAAATTCAGAATCCTGAGCTTGCTTCCCTGTGAGAAGGGCACCACCTAAAAATAAAACAAAAGAAGATTCCTCATCCATCTACTCCTCAGTTTCACTGTGGAACTCGTGCCCTGGAGAGAGGCAGGTTTATTTCTCAACAGCAAGCGGAGTTCCCAGCCTAAGGAAAACCCCCCAAAGGATTTCAGGTTGCAAGGGGGCAATTTCAGAAGGATGAGGCATAAAACAATTAAAGAGGAATGGGTTAATCTGTATCTAGTCATAATCCATATGCCCAAAGCAGCATCACTATGAGGTAATCTCACATCAGTCACTGGCTTTTCAACCCAGGCAATTTTCTTCCCTCCACCTTCCTACCCTTCCTCAACTCCACCCCCTACCCCACCCTATACACACACACACACACACACACACACACACACACACACACAAACACCAAGTTTTATATAAGGGAGGGGAAGTGGAAAGAAGGCAGAGGGTTAAATTTCTCACATCTAAGGCTCTCAGCAACCTGAATTTACTGAATCCACTCTCCCAGGAGGGGGCATATTGTGACCAAGCTTTCCTGCTTACCTCCTGCCATCTGCAAAATTAAATTAAATGGTCCTTCACTTCTGAAATCCTGCCATCAGTGTACCAAAGGGAACATCTGAGTATATCAGTCAGAGATGATGGCTTTTCTTTTTTACCAATACACACAAATCATTAGGAGATTAAGTTTCTGAATGGCTAATGTGCATTTTCATAAAGAAGTTAAACATTCAGTCTAACACCCACATGGAAGGGGTTGAAAGGGACTAGAATTGCACTTGCTGCTGTATTGGAAGATGATTAAAAGCAGGATAGGCAGAAAGATGATGACATTTTCACCTCACTTTCATGTGGGGGTGTTGGGAATGGTCATAGGAATTCAAGTGCCAAGAGCTAAAAGAGAAGAGAAAAGGGCTATTAGAAGGCAATGGGGCCTGGCGCGGTGGCTCACACTTGTAATCCCAGCACTTTGGCAGGCTGAGGAGGGCGGATCACCAGGTCAAGAGATCGAGACCATCCTGGCAAACGTAGTGAAGCCCCATCTCTACCAAAAATACAAAAATTAGCTGGGTGTGGCGATGCCCGCCTGTAGTCCCAGCTACTCAGGAGGCTGAGGCAGAAGAATCACTTGAACCCAGGAGGCGGAGGTTGCAGTGAGCCGAGATCATGCCACTGCACTCCAGCCTGGTGACAGAGCGAGATTTCGTCTCAAAAAAAAAAAAAAAAAAAAATTAAAAATTTAAAAATTTAAAAAGAAGGCAATGAGAAGGCCCCTGGAAGGAAAGAATCTGCCCCCTACTCTCCTCACCCCAAAGGAATATTGCTCTCTAGGGAGTTAAACCCATACACATTAGAAAGCCTGTGGTCACCACACTGCAGATGACTGCTCTAAGGCAAATAGAGATTTAAAGCAAACCAGGGTATTCCTTATACTTTTTGACCTTTTTGCTCTACCAGTTTCCATTTTCTGACCCTAAAATCCACACAAAAGATTCTGATGTCTTTAGCCATCTACCCCCTCTTCCCCTGACTGAACAATTTAATTCGACAGTTATTTCCACACCTATCTAGTCTCACTTCCAACACGACTAAATTTGGAACAATGGAAGCAAGTGGGTGAAAAGGAACAAAGGAAATAAAATTCAGGAAATGACAATCTTCAGAGTAACAATATATAATTTGAAAAGTAACTCAGACCAGGAACAGACTTTATTTGAATATAAAATTACATACAAATCATATTTAATTCAAACCACTTCAATCCAACACATCTTCACTGAGCACCTACTACGATGCCCTGTGGGGAAAGACAAAAAATAATTGGTCAGAGCCCCATCCAGTCTAAAACACAGCAGGCTCCTATTCCTGCACAAAGAGGCTTTGGGGAGAACCTGTAAAGGCTCCTAATTAGGGATATATCATAAAGAATCTGTGCCTACCTAAAGATCACCCTTAACAGCATTTTTGAATCCATTTATCACCCCCACAATTCCAGAATGGACAAAGAGGAAAGGTACAGGGACTGAGGAAGAGAGAAAAAGTAATATGGTTGCCAGCAAAGCTCAGGAATTTATGCTTTTTGATGAAATACCTGGAAGGAAGAGCAAGAGAAATAATCTTTACATCATATTTTTCTTTGAGAAATTACAATCCAGAGAGGTTGTTCACCAAGATTTTTTTTTTTTTTTTAACCATCATAGTTTTTTGTTTGTTTTAGACAGGATCTTGCTCTGTCACCCAGGCTGGAGTGCAGTGGCATGATCACAGTTCACTGCAAGCTTGAACTCCTGGGGTAAGGCAATCATTCCACTCCAGCCTCAGGGATTAGCAGGGACTAAGGCAAATGCCATCACACCCGGCGAATTTTTAATTTCTTATTTTTGGTAGAGATGAGGTCTCACTATGTTGTCCAGGTTGGTCTTCAACTCCTACACTCAAGTGATCCTCCCGCCTTGGCCTCCCAAAGTGCTGGGATTACAGGCGTGAGGAGCCACCATGCCCAGCTCATCGTAGTTTTTTTTTTTTTTGGAGACTGAGTCTTGCTCTGTCACCCAGACTGGAGTGCAGTGGCACGATCTCAGCTCACTGCAACCTAAGCCTCCCGGGTTCAAACGATTCTCCTGCCTCAGCCTCCTGAGTAGCTGGCATTTATAGGCACATGCCACCATGCCCAGATAATTTTTGTATTTTTAGTAGAGGCGAGGTTTCACCATGTTAGTTAGGCTGGTCTTGGACTCCTGACCTTGTGATATCATAGTTTTTAATAAGCTCATTTCTCTTTTCCCCTGTCTTGTTCTGAAAGACACAGAATTTTCAGAGGGAGAATTAGGAATAAAAGTATCTCTTGATCTGGGATCTAGGAAAAGATACTAGGGCATCAAAATCAACTGAATGAAGGGATAGAAAAAAAATCCAAGAAATTGGGAATAAGGGAAGTCTGCAAAGCTCCTGGCCCCACAATGTCTACACTCCCAAGCCCAATATCCAGTTGTAGAAGCACATATTATGATGTCATAAAAACAACTTCAACAGTAAAGGCTCATAAATTCTCATCTCTCAACACAGTGACTACCCACAGAGGGGTTTTTAAGAAAATGAAGAGTTCCCCCAGAAGCCTTAACTCTGAGGGTCATCAAAATTAGGACAATCTCTTTTGAGCTTACACACTGCTGTCCTCAAGGGGTGTTCCGGGGTCAGTCTGAAACTGAAGTGATATCAGAACTCTCTGACACTTATTTCTAGTATCAGTATCTGCCAGCAACTCGCCAAGAGCAAAAGTCCAGGGAGCCCCTTCAGGGAGAAAGTTTCTCACTCTGGATCCCAATTCTACTCTGAAAAATTCAACTGTACAACTAACATTTTACAACAAAGAGGTTCCATTTAAAAAACCCAAGGACACAAGGGGAGAGTCAAGGTGACAAGGCTCAAATTCTGGTAGAAAATATAAATCCCCAGATATTCTCTTTCCCTGTCCAAGGGCAAAAGCTCACCAGGCCTTGGGAGGAAAGACTCCTGTACAGTCTAGTACACCACTCCTTCTGCTCATTCCTCCCAGCAACCACTCTTCTTGGGAGATTAATGCAGTCAAATGTTCTCCAGTGATGCAGAGCATTCTCCCATTCTGCAGGGCTTCAAAACAAAGCCAAAGAGCTGCCTGCTATATTTCTGCACTCTTACAACACAGGGAGACAGAGAGATCCAAGGACTTCCAACCATCTGTGTGCCAACTCCCAGCTACTCTAAGACATAAAAAGTGGAACAAAGGAGTTTGTGACTGCAAAGATGGAGAGAAAATGATTGCTTAAAAGAAAGGTATATTGTTTTCCTTGATAATTATTTTCTTCACTTTGCTTTTCTGTATTTTCCAAATTGTCTATGATAAACATGTTGCTTTTCTAATTAGAAAAAGCAGGAAATGTTATTTTAAATGTTTTTTTTTTAAATCAGCAGAGCACTATCCTGAATGCTTTGAGGCAATGGTCTGGGGGTACCTACGACACTCCTTGGGGAGGGCAAGGGATGGGAAGCGGAAAGAGAAAGAATGAAAGAAAATCCAGTTTTTAAAAAAAGGAAAAGAAAAACTAGGGGGTTGGGGAAAGGTGGGGATTTCCTATGCATTAATGTGTACACTTAGATTAAAGAAAAAAATTGCTGGGCACAGTGGCTCTTACCTGTAATCCCAGCTCTTTGGGAAGCTGAGGCGAGTGGAGGACCTGGCTCAGGAGTTCAAGACCAGCCTGGCCAACATGGTGAAACCCCGTCTCTACCGAAAACGCAAAAATTAGCTGGGCGTGGTGGCGCATGCCTGTAATCCCAGCTACTCAGGAAGCTGAGGCAGGAGAATCGCTTGAACCCGGGAGGTTGAGACTGCAGAGAGCTGAGATCATGCCACTGCACTCCAGCCTGGGTGACAGAGCGAGACTCCATCAAAAAAGAGAAAAAGGAAAAAGAAAAAAAATTAATTTATAGCAGTAGGCACCTGGTTAGTATACTGCACAAGAAAGTACTCAAAATAGAGAATCATTATTTCTGGGTATGTTCTGAGAAGGAAGATTTCTACTTGGATATAATTTACCCCTGGGAATGTCCAGGTTATAAGGCCCAGGTAGATAATACAGTTCTAAAGACTCAGGGTTTCTCTACTGTCTCAGTAACTCGCCTCCTGTTTCATGAGGGCCAGATGCAGCTGCTGGTCACTGCCAAGCAGACAGGACAGCAGCACTGTTTCCCCTTGCATTGCTCTGTGCTCTGAAGCTCACCCTCCATTCTGCTCTCCTTCTGACCTCCTGGAAGACTAGGGTCTTACAGATTCTTCCCTGTGAATCTTACGAGAGAGCCTTCTAATGATAATTCACTGTTACATGGGCCTGGGCTCATAGGAAGCACACGCCACAGTGAGGGGAGAAACAGATGCCCATTTCCAACAGAAACATCTGTTCCTTCCAGCTCAGGAAAATCTGTTGGCAGAGAATCATGTGGTAAGATTTTTTTGTTAGGAAAAAAGCTAAAAAGCACACCACAGAAAAATGGAACAGTGCTATTAGGATACAACCAATCCTCTATGCTTTTTTTAATTTTTTTTTTTTTGAGATGGAGTCTCGCTCTGTTGCCCAGGCTGGAGTGCAGTGGTGTGATTCCGGCTTGCTGCAACCTCTGCCTCATGGGCTCAAGTGATTCTCGTGCCACAGCCTCCCGAGTAGCTGGGACTATAGGCAAGTGTCACCATGCTCAGCTTTGTATTTTTAGTAGACACGGAGTTTTGCCGTGTCGACTAGGCTGGTCTCGAACTCCTGGCCTCAGGTGATCTGCCCACCTCAGCCTCTCAAAGTGCTGGGATTACAGGTGTAAGCCACCACATTCGGCCATTCTCCATGCTTTTTAAAGCAAAGGAACCAAAATCCTGCTTCCTGAAATCTTGCCCATTGTGACAAAAATCTGAGCGCCACACTTTTGCCCACACAGGTGCAGCTCCCACTTAGATACAGCTCCCTGACCAGTCACTGCTCCAGGGCAAAGTCCAGTCTCACTGAATGAAAACCGTGAGTTCTAGAAAGGAAGTTCATTCAAGTTTTTCGCTAAGTAAAGGTCCATAACCATCCATGTCGGTCAAGACCCTGCCAGACCAACATAACCTGGAAATTAGGAAACCCTAAGAGAAGTTACATTCTTTTAGACTCAAAC
This sequence comes from Theropithecus gelada, assembly GCF_003255815.1. NCBI lineage: Eukaryota > Metazoa > Chordata > Mammalia > Primates > Cercopithecidae > Theropithecus > Theropithecus gelada. The sequence goes on from NC_037668.1 coordinate 159,358,630, forward strand.
ACCACCACCAACCCAATCCACACCCTGGCCTTTTCAGAAATCTAGAGGAGCACTTTTTGTTTATCAGTGTCTAGGGAAGTGCTACTGGCACTTAGTGCAAAGGGAAAGGAATGTAATGTCATGAATGTGGGGAACAGTCCCAAAATGCATCTAAAATGCCAATGGCATCTCCGTTAATAATCACTATATAGAAATGGTTTGGTTTTATTGGTTTTGTCTGTTTTCCTAAATGAGTATAACATTCATTCACCTGGGGAAAACATTCTCAATACGAAACAGTAAACAATGACAAGCAAGTTTCCCTCTCATCCCTACCCTTCCCCAAAGTTCTATACCTCTGAGGAAACCATTTTCTTATATATCCTTCAAGAAATATTCTCTGTGTATACAAGCATCTGTGTATATGCTCCTTCCCTTTTTAAAACGTGGCACATGTGCCACTTTTTTTTCATTTAACAGTGTATCTCGGAGATTTTTTCGTATAGAACGTATCAATCTGCCCCTTCTTTCTACCAGCTGCATAGCATTCCACTGCATAGCTATGCTTTCATTTATTCAACCAGTCCCTTTTTGGTGGTACCTGCCATTGTTTCCAATTTTTTGCTGCCATAAACAATGTTGTAATGAATGTAGATGTGGGTGTATCTACAGAATAAAGTCCTAGAAGGGAACCAGTAAGTCAAAGGGTATATATATTTTAAATTCTTTCTGATACTGCCCATTCAACAATATATGAGACTTCTTGCTACTCTGTACTCAGAATGCAATGTATGAGCAAATGTTTTTTATCTGATATGTGAAAAATGACTACATATTGTATTTGCAATTGAATTTGTATTCCTCTATTATGAATAAGACCTGGCATCATTCATTTCCTATGTTCATAGGTTTCCATGTTGCAATAAGTCTTTGCAGGTGTTAGTAAGTTATTTAGTTATTCTGTTTGAAACAACAGCTCATGTTCTTTGCTCATTTTTTCTTTGGATTGCTGATCTTTTTTGACTTTTTGTTGACTGTATGAACACTTTATAAAGGAAATTAGCCCCTTCTCATGTGTTGCAAATATCTTTCCCAGTTCATCTTTTGGCTTTATGATACTATTTTTAACCATGTAGAACTTTTAAAATTTGTCAATCTTTTCTTACATAGCTCCTGAATTTTCAGTCAGGCTTACATTATATTCCATGGTTTAAAAATATATACTTCTATATTTTCTTTTAATATTTATGGTTTCATTTTGTACATGTATATTTTAATCAATATAAAATTAACTTCCATATAAGGAGGAAGACAGGGATCCAATTTAATTTTTTCCCAAATGGCTACCCAGTTGTCTCAAAATCGGTTATTGAAAAATCCATTCCTCTCTCCCATCCCACCAATTTGAAATACCATGGTTTATGCCAAATGCCTTTGTGTATTCGGCTGTACTCCTGCATTCTCTATCCTGTTTTTCTAGACTCTATTTTTAATTTGGAGATGGCAAAAACAAATCTAGGGAACAACCTTGAAGTGTCATAAAGAAAAGAAAATGGCCTTTAGAGCCTAGAGGCAGTGTAGAAATTGGAATTAAAAATTATTCTCTCTAATGACTCTAAGTCCACCTATTCCATGGGACTTTACCCAAAGCCTCATCTTCTGCTTGTAAATAGTTTACATTTTTAAATGTAAACCTTTTATTAAAATGTAATGTAGATACAGAAGGAACACAACTCTTAAGTAGCCAGCTTAAAGAATTTTCACAAAGTGAACAAAATCATGCAACTAGCACCCAGATAAAAAACAGAGCATCGCTAGCGCTCTAAAAGTCCCTTTGGGCTCCCTTCCAGTCATTACCCTTCCATAAGGGTGACCATGATAGGGATTACTGTCACCATAGATTGATTAGTCCTGCCTCTTTTAAAATTTCATATAAATTGAATCATATAGGATGCACTCTTGTTTCACGTCTCTTTCATTCCTTATTATGAGATTCATCCATGTTGTTTTGTACAATTCTTCAGTGAGTTAACACAGCACTTTACATCACAAGATGGCAGCTGAATGTCCAGGCATCTCATCATATTTTAAGCAATAAAAAATATAGAAGGTCAGGTGCGGTGGCTCATGCCTGTAATCCCAGCACTTTGGGAGGCCGAGGCGGGAAGATCACCTGAGATCAGGAGTTCAAGACCAGCCTGACCAACATGGAGAAACTCTGTCTCTACTAAAAATACAAAATTAGCCGGGCGTGGTGGCACATGCCTGTAATCCCAGCTACTCGTGAGACTGAGGCAGGAGAATCGCTTGAAACGGGGAGGCGGGGGGTGCAGTGAGCAGAGATCGTACCATTGCACCCCAGTCTGGGCAACAAGAGCAAGACTCCACCTCAAAAACAAAAAACAAACAAAAAAAAACCATAGAGAATGAAAGAAATGGGCCATGTCAGTCAGGTCTGTTTCCTTTCTCATATTTTTTAATAAAAAGAATCCCTTCTTTGAGTTATGTTTGCCCTATTCATAATAATTCGCCGCCTCTTTTATTAGTGGGGACCCTGAAGAGTGACATAACCTCTTTAGGTCTTAGTTTCAGTCCAATAAGTGACCTGCGTTAGATGATCTCTAAGCTCCTCCCAGTTCAAACAGTCTTAGATTCCATTAACTTGCTTATCTTCTCATTATTTTTAGGAGAAAAGTAGAAAGAAATAGGAGAGTTTACCTATTTAAGAGGCAAGAACTGAAGTATAAGGATGTAGAATGTCCAGAGCTTTATCCCCTGAACAGCAGAGGTCTCAATTTAAGTTAAATCAATATACAAAAACCTAGGTTTAAAAACTGAACTGGAGAGAAAGAAATACATTCACTTTATGAAAAATAATTCTCATCTTCTGGCAGGTTTTGTTATAATGCTTTTCTAATGCCTTTAAATTATGATTACATTTACAGTAATTCAATTTGCACACAACTTTCAAGAATATCCACGTGCTCTTTTGTTCATGTCTAATTACTACTATCTTTCTGAAACAGACCAATACACTATTCTTAGTCATTCCTATCACCAAGAATATCAAGCATTCCTCCTCTCTTGGTATTTCTATAACCATCTTTCTAGGACTTTAGGAGCCATTTTCTAAGCGCCTCTCAAGCCCAAATCTTCAGTTATTAATGAACATTCAAAGAGAACACCTTTAAATCTCCAACTTAAATTTTTATATTTTTACTTCTTTAGAGGTAGAATGTTGAGAGATTCCATATATTTGGTTAAAAGAAATATGAAAAGATTCCTTATGTTTCTCCACCCTTCCTTACATTCCTCATGACCAACCATCCTCCCAAAAGGAAGGGGGGTACAATCTGCCTATATTATTCCAAATATTTCAGCTTTTATTTTCACCATGGAAAAAGTATTAAACTCAGCTGAATTATTCATGAGACCCTAGGTAACATGATCATTGTTTTTGGCCTTTGGCTTCAATACTTTCAGCCTTGCAACTCATTTTAGAGTTTCTGAATGGGGCTAACAAGGGACTTCGCTATACACATCATTAAACTGTTAGCATGTGTCCTGGCACGGAAATTTACACTATATTAATAAACCCATATATCTGCAAGGATGCGTGTGTCTTCGATGCTGTTCTTTGATCAATTTCTCCTACTTCCCTGGAGTTTCATCCAGATCAGATTTTTAGAGTATGTTCCAACATGAGATGACTAAAATATTCAAGACAGAAAGAAAAATCTGAGCTCCAGTTTAGAGATTCTCACTTTTCCTCCAGGGATGATCATAAGACTGGCTCGACGGATGAGGGGCAAATGTCACCATGCACATCACTCTGAATTCTCTTCATTGCAGTTGCAAAAGCATGTTTCTGAGTTTGGACATAGAATTAAACAGCCCACACTCTTTCAGTGCCCAAAGTTTCTGAAGGAATTGATTCTTCCTTATAACTGTCATTTAGACATGCCTCCTCCCCTGACCTCCTATTCTCCTTGCTTTGGTTTGCCCCAAAGAAAAGGAAGAAAAGAAAAGCAGATAAAGCTCTCCCTACCCCATTACAAATGCCAAGTAACACTTTTCTCACTTCTTCCTATCAAGGCTATAAAATAGGTGCTGCCCACTCTCATACCGAGAGATTTCTTACGGTCACACAAAGTAAACCATCATTGCCAACTGGCACTGAACCTAATGTTCCTCAATGATCAGACCTGAGCTCTATCCCTATGTTTCTTCCAGAAAAGTTATAACCATTCTCAAAGTTTTCACTGGAGAGCAGTTAAGTAAGATTTAAGGAAATATGTCATCATTCTATTTCCTTCCAAAATTATATTATACAAGATATAAGCATTATGCATCAATTTACATTCCACTTCTCCCCAGTGTGAGAGTCTGGTTAATAAAATTAAACTGGACCAGTACCTACTAAGCAACTAGATCTCTGGAAACTCTGAATGCTGAAGATGGATGCCCTCGGGGAGGGGCTTAACACAGCACATAAACAAAGCTCAGATTTCATCTTCCACTAAATCCAGTGGGACACTAATGAGTTTCTAAAGATGCAGAGCAAACTAACATCATTCCTGGCTGTCATTTATTTTGGAGTATACTACTTATTTAATTTTGTCACATGCTACCAAGTAATACAACACATTGCTCTCTTGCCTTCAGTGTTATCCCCTTTCCAAGGCATAAGAAACTACTCTAGAAGTATCCAGAGTCTTAAGACATATAGGGAAATATTAAAATTCATTAATAAGTGTCCTGGGGGATTCCCATTTCCTTTTCAAGCCTCCTTGTTCTTTGGAGATTTTTCTATCGCATGATCTTGTTTATTTTCTTTTATAGCACTTATCTCAATATTTAATTATCTTTGTTTACTTATGTTTCCCTCATAGATGTAATCTCCATTAGAGAAGAGACTTCTGTGTTGTTCACTGTTATATCCCCAACCTAACAGTGCCCAGCACAAACTTAAATACTCAATATATATGTATTAAATGACTAGTGAAGCACTAAGAATGGGCTGGGTTCTGCTGCATGAACAACCAACCCCCAAAATCTCAGTGGCTTACCATCACAAAAAGTCATTTATTTTTTATGCTGTGTATCCAACAAGGGTCAGGGAGGGGCAGTCTGTTCATCATTGTAGTTCAAGAGCTCAGACTGACAGAGGTTCCACCTGCTCACAAACTTTCACAATCACCAAGGCAGGAAAAGAGAGCACTGAACTGTCCCATACTGGCAACTGCTTCTGCCCAGAATTGCCATGTATGGCCACATTTTGCCAGCCAACGCAAGTGAAATGACTACCTCTAACTTGAAAGGGAAGGAAGGAAATAGATGTGAGTAAGCACTGGAAGCCTGTAAAAAATTAAATAGCAACTCTAGAATCTTGCTGTTGTAGGGGGTTCATTTGGTCCAGCCCTGTCTCCAGGCAAGGCTGCAATCAGAAGGTAACAGATAACAGCAGAGGCACTAAACAAGCAGACAAACTAACAATGGACATTATGTACATCGTACCAAGAGGCTTTTCAAAATCAGTCATCAAGTGGCACTATCAGAAGAACCTTTACAGGGAAAAAAAAAAGTCTTACCTGCCCAATCAAGAGGAAATATTTGTATTCATTATGTCATTTACCTTAGGAACAAGGTAAATGATTCAGGTACGCTCTGTATCCGTGCTCTTTTACTAAAACCTTTTTGGGGACTAAACCAACTGTAGGAAAATATGCAACAATCTGATGTCATGTTTTCAGATGACAAAAAAAAAGAAAAGAACCCCACGAAAAAACACAGTTCACTGAAATCCCATTCATACATTTATTTTTTACCAAAGTAATACATGCGAACAAAAGCAATCAACTGGTGGCAGCATTTAGGCCCACTAAGACACAACCACCCATTGCCGAAGAAGGCCTGCACATCATTCTGACTCATGTTTGGCTCTTTCTCTAGAGCACATCTCTTGGTATTTCCTGCAGATATACAGCAAGCAAGATTTCATTCCTGCCAGACGAGCTTTTTTTTTTTTTTATCTCCACCAGTCAGTCTCTTACAGTGAGATAACCTCCAGTCACAACTCTCCCTCCAAATGAATTCCCAGGTTGCCATGGCAACTAACACCTTCCTCCAATACTGTCAATATGCTTCCCAACCCTAAAGGCAGCCCTCTTGATTTACTGCCAGAAGTACCAATCTCCTCAAGTAAAAGAGAATGCCTTCCTTTGCTCCAAAACTATAAATGAGACTTTTTAGAAGACTCTCTGTTAATAATATTAATAGTATCAGCTACCACCTATTGAGGGCCAACTTTATTTCTATTATCTCGTTTAATCATTTCAAAAAAAAAAACTGCACGGTAGATATCACTCTCTTTATGTTATGGATTAAAGTAATTATAAATCAGAGGTTATATAACTTGACCAAGAGGCAGAACCAGGATTTGAACACAGAATCTTCTGGCCCAGATTATCTCTGAGGCTTCCTCCTTTGACACAAGATCTTTTCCAGCTTAGAGGAGTAACCTCATCTGTCTTGTTCTCTCAGCCTAAACTTGTTCCTTTTTCTAAAAGTGCTTTCTACACTTCAAGACAATTTAGCTTGCTTTAATATCAACACAACACCGCTCTAAATCCAATGGCACTTAAAGGTGTGTTAGTACTGATTAAACATTAAGAGAGACAAGACTTCATTCTCCTGCTCTTCATCTCCAAGGGCTTTGGTGGGGAAGAATGAGATAATGGGTGCTAAGTGTTTTGTACTGAGAGTGAAGGTATACAAGATCAGTACCCAGTTGATATTGAGGTGTCCACAATGTGACCAGGTGCCAAGGAATGTCCATAAGGGTAGAACTGCAGCCAAGTCTCCTGGATTTGCTTCCTTGGGCCCCTTCCTTGGGCCCCACGCCTACCCATATGACCACATCCTCACTATTCTCCCCTAAACACAAATCGAGGGACATACAAAGCAAGCACTGTACTTACTTCTTAACCGATCCGTCCCCTCCCCCATCCCCAACACACAGGGAGACTTTATGTTAGCCTTGTAAATAAGAAACACCATTCCACAGTTATTTTTCCAGTCTGCCTTTTTTTAACCGCTCACCTGGCAGAAACTGTTATTCTCCTGGCCAGCAGCTATTTGTAAAACTGGTCTGCCTCCCTATTTTTATACCAAAGATACTAATTCTTTAGTAGAAAGGGGAGTATTCCAAATAAGACAATTAGCAAATCACCTAGAATTTCCAGCCACTCCACAGAGGCACACAAATAAGAGAATTAACCCAATTTGTTGTCTATAATAAACAGGACGTTCTGCCCACCACAGAGCCCCAGAGGTTTGTAGGAGATGACTAATTCCTAGTAGTAACGGCTACAATGGCCCAGTTCCTTATTTTATTACTGTGTGCTGAAATTTTAAAGGCACTCCTCTCCCACCCCCATCTTCCCTTGCATACTTCTGCACATCAATCCACTAAGAATCTGAAGTGTAATTTATCTTATTCACTATTATCCTGTTAAATTGCTCTACAGCTGCCATGGCAGTAATTGCAGTGATCAGTGATTCAGACTTCTTAAGCAAAGGGCCTTAAGTAGGTTTCATTATTACAATTTCCAAAGGTTTTATTATTGAAATAAACCTGAGATAGAATAGTATGCCTCCATGGGGCAGTAATACTAATGATTCTTAAGTTATGAAGGGATGTCAGATTCATCATCAATGTTGCACTCGTGAATATGAGTAATTGGGAATTTATCAACCAACAAAACCAACTGGCATTCTAAGAATGAAGAATAATAATCTCATTTTAAGTAGCATATGCAGTACTGTGCGACCCTTTAAAAAGCTGCTTTTGTTCACTGGAGTATTGCTTGTAATAGCAAATACTGGAAACAACTCAAGTGCACATTTGTAAGGAACTGAGTCAATAAAGTAGGAGGCAGCCATCGACACAATGGAATACTATGCAGCTCTGATATATGAATGAGAAAGCTTTCTCTGTACCAACATGGAAAGATCCCCAAGACATACTGTTAAGGACAAAATAGTACAGAACAGGTTATATAATGAGTTACCTTTCATGTAAAAGAATGTGAGGGGGTAAGAACATATGTTCATATCTCCTTTTATTTACATAAACACTGCACAGCTATATAAGGAACTATTAAGAGTGACATATAATAAGGAGCACAGTTTCTACAGGGTGGACCAGACAGAGGTGGAAATAATACTCATCAACAGATGCCTTTCAAAAATTTTTTTTTCATATTTTAAATTTACCTTTACTACCTATTTATTTGGTTCAAGGCTCCATTTCCTCCACTTTGGGACCAGGTAATCAGGCTTTAGACTACTTACCTCTGTCTGTCAGAAGTTACTAACCTCATGACAGGAATAATTTAGGTTAGAGGAGTAGCAAAACTATTACTCAACTGTTTCCTTAGAAAAGGAGAAACTCATAAAACATATGGGACCCCAAAATGTGAACCTTATATGTAAGACTGGGTTAAAATGTCTTTGAAAAATGTCTTCGAAAAATGTCTAAACAACAGAGGTGTGACAGTATGCTGAAAAAAATATGAGGGGGGTGGAAGAATGGGATAGAGAGTGGTCCTCCTTCCCTACTCCCTTTACAATGTTGATTTCATCCTTGGGTTTTCATAATGGACTTTTGTAAAGGTGAGATTTGCATCCAGTTTTAAGACCACTTTCAGCACAAGTGCTTTTTTTATTAAGTATTTCTGTGGTTCCCCTTCCCCTGACAAAAAGGAAAGGGGAAGCTATTGTTCAGGACATGTAAGGAGTTTATCTAGCTTTGTGGGTTAAAAGAACCCACAATATTTAATAATATTTAATAAATTTATTAATATTTAACAATGTTTAATAAAATTTAGCCACTTGCCTAACCCTTGTGTCAGAGAATTCTTGCTCTAACAAAACACCAAGGACAACTAGACCCTCCTACCTACCCATAGCCTCAACTAGATAAATGCAAACATGTTGGCTCACTCCTGTAATCCCAGTACTTTGGAAAGTCAAAGTGAGAGGAACACTTGAGCCCAGGAGTTTGAGATCAGCCTGGGGAACATAGAGAGACCCTGCCTCTACAAAAAAATAAAAAATTAGCTGGGCTTGGTGGCATGCACCTATGGTCCCAGTTACTTGGGAGGCTGAGGTGGGAGGATCACTTCAGCCTGGAAGGTCGAGGCTGCAGTGAGCTATGATCATGTCATCACACTTCAGCCTGGGTGACAGGATGAGACCCTGTCTCTTTAAAAAAAAAAAAAAAAAAAAGATAAATGCAAATATGAATCACCTACAGAATTAAAAGGCCACAAATGTTCCAACGTTAGCAGGGAGTCTGGGAAGAAATCTCCCAGCTGCTCCAGCCAACCCAACTAAGAGAAAGAGGTTGGCGGCCAGAGGAACAGATAAGGCAAGGCTTCATCTGAGCCTATCAGCTTCTGCAGAAAAAATATTCCATGGTCATGGGATGACCTGACTGACTGATGCAAACTGTCCACACAGCTAGTTACCTTTGCCTCCTCTCTGGATCCAAAATGTAATGGAAATGAATGCCTTATGGAATCTACCCCTGCCCTTCTCATCAAACACCCTTCTTAGGAGAGCCCACACTAGCTGATGACTCCGGAATTCTGGTTACCATAAGTCTAGGCATCATGCCACTGAGCTTTGTCTTTCCAACTACCTTTTAGACATTGCTACCTGGATGTCCCAGGTGTCCCATGTCCAAAGGTTAACTCCTTCTTTCTGGTAGCATATGCTCTTTGTATCTCCACTTCTCCTGTTGATTGATCGATTTCATTCTATGTTCATGGAACACCAACCATGCACCAAGATCCCTGTACCAGAAGCCTGAAGAGCACCTACAGTCCTCCTTCTGTCCTACTCCTATTTCTATTCACCTTGTCAACAGTGAGCTGCACTGATTTTTTACCTCCTAAATATCTCTCAAAACCTCACTTCCCCTTCATATTCACTGGCATTCCCTTATTCAGCATCTCATCATTCATTCAACAATATTTAATGAGTATAAAGTATAGCTAGGCGTATTTAAACGGAACAAAAACGGTGTGATCTTTGCTTTCTGGTAGCTCAACACCTAGTTATTTCTTAACTGAACTATTCAGATATACTCTTGTCGTCTACCATTAATTATCTCAACAGCAGCCAGAGTGTCTCCTCAAAACTTAGATCATTTAATTCAGGGGTAGTAAACTTTTTCTATAAAGGCCAGATAGTAAATATTTTAGGCTTCTGGGCCATATGTTTTCTGTTGAAATTACTCAACTCTGCTCTTGTAACATTAAAAATAGCCATGGAGGATATGCAAACCCATGGTGTGTGACAGTGTTCCAATATGGCTTATTCATAAAAATAGGCAGCAGGACAGATTTGACCCATGGGCTGTAGTTTGCTGACCCCTGATTTAATTAATCACAGTGTTTCTTACTCCACTGGAATTAATCCAGATTCCTTCCCATGGTTTAGAAGGTGCTTCATCCTCATCTAACTATTACTTGCTCCTCTGGGCTCCACTATGTTCCAGCCACTCTGACCATCTTTATGGTGCTTAAACACCATGCCAAGCCTGTTCACATCTTAGGTCCCTGTACTTGCTGTTATACCCATCAGGACCACTCTTGCCTAGATCTTCTCATAGCTGTCTCAGCTCAAATATCACCTCCTCAGAGAGGCCTTCACTGCCCACCCCCATCAGTACCCATCCCAATGCCCAAACACTCTAACTCCCATAGCTCTATTTTTTTTTTCAAATTACTTACCACTATCTGAAAAAATATCATTTGTTGCATGTATATAGTCTGCTTCCCTACCACCACACTACTCCATCACTACTAGAATGTAAGCTCCATGAGGGCAGAGACTATCTTATTCACTCGCCCCCTGTTTCAAAAAAAAAAAAAAAAAAAAGCAGTGTGTAGTGGTGCACAACTGTAATCCCTGCTACTTAAGAGGCTGAGGCAAGAGGATCACTTGAGCCCAGGAGTCTGAGGTTACAGTGAGCTATGATCACACTATTGCACTCAAGCCTGGGCGACAGAGCAAGACTCTGCCTCATTTAAAAAATAAAATAAAATGCAAATGAATCATGTCACTCTCCTACTTAAAATATTTCCATGGTTCCCCACTGGCTTTAAGATACAAAAGCAAATTATGTGGCAAGACCATTATAGCTTTTATCAGACCTTCCCACACTCTCCCAGTAGTAGACTGTGGGCTCTAAGTGGTAAGGACCAACTCCTGTTCATCTTTTTATCTCAGGTACTCAGCATAGTACCAGGCACATTGTTGGTGTTCCATGAATGTAGAATGAAATCAATCAACAGGAGTACAACTAGCACAATGCACGATTCTAATGTGGTAAGTACCCAATTTAAAGGCAAGGAAGCAAGATTTTGCACAACATTTTTCCTTTCTTTTCTTTGGAAGCAACCTGGGTAGGGGCTATGCTTATAACTCTGAATCTAACTTTAGATTTTGTCACCCAGATTTTACCTGGCAGGCAGCCACTCACCACTTTCTAAAAGAATGGCAGGAGAAGGCAGGGAGATAAGTCATGCAAATCTATCGTGCTGTTTCCTGTGATCAGCTCTGATAAAAAGGTTAGGAAAGGAGACAAAACACAAAGGCTAAAATGCAACTTAGGGATTCTCCATGGATTCCAAGTGTCTACATTCTCCCTGTCATCTATTAGCAAAGAAAACCTACTGCTGGCTCTTTTGCTGTATAAAATAACCTAAGAGGTTCAGGGAATTTCTTCAGAACTGCCTCACCAACAGAATGGGAATTGTTACTTCTAGAAGAATTTCCATTAGCCCTTTAAAATCCTTCAACATTCATTAAGGCCAAAGAGTTTTCACCTAATTTAGCCTGATGGGTATGTGAACAGAGTCTTTCTAGGGAATACAGACTCCCAAATTGTTCAGCTGGGAAGTAAGGAGGGAATTTATTACTCAAAATCAAAGGGAAATGAAAAGAGGCCAACCCGGAATTCATTACTCTCCTTCTTGGGTGGGGTAATGGGTTCCAGAGTCATTCTGTTACCTTAACTATGACCTCTTTACTTAGCATCTAAAAGCTTCTGGTGTTGGATGCAGCCAGCTAGGTTCTCTTCTAATGTAATAAAATCTGCTTCAGCAAAGCTTATACAGAGCCATCTCCAGACTCCAGAAATAATAGACTATAAATTACTGGATCTCCCATTTGATAAAATGAAGTGTAAGTTAGCACAGTCCTGAATGACCACTCCACATGCTATTCTGAGTGGCTCAAAGTGAACTTTGACACAAGGACTGGAGCGAGCACAAAGCAGAGCTAGATCCAGGATTAATTCGCTTAAGCCCAGCTCCTCACTACTCACCTATGAGTCCAGTTCCAGAATCCAAGTAGAGAAGGGGGGAACAAAGCTCCTAGCTTTTTCCCTACTGTCTGCATCTCTTTCACATTTCTTATCTTCTTATGAAGAAGCTAAACAGGCTCAACTAAAATAACTAAATGATTAAGCCCTATACAGACAATCTCCAGAGATTCACAAAACTGCATTCAAGACAGTTACAGAGACAACTCTGAGGATGACTTGATGTACCAGCGATTTACCATATTTGGGGCCATACAAAATTCCTGTCAAGGATCTGCCTATATCAACATGGGAATCAAGAACCAACCATTCAAATGGGCCCTGCTGCCAAGCCTCTTTATAATGCCATCTCTTCATATTGTTCCATTTAACAAAACTGCAGCCCATCATCTAACCTTAAATCCGTGTGCCAATGATACACAGCCAGAGTGTGCTACTCCCTAGAGCAGGAAATCAACATGATGACCCACCAAACACCATTCAGAAGATGCTGAGACTCATGAATTACAATAGGAAAGAAAAGATAGAGAAGTAGTCAGCCAAATACATGCTGTGCCAAAAGTGCACTACAACCCCCCACACCACTCTGCCTAATCCTAGCTGGGCTGACACCAACCTGATTAGACAGGCCAATAAGATCTCGAACTGAAACAGGAACTCCTGAACTGGGTTCTTTAGAACCCAGGAAGCAGCAGAGTAAATCATTAAAGACCAAATAAGATCTTGATGAGGTGAGGGAGGGTTTCGGATAAATGGAATGCTGGTAGAACACAGGGAGCAAAAGTTAACCTGAGCCCAGGTGGAACCTTGCTTACTAGAGTATTAAGCATGAGTTGGGACAACTATTCTAACCAGAGAAATTGGCTCCAGTGAGGGCAGTTTGGCAATCCAAGGTACGGCATGCATATGGCTGGCAAAATTCAGGGTGACTGAAGCAAAAGTTTCAGAACCATAAAGACTACAATGGAGGTAGAGCACAAAATTCTCAAGAGATGAATCTTTGTTAAGAGTGAGGAAGAACTACATGGTGGTTTTCGATCTGTTGATGCCCAGCAAGAGTTCATACTGGCTATAAGCAGGGGTGCAGGCTGTAATTGCAGGAGAGGAGGTTCACAAAAATAATTCAGTCCTACAGCCCAAACTGTGTTCTCTACTAAAAGGAATCAAGGCCCCCTAGAGAAATGGCTGACTCCATGTATGGTGCAGGATACAGATCCTGGAACATCTTTTTTTTTTGCCAGAAAGCAAGGAAACCATCGAAGTCCAACAGGATCACGTCAAAAGGCCATTGGAGTCAACTTGAAGAGATACTTATTAACCTAAGATGAGACAATATGAGCATCTAAAACAATTAATAGTGACTACAATGGGCTGAAACACATCAAATGCAAACAATAATCTATGAGTTCATAACCATATTCAGAAAAAAAAAACTATTGGTCACTACAGTGGAGGTTACTAGGTCACTAACTCATTATTCTGAAAAATGACTTAAAATGGGAGGTAGGGTGTAGAATTAGGTATTTATCCAGTTTCTCCTGTACAAACGTAAATGTTTAGGGAGATTGAAGTAGATGAAACAAATCTGGCAAAATGGAGATAACTGTTTAATCCAGGTGTTTGGTACATGGAGATTCATTATATTTCTTTTCTGTATATTTTATATCTGAACCTCCTCCGAAAAAAAAAAGCAAGACAGAATGTGAGCTAAGCAGCTTAGAGTTTAGGCAAGGCTTCTGCCTACAAGAGAGACTAGGATATGAGGTGCAATGTTAGTCCTGATGGGCCGAACCAACTGGAGGGATATACAGAGATGCCAAGTTGCAGAGGTATCATGTTGCCCAGCACTTGAGCTAGAATCCTAGATTCTAGATCTGGTTGGTAGCAGGTTTACTAGGTGGTAGATCTGACGCTACCTATAGAACTTCCTTTGCAGTCATGATTAGCTCAGAAACTACAAAAGGGCTTGCTCTTGAAAATGGAGACTGTCTTTGTCCATTTCATGCTGCTATAACAGAATGCCACAGACTGCATAATTTAAAAAAAGAAGAAGAAAGAAAGAGAGAGAGAAGGAAGGAAGGAAGGAAGGAAGGAAGGAAGGAAGGAAGGAAGGAAGGAAGGAAGGAAGGAAGGAAGGAAGGAAGGAAGGAAAAAGAAAAGAAAAGAATTTCTTGCAGTTCTGGAGGCTAGGAAGTCCAAGGTCAAAGAACATGCCTCTGGTGAGGGTCTTCTTGCTGCATCATCCCATGGCAGAAGGGCAAGAGAGAGTGAAAGAGCAAGAGGGCAAGAGGGGCTGAACTCTCTCACAAGGGCTAGCAGAGAAGTATGCACAGGTTAAGGGAAAAAGTCACAATGAATCCTGTAATGCACACTACTTTATCAAAAGCAGCTCAAAAAAGATCTCATTAACTCCCCCAACTCATCTCCACCCACATCTAAAGAGCCACACACAGCACCACCAAAGGCAGCAGAATGAGAACAGCGTTCTCCTCTATAGACCAGCTGTGAGTATCCAGACAGACAACCGACCTCGACAGCTCCACAGCAGCCCCAGAACAGCCCCTCCCTAACCACCACTCAAGTAACCAGCTGGGAAAGTATTCAGAAAACCCGCATCCTGACACACCACTGCCAAACAACTTAAACAGCAAAGAACAACCCATCTAAACAGCAATGCCGGCTGCCAGGAAAAGCTGTGTAGGGACAATGAGTAGAGGAAAAGCAGATCCCTTAGGGTCCACCAAGAGACCCAGTCTCTCAGCTTCAGCACTTCCAAATGCACAATCCATACACCTCTGGGGCCTGTGGATCTCCACGAGGCATATTGTCTCCTTCCATCTCCTCAAAGATAAATGAGCAGGCAAGCTGGCCAGAAAACCACTCACGGTATTACTCTTCAAAGAATCTTTATAGGGTCAAAGAGGAATGGGTCTACAGGCTACACGTATTCCCCGAAGATTTTCAGGATGATGTCAGAATCCCTTTCCAGATGTGTTTAACACTTTGTGGTCACTTGTATTCTTGCCACTGAGCGCCAGTGCTTTGTTCATTTGGACTGATTCCAGCTCACACTGACTCCAGCTTCCTGGATCTGATTACATTTAGCCAAGACTGTCATCCATACTGTACCTTTTCAAAGAGTCCTAAAAACAGCTCTTCACCTACTCTTTCAAAACAAGTAATAATACCTGCCAAAGAACGGGGAAAAAAGATGCAGAAAAAGAACATAATTAGCATACTACCAAGAGACCAAAAAGTGAAGGGAGAGGAGAAACTAAAAAATTACATGTGGGCTCATACTTATTTCCAAAGTGGGGCTAATATCCTTTTGCTTGTGTCTAAGGCACCAATTTTAAACTGTTACTGGGAAAAAAAAAAAAAAGAGAGAGAGAGAGAGAGAGAGAAAGAAAAAAGCAGGCCCAAATCTTTTTTTTTTAGTAGAGACTGGGTTTCGCCACATTGGGCAGGCTGGTCTTGAACTCCTGACTCAGGTGATCCACCTGCGTCGGCCTCCCAAAGTGTTGGGATTACAGGCATGAGCCACCGCGCCCAGCCTTTTCCAAATCTTAAAGTAAAACTTTCAGCATACAAAATAAGAATTGGTGAGAATTCCATTCCCTAGTTATTTACCCCATAGGCTGAAGAGCTGCCTCTGCCTCTAAGGATCAGGGCATTCTGTGTTTGATGGCAGAACCTAAGTCAGAATCCAGCACAATCCCTGACAAGTGAGAAGAACCTCAGGGTGAGTTGTCCTGACCTTGAAATTGCTTCTCTAACTCTTCAATTAAAAAAATATATAAGAGCTGGGCACAGTGGCTCATGTCTGTAATCCCAGCACTTTGGAAGGCTGAGGCGGGTGGATCACCTGAGGTCAGGAGTTGGAGAACAGCTTGACATGGCGAAACCCCGTTTCTACTGTAAATAAAAAAATTAGCCAGGCATGGTGGTGGGCGCCTGTAATCCCAGCTACTTAGGAGGCTGAGGCAGGAGAATCACTTGAACCCGGGAGGTGGAGGCTGCAGTGAGCCAAGATCACGCCACTGTACCCCAGCCTGGGTGACAGAGCAAGACTCTATCTCAAAGAAAAAAAAAAAAAAAAATCAAGTGGGAGATCCCCTCCTGCCACCTCAGTTGTTTGAACTCAGCTACTCTAGGTCCACCTTGTCCAGACCAAGGGCTCCCATGAGTGACAGTGAGACAGATCTGATCACTTAGAGGGCTAAAGGTAATTTTACAAAACCTGAAGATGTATAAGGAGAATGCAGCTGCTGCTCAGAAACTCCACTAGCCCAACTTGAAAAGACATCATCTACAGAGTAATACCCAGTTCTCAATTCTAGGCCTAATAGTTTGGCTGAGTGTCTCAGAAAAATGCCCTAAACTTTTCTGGTCTTCTTTTCCCCACCTAATGCAGGAAAACTAAGCTAAAATAAATTTTGTCACCAAACCAAAATGAAGCTCTCCAGGTGGTATGACTACTATACTCAGGAGACGTGAACTTCCCTTAACCCAAAAATAGCTATCTGGAAGTCAGCATCCTCAGAGTACATTTCAGATGCAAACTAGAAATATGTCGGTGTAAACTATGAAAGTCCAGAGCCGTTGCTTGAGTAAAACTAGATGCAGCAAAACCATGGGCTTTATGCATGACTGGTATTGTAAGAGAGGCCACAGGGAGTAGAATTAAATATGACACCTTCTTGACATATGATCAAAGCTCCTTCTAAACTCAATTTGGGGCACCATATATCACAAACCGGACAGCAAGAAATTAAGTAAAATATAAGTCTTTTTTTATGCCATCCCAATTACATCTTGGTCAGTTCACAAACATGTTCCAGCAAATGCTGGAGGAGTTTTTCTCTCTTTAGGAGTCCTCTCTCACTTTACCCTGTTTAACAAAAGACCTCACACACTTAGAAAGAGGATGGAGGCAGGCCAGCTTTGGGACATGCTGCACGGGGAGGACTGACTGTCCCAAAGAGTGAGCTCTACACCCCTCTGACAACTCCACAATAGACCAGCTACACACAAATGCCTGAAATAAGGAAGTCCATCAAGAAAATGAACAGTTGGCGAGATCAAGGCTTCTGGCCCAAAGGGCCTGCAGCTGGTCTGGCCATTCATCAAAAAATCTGAATTTAAATGGAGACACATTTGACTGTGACATGTAAGAAAAGAACTGGAGTGACAAAGGGTCTTGATTTTGGTTTCCTTTCCACCCTACACATCTGCCAATGGAAGAGTGAGAGTGCCTGTGGTGCTCCTGACACATCTGGGGTAGTTCCCATTCACAGTGCTCACCCTTTGGGATTTCCACACATTACAGGGTCATCGTCCATCTATGCTAACCTAGAATGTCCAGATAAAAGCTCCTGGTTAGAGACTGGAGAGAAAATTGTCAAATCTGAAAGCCCACGAACTGTCTCAGCCAGGGGGAACACATGTAGGAAAGACTACAGAATCAGATGTCAGAAGCCTAATTTCAGATTGGCCCCTACAGATTTATGACTGTGAGTAATTCACTTACTTTCTCTAGGCTCTGTTATTCTCACATCAATAATGAGAAAAGAGGACCAAACAGTCCCCCAGATCCCTTCCAATCGTAACATCCTCTGACTTTATGATTAAAGAGTGGTACTAATAAGGCTAAATCTGTGGCTTAACCCCAATAGGAGTTTTCCAGGATTATACTAAGAAAACTATTCCACACAGACAGAGCCACTCTGACCATGTCCCTCTCTACACCAGCCATCATACAGATATGTGCCAATGGTATGAGAAGTCCTTTTTACAGAAGACATTGACTGATTAAATAATAGGCTGATTTATTCATTCAACCAACAAATATTTACTAAGCACCTTCTAGGTATTTACGGATACAACAGAACAAAACAGACAAAACCCCTTCCCTTATGGAGCTTACATTTCAGTGAAGGAGGAGGGGAAGTCAGATATCAAATAGGAAATATGAAGTGGGGTATATTTTATGCAGAGTAGCCTAGAGGTTCTTGATGAGGTTACTTTTTTTTTCTTTTTCTTTTTTTTTAATTATACTTTAAGTTCTGGGATACATGTGCAGAATGTGCAGGTTTGTTACATAGGTACACATGTGCCATGGTGGTTTGCTGCACCCATCAACCCATAATCTACATTAGGTATTTCTCCTAATGCTATCCCTCCCCTTGCCTCCCACCCCCCGACAGGCCCCGGGTGTGTGATGTTTCCCTCCCTGTGCCCATATGTTCTCATTGTTCAACTCCCACTTATGAGTGAGAACATGCGGTGTTCGGTTTTCTGTTCCTGTGTTAGTTTGCTGAGAATAATGGCTTCCAGCTTCATCTATGTCCCTGCAAAGGACAAGAACTCATTCTTTTTTATGGCTGCATAGTATTCCATAGTGTTTACGTGCCATATTTTCTTTATCCAGTCTATCACTGATGGGCATTTGGGTTGGTTCCAAGTCTTTGCTATTGTGAATAGTGCTGCAATAAACATACGTATGCATGTGTCTTTATAGTAGAATGATTTTTAATCCTTTGGGAAAGGCCTTTGATAAGGTGACTTTTGAGCAACAATCCAAAGCAGTGAGAGAGTGAGCCATGCAGACACTATGGGAAGAATGTTCCAGGCAGAGGGAACAGCAAAGCCCTGAGACAGGACAGGGTCAAGCATGCCTGGCATGTTAAAGGAAACACCATGAGCCCAGTGTTTATTAAGAGGAGAAAGAACAGGAAAGTAGTAGGAAACTCAGTGAGACAGATAGTAGGAGCCAGATCATATAAAAAATGGAAAGTCACTGGAGGATTTGAACAGAGGAGTAAACATGATCTGAATTCCATTGCAAAAGGATTGTTCTAGCTGTTATATTGAGAGTAAACTGAAGGAGGCAAGAATGGAAACAAGGAAACCAGTTGGGAAACTACTGAGATAATCCAGGTGAGAGATAATGGCAGATGGGCCCAGGGCAACAGCAGTGAAGAGTAAAGAGGGACAGAGTCTGGGATATATTCTGAAGTTGAATCAATAGGACACTGGAGGACAGGATGATCTTGGAAAATCTTGGGACTACTGCAGAACCTAATGAAACTAAACGGCACTAAATTCCAACATCCACTGTGAAATCCTAAGACTAGGGATTTGTTCATCTCTGTCACCTAGCATCCAACCCAGTACTTCGCACATAATGAGGATACAAAAAATCTTGAATGAATAAATGTGGAACTGAATATATTACAAAGCCAAAAGATGTGCAGTTTGATAGGTCACTGGGAGACCAAAAAGCATCTGGTAGTAGACATATTTCACCAACAATGAATACCCCTCCCCTGAGTGAATCTTATTTATTTTTATTAAAAGTTCCTCTTTATAACTTATTTCACAGTAGTAAGCAATGACGCTGACAACTTCACATAATACAGCTAAGAATCTGAACAACTTGGCCATTTCCCTGAGAGGCCAGATGCAGTCACCAAACCTTACACCGCCTCAGCAACCCCCATCTAAAATACAGGGACAAATATTACACAAACAGTAAGCTCATGTTCTTACAGATACTAAATCATGAGGGTAACTAAAAAGGTATGCTTATGAATAATAATATTATAATAAACAAGGAATAAAATAAGCCAAATCTATACTATTCCTATAGGAGAAGCCAATGGGCTACCCTTGAATGTGCTCCACTTCCTCTGTGAAGCTGAGAACAAAAATGTCTAGATTTTTTTTTTCCCAATAACACTGCTCTGAGAAAGGTGACAATTCCCAACTGCAGAAGCTCCTCGGTCAAGGTGACTCTTGAGAGTCCCAAAGTTCTTAACCCACAGAGACTGACAATGTACAATATATAGAAGCAGAAAACTGAGCATAGGAAAAAGGGTACATTATAAACTACATTCTGGCAGCAGTTTCCTCGGTTAAGTCATTGATCATCTTGAAGGGCTAAATTAAAACCCAACATTAATCAGGCAGTAGGTGTAAAAAACATCTTATTTACCAAAATAGAAAAAGGAGGAAGAAAAATAAGACATGTAAAGTGTTTGAGATCAAATTACATTGTAAGGAAAGCTGCAATATTTGGGAGACCAAGACCTAGACAGATTCATCAGCTGAGTTGGAAATCATTTGATGTGACCTTGGACTAATTATTTAACTTCTGTGCCTCTGTCTCCCATCCGTGCCTGAGTCTCCCTTCAATGTGAAGGAGAACAAATGATTTCAGCCCCCTCCTACCTTAACAGGGATGTTATGAGGCTGAGATCATGTCTCTGGTAGCTCCAGGGGTTCCCTGCAGAAAGGCACTCCACAAACAGAGGACACTGTCTTTAGTAGGATAATTAAGGATCAGGCTGCTCTTAGAAACACCCCCACAGTATGGAGGCTCCCTCTCCCTGGCATCATTTGGCTTCAGAGTTGGGCAACCAAATATGCCTAAATAACATGACAAACTCAGGGTTTGGGGCCAGCATCTTGACAAATACTGTCAGGAGCCCTAGATGTGAATCCATTCTCACAAAGATAATAACTATATTCAAGTGTTTAATAAACATTTAGTAATGCTTTTAAGTCACCAGTATCTTCACAGAAATGACCATACTATTGCCCATCTATTAGAAGAGATGGTGTTCAAGGTATGAAGTAGCAGAAGGTTTGTGATCATGAACCCCTGGGCAAGTTAAGATCCTCAATTTCCACCTCTATAGGTGGAAGTATAGGCCTAACAATACTAAGGATTAAAAGTGAAATGCTGCTGGCGCAGCCCTGGGCTCACAAAAGCAGCAAAACAAGTACTAAAGCCCTCCTCCCTCCCACAGTTCTGCCCAATAAATAACAAGTGCTGTTAATTCTTTAATTGTGGATCCGAGGAAAATGAAACAGGGTTCATCCATAAACATCTTATCTGCCTTGATTCGCCTGTAACTCCTTGACTGGAGCAGAGTAAACAAGCTGAACTTTAATTAGGATCATAACATAGAAAAGATCCTAGGTAAGCCAGGCTCATAAACTCCAGACAATTGGGAGGAGACTGGTTTTTAATGGACTGCTCCATACTTGGCTTAGTCAATGACAGAAGCAGACCCAGTCCTTTGTCCCAGCTTCCCAAAGAAATCCATTAGCCAGGCCCACATAGCTTCAGTTCGGATGTGGGGTCAGAGGCTTCTATTCCGGTGATTGTGGTCTAAGAATAGAACTCCCAAACACAAGGCAAATGGATTCACAAGAATTGTGTTCATCTACTATCCACGTTACCATCTGAGGACTATTTAAAGCACAAGGCCAGAAAGTCCCTCTCTGAATGGGAGGACCAACAAGGGGAAACAGGCAGGGCATGTTTTTAATATAGTTCTGCTACAACTTGCAAATATAGTGCAACTTGTAGAGCCCCAGTCTGGATGCCAGGATCTTGAGATACACATCCATCCCCAACAGCTCAGATATCTCACTTGGCTACCTGTCAACCATTGAGCAAGGAATTGTCAAGTCCATTTGACAAATGGGCAAGTGGGAAGCATGGAAGGACAGATTTACACAGTGCTAAGTCCACTGCTAATAACAGCAATAGCTAAAGCTGATTGTGTGCTTCTACATGCCAGGCCCTTACTAGACATGTCACCTTCACTCACTGTAACTTCACAACCTCCCTATAAAATAGCTAGTTATTTTGTGCACATTTAGCAACAAGAACAGTGAGGTTCTGGGAGATTAAGCAATTTACTCTCATGATAAAACTTACATGTGGCACAGCTAGGATTTGAACCCAGTTCTTTCTAACACTAGCACTTATTTGGGGTTTTGTTTGTACCATGCTGCTTCTCTTGGTTTCTTTCTGCTAACTGCTAACTTAAGAATGCAAGGAACCTATAATCCAAAACCATACTCTAAGCATTAAATCTCATAACTTGTGACTTATGTCATCGATTTGGTGAGCAAAGAGAATTAAGTAGTCCAGAGCCAACAGCAGAGTCTTCAGGGACAGACACCAGATCACAACTCCAATTAGGGGGACTAAACAGATAAATTCCACATCAAAGGAATCTTTACTAGGAAAAAAATCACGTGACCTTCAGCCTCTGATAAGCCTTCATCTCATCATTTCTCCTGTCCTGACACTCCTACACTTCAACTAGCTTCAAATATTCTGTATCCACACCAAAGACTGATTCAGCACTTTGCAATCACAAACCCAAAGGCAAGTTCCCTGCGGCTGCATCAGTATGAAGATTTTATTTTGCAAAGCTACTTCCCTGACCAGCCTCCCTGCGCAGACCTCTTCAAATTTCCCAGATTAAGAACACATTCGAAGTGACAACTCCAGGCCTTACCATGTTCAACAAAGTGGTCACAATGTGTCAGATGAAGGGCAAGATCAATTCTCTGGGTGTCTTGCATCTACATCTCTTACAGAAAGTTACCATCATCAAAATCTTTAGCATCACTCAAATCATCAACAATAGTTAAAAGAAAAATAACACACACACACACAAAAATTAGTAGCAAAGATAAGCCAGTACAAGTAAGTGTGACACAGTCCAAACCAAGCTGGGCACATTCTCACAATCCCTTGGAAATGACTTTACCTGAAGGCTATGTGACTCATTTAACTCGGCACTAAGATGGAAAGGTCTAGGGCTCTACAGAAGTCCCTGGTAGGGAAGTGACTGAGGCCTGTGCTGGAGAAGGATGTGCCGTGTCGCTGGGTTCTGGGCCTGGGTGGTCGGTGGGTGGGATGGAGGCAACCTTGGAGCAGCACTTGGAAGACACAATGAAGAATCCCTCCATTGTTGGAGTCCTGTGCACAGATTCACAAGGACTTAATCTGGGTCGCCGTGGGACCCTGTCAGACGAGCATGCTGGAGTGATATCTGTTCGAGCCCAGCAAGCAGCTAAGCTAACCTCTGACCCCACTGATATTCCTGTGGTGTGTCTAGAATCAGATAATGGGAACATTATTATCCAGAAACATGATGACATCACAGTGGCAGTGCACAAAATGGCCTCTTGATGCTTCATATCTGTTCTTCAGCAGCCTATCACAGGAACTCGATCCTACCTATGTTAATTACCTTATAGAACTACTAAAGTTCCAGTAGTTACGCCATTCATTTAATGTGCATTGGGCACTTTTCTATTTATTTAAGAGTCAATTGCTTTCTAATGCTCTATGGACCAACTATCAAGATATTAGTAAGAAAGGATCATGTTTTGAAGCAGCAGGTCCAAGTCACTTTGTATATAGAATTTTGCTATATTCAATAAAGCTGTTTGGAGGAAAAAAAAAAAAAAAGAAGTCCCTGGTAGGAAAACTTCATGCTTTTCCAAGCCAGGTCTCCAGGGCCTGGCTCTGACATGGTTACCACTTCCACAGAGAAGTTGACAACAACTGGTCACATTCTTTTCTCTACCCTATTCCTCCCCATCAGGTGAAGACAGCTAACTGCTATGTATCTTATCTAAGGAGGCTAACTTGCAGCAATGATGTGGCATGACAAATGAGAAGTATGGGGATCTTGAACAGTCAAAGTACACAGTTAACATGAAAAAGAACAGGCTGTTCACCAAGTTAACAGTTTTCAAGTCCACAGCCAGTATTTTCCCCATATTCATTTCTCATAAATCTATATCAAATCAGGAGAGATGGTGAAATGAGGCTCTAAGCTTCCATGCACCAATCTTAAGGGGAAAAAAAATGTCTTTTCTTCTAAGAGGGGCGCCCTAGCTATAACCTCTTTTGAGGTGGTTGAATGCGCTTGGTGTTCTGAGTAAAAAAGAAAAAAAAAAAAATTTTTTCCCTATTTAGAGAAATGGAGAAATTAAATGGTTTATATACAGACCCGATCTCTTTCATAGAGTTCGCTTGGAGGTAATACCACAATTTCAGGCCCTCTTTGAAGAAATACCATCTCATGTTGGGTTCTAATTAAAGATATGCTGTTTTGCCAGGCGCGGTGGCTCACACCTGTAATCCCAGCACTTTGGGAGGTCGAGGCGGGTGGATCACCTGAGGTCAGGAGTTTGAGACCAGCCTGGCCAACCTGGTGAAACCCCGTCTCTACTAAAAATACAGAAATTAGCTGGGCATGGTGCGGGTGCCTGTAATCCCAGCTACTCGGGAGGCTGAGGCAGGAAAATCACTTGAACCTGGGAGGCAGAGGTTGCAGTGAGCTGAGATTGCACCATTGCACTCCAGCCTGGGTGACACAGCGCGAGACTCCGTCTCAAAAAAAAAAAAAAAAAAAAAAAAAAAGTTTTAAAACATTAACCTGTAAGTTGTCCATATTAAATAATAAGCATTTAGGGTAGGGGCTGGATGTATAATACTAAGTCAAGGAAGTTCAAAATACAGATCATTCAGTAACAGTGGTAGTGACAAAAGAGATCCTGGCTAATGCTACCACCATCCTAATCCTGTGGGAAAATGCCACCTGGAAACATTTCTATCAACCACACCATCAGATAGGGAAGCTGAGTAATTGGTCCAATTGCCAGACATTGACATATTCAAATCAATCAATCAGTAGTCACCAAGTGACTAAAAAATGGACGACACTCCACTGTGTGCTACAGTATACATCAGGCATTTCTAGTCCTAGTCCTGCTCTTTAACTTTCAAGGGCAAATCAGGTTCAACCTTAATGTGAAAGAATAAACAATAAATCAGAGAGCATTTATTATAAATTGCCAAAGAAGGTTTAGTCCAGTTAGCCAAGTTACCTCACTATTTCTCAAATGCTAAACCCACTCCGAATGAGAGGAGCTGCTCCATCAACCAAATAGATCCAGATTGTCTCTACGGAAGAAGCAGCAGAGCTGAGAAGCCCACTGATCAAGACTACATCTGCCCTTTCTCTCTAGATTCCTTAGAAAAGAGAGCCACCCCCTCCTCCATCTCAGTCTGAGATGCACCAAGGATGAAACTTTCTACAAAAGAGGAAGGTCTGAAGGACACTAGCAACTGTCATGAGTTTCCCTATGACTCGAAGCCTCTTGGCTCTAGCATAGGGCAGCCGTAGTCCACATTCAGAAGCATCTTGTTTCCTGTTCTCTAGGTTAGAGCCCCAGCTAAGAATAGCACCCCATTCATGCTGCTGTGTACACATCCTTTTCACTTGCTATTTTCTCTCACACACACATAAAGCCTGGGTCTTGTACATTCTCCAAGGTAAATGCAAATATTTATAAATGGGCATAGAGCAGCAGTTTTATTCCCTGTCCAGTCTACAAAAAGGCACTACCTAGAAGAATTCCACACCAGAGCTGAGTGACACTGGAATAACTGGGCCACAGGCTCCCTCTCTGAAGTTCCAAATAGAGACTCACACTCAGAAATAGTAACCTAGTGGAAAAACATATAGGATGCCCAGTACCTGTGCAGAACTTCACCTCTGTGCATGACCTAAACTTAAAGAAAACCAGAAGTTTGTAAAATTGATCTCTTTTTATTACATGAAATCATGTGAAATTATCAACAAAATGGTAATGTCATATGATTTAACCTAATAGAATCCTAAAAAGCAAATCAAGCATTTAGTTAACAAACAAGAAGGCAAAATCCATTGTTTCACAGGTGGTTCCACTATGGAACACTTTGTAAGACAGGCCTAGCATTATTAAGAAACATCTATTCGCTCGTGGTTCCATGCCTATATCCATATGTGTTCCTGGCCCTCAAGAGACATGGTACAGGCAAGTGAACAGACAAATACCACATAGTATGGAAACTACTACTCTACAGAGAAGTGCAAAATAAGAACCCTATATATAACTCAATTATAACATTTCTCAATGACACTGAATTCTGCCTGGTTGTTTGTATGTGAGCCTCACTAGTGAGATGATGCACGCTCAGAGGCAGGAACCCTATTTATTTGTCTTTAAATCCCCAGCATACAGCACAGTTCTTGCACACAGTCAATGCTAAATGATGTTTTCCCAAAGACTCAATGACTTAGAGGCCAAGTAGCCTCTGTAAAAATGAGGTGAGTAGTGACATTTCCATTAATAACTTTCAGGTTTTTATGTTTTAGACCAGACTATTAATTATAGCACTGGAAAGAGAATAACAGACTCCTGATTACAGAACTACAAAGAAAAGCAGCCAGGGGGTGGCGGTGGGGAGACTATACTTTATAATCAAAATAAATCTGAAAATATAGACTAAAGTCTGCCTCTAACTGGGAGTATGGCAGCATCTTTTTGTCTCTCAATTTAATCTCCTTTTATTTCAACTGATTTTCCTTACAAGTACAACAGAACCGTCAACTGCAAAAGGTGTAAAGGAGTTCTGAGAACAAAAGCAAAGGGGACAAACCCAACCACCACAGCTCAGGTGTGAAGGGTACCACGTGTCTTTTGGAAAAGAGTGTCCACCGGGGGATGGGGGCAGATGGGCACTATGCCCTCTAGGAACTAGGATGCCTTTTATGAGTTCAAAAAAAGCCAAAAAAATAAAATAAAATTCATATAGATACCAAGATAGGTAATTAAATGTTGAATTAAAGGGCCAACACGAGAGCAGAGATTAGGCTGACTGCCAGGTGGTCAGAGTTGAAAGAGATAAAACACACATACACACAAACACACACGCAAACTCCTCCCAGAGTTAAAAAATAATAATAATAAAAAAGTCATTTGGGTCACCTTTTAAACCCATAGAGCAATCATTTCTAAAAGAAACAGCAGGTACAAAACTAACCTCAAGAAAAACCGTCATCTTTCAAAGCTGAATATTCTGACGCAGGTTCAAGAAGTCTTGCCCTCCCATCAAATAACCAAAGCTTTGGGAAAGGGCAGCACAGAGCTCTCCCTAATATGAAATTTTTTATCTATACATTAACTTCTAAAGAGACACTGACCCAAGCACCATACTGTTTGGAAGTAGAAGTCTTTATCCTAATGAATTGATCTCATCAATTTAGCTGCACATTTGATCCCAAGACCCTTTGTGGACCTGATAACCCTGGGGAGGCCCTTAAGTGAAGCTGTCCCTAGGGTGGCCCACTTCATCACAGTGACCAGCAGACAGGAAAGGGCCATTGGGGAGATTCTTATTTTATTATGTAAGTCAGAGGAAGTCACGTTTAGCTCCTCTGCTCTATTGCAGCATCCTTATTTCTACCCGGTACAACAAGCAGATGTAGAAAAGGAAGTCTGTCTGCATAAATGAAAACAAAAGGGCTAGCCACTCCCATCTGATGGTAGGTGGTCCTCCACAAGTACCTAACTACAAACACCCACAGTTAAGTTTCTCTCTCTTCTTCTCTCTCAAACCCATTTCTTTTGTTTTTTAGGGATTTTGTTGTTGTTGTTAGCTTGTTTTTGAGACAGGGTCTTGCTCTCTTACCCAGGCCAGAGTATAGAGGCATGATCACAGCTCACCGTAGCCTCCACCTCCCGGGCTTAGGTGATCCTCCTATCTCAGCCTCCCGAGTAGCTGAGACCACAGGTGGGCACCACCAAGTCCAGCTAATTTTTAAATTATTTGTAGAGATGGGGTCTCCTTATGTTGCCCAGGCTGGTCTCAAACTCCTGGGCTCAAGCAATCCACCCACCTCAGCCTCCCGAAGTGGTGGGATTACAGGTGTGAGCCACAGTGCCAACCTAAACTCATTTCAATTTACTTCCAAGGAATGGAAGAAGTGCAAAGGTCAGGTTCAGCAGCCCTATGGGAAAAGCATAGGCTTTAGAGGCAGACTTTGCGATCCTGGATCCCAGTTCCTAGGACCTGTGTGACCGTGAGCACGTATCTTAATTTCTGAGCCTTAGTTTCCTCACCTCTGAAAAGAGGACAATAATATCCACCTCACTAAGGTGGTGTGGGATAGTTGCTATGTTTGTTTTGTTTTTGTTTTTAAGCCTCTAAGACCAGAGGTTTTGTGAGTGCCGGATGACTTCATTTCTAACTCAGGCAAGCAGAAACCGGATATGAAACTGAAGAAGACTGACATCCACATATGGCCTAGGCATGAACAAATTCTGCTTGCTTGCATGCATGCATGGCTAGGATGCTAGCATTTCAAGGAGCCAGCTCCATGAGTTTATAGTCATACTGGAGAACCATTCTATAGTGATGAGTACAGCACATTTCCACAGACACGCTCAACAGCTCTGCAAAATTCTCTCCCTAGTCTAGAATTCCTGGGTTGGCCAACTCTACACAGTTGGTCTGAATAAAACCCAAAGACTGCCAAGACCAGTCAAGGTTTTTTTTTTTTTTTTTTTGAGACGTGTCTGTTGCCAGGCTGGAATGCAATGGGGCAATCTCAGTTCATTGCAACTTCCGCCTCCTGGGTTCAAGCAGCTCTCCTGCCTCAGCCTCCTGAGTAGCTGGGATTACAGGCACGCACCACCACGCCCAGCTAATTTTTTTGTATTTTTAGTACAGACGGAGTTTCACCATGTTGGTCAGGTTAGTCTCAAACTCCTGACCTCGTGATCCACCCGCCTTGGCCTCCCAAAGTGCTGGGATTACAGGCGTGAGCCACCATGCCCGGCCCAATGTCTTTCTTTTTAAGGAACATAAAGTAACTTGAAAAAGACCCAGAGAATTCATTCTAACATGAAATCAGTCTTGCTAATAAAGTTACTCCCTCTATCAAAATCTATACTCTTCTCAAGATATCTGTCAAAAATTGTAACTGCTGCAGACATACGGAAAAACTGGCCACACAGCAGCATAAACTCCCTCTGGCTAAAAAGTACATCAAAAGTCTTTTCATTTGGCTGAGAGCAGCAGCTCATGCCTATAATTCCCAGCACTTTGGGAGGCTGAGGCAGGCGGATCACCTGAGGTTGGGAGTTCAAGACTAGCCTGGCCAACACGGTGAAACCCCGTCTCTACTAAAAATACAAAAATTAGCCCAGCATGGTGGCGCATGCCTGTAGTCCCAGCTACTCGGGAGGCTGAGGCACAAGAGCTGCTTGAACCCTGGAGGCAGAGGCTGCAGTGAGCCAAGATCACGCCACTGCATTCCAGCCTGGGTGACAGAGCAAGACTCCGTCTCAAAAAAGAAAGAAAAAAATCTTTTCATTTAACTTCCAGGTCAGGGTATCTTTATATCAATTTAATGCCAACCACAATACTACCTACTGCTCTTCTTTGGGGAAGGGGAACTAAAGAAGGTGGCCTCCAACTACTTTCTCTTTCCCTGTGCTGCTGCCTCCTTCCAACCTACAAAAAAGGGAAGAGTCTGACATTCAGAATTAACCTTGCAAAGAGATTCTGTTTGCTAGCCCACAGGCATTTTGTTTGTTTGATTTGTTTTTCTGCTGTTGCCACTGCTGTCACCTTCCTGACCAAGAGGCCCACAGACTAGCACTATTTTAGATTCATTTCTGGCAGTGAGTGGATTTGTAAAGATTGCATTTGTAGTATCTGCTGGGTCCCAAAAGTGTGGAAGGACAAAAGACCATAGCCTTCTCTTTTTTTTTTTTTTTTTTGAGACAGAGTCTTGCTCTGTCGCCCAGGCTGGAGTGTAGTGGCGCGATCTCGGCTCACTGCAAGCTCCGCCTCCCGGGTTCACGCCATTCTCCTGCCTCAGCCTCCTGAGTAGCTGGGACTACAGGCGCCCGCCACCTCGCCCGGCTAATTTTTTGTATTTTTAGTAGAGACGGGGTTTCACCGTGGTCTCGATCTCCTGACCTTGTGATCCACCCGCCTCGGCCTCCCAAGACCATAGCCTTCTCTTAAATTCAGCTCAGAACCAACCCCATGCCTCAGCTGGAAAAATTACTTCCATTAACATTGCTCCCAAATGGAGCCCTTCCACCCTCTGCCCAGCTTCCAGCCCAGGCCCTGAGACCCACACTGCTGTTTGTTTTGGCACCTGCAAGCAGCTTGTTCACAAGCATCCAGACTACAGAGCAAGAGGAGTTTCAGAAGGGCCCTCCAAAAAGGGAGTGGCCTGGGAAGAAAGTGACAGGCAGGGTCTAATGTCCCACAGTAGCTTGTTTTCACTGCCACTTTGGCTTTACCTACCATGGCCAGAAGCTATTCAAACACTCTGCCCAATGCCCAGTCACAGGATCCTATTAAGTCTCTGGAATCAACAGAGTACCTACCCTGGTTCCCAGAAAGCCAAAAGCAACTGTCAATTTCTCCCTCTAGGCAGTCTCTAGATGTAAGGGTTCCTTTCACCCCGCCTAGAAGGGCCCCCAACCCTGAAAATAAGAAGCAACACTATGAAAACAAACTACCCATTTCTCAACTGTTCAAAGATTAGACCTTGTACCACCTCCTTGCTGGCTCCCAAAGAGTCCTCATCTAAAAATGGAAATAATAACACAACATGCCTTGCTGTGTCTTCTGAAGACCTCTGAAGGGCTGTGGATATGAACTAAGATAACATACACTTAGCATACTGCCTGGCACATAGTAAGCAATCAATAAATATTACTTAGTATTGATATATTTTTATTATTCTAAGAATGAGTTTTAGTTATTATTAAAAGAGTAATCTTCCTAAAAGACATATTGTTCCAATCCAAGCCTAAAAGCTCCACAGTCAATTTTCAGTTTCTCATGCAAACACAAGGAACCAGTATGGCAAAAATCCTAAACAATAGATACTCTATAGGTTCTCATTTGGATTTTGAGTACATTATGTAATACACACATATATCCATCTATTCAATAAAGAGCTGTTTGGCACCAACAAATATATAGCACTGAACTAAGTATATGTGTGTATGGTATATGATACATGAATATATACATACATGTACACATATAATTAAAAGATACATTCATATATATATATATATATCTAGTTAGTACTTCTGAGCACCTACTATAGGCCAGACACTATATCAGGAGACACTGGAGATACACAGATAAGTAAGAGAAGGGCCCTGCCATCCGAAAGCTTATAGTCTAACAGAAGAATTATGATAACAGGTGCTAAGATAAAATTCCCATAGCAATCAGTGGATGCAAAAAGGAGAGAAATATACAGGTGATACTTTCTTAACTGACTTGCCAACTTATGTGACATACTTCAACTATTCTTCAAAATAAACTGGCTAAGTTGCATAGCACACTGGAGGCTGGTTGTGTATTACTCACATTTACTCCCACCAGCCAGGTTGGCTGCTTCAGGGTCAGTAGTTAGTTCATAATAGGTATACTTGTTATTTTAATTACATATTAAATTATTATATAATACAAACCAGTGAAATGTGAGTGTAAAAAAAAGATATTCCTATGAAAAAGAGGTTGAATGCTTGGAAAAAACTTGAAGGCAAGTTGGTAAAAAAAAAAAATGCTGCTGAATTAGATATGGGCAAGACAGCAGTAAAAGGTTGTAGTAGCGGAGCTTAAAAATCTGGAAGAATTCTGTCCTTCATTTCTCAAATGTATTTAAGAACTTGGTTCACTTAAACTGAAACTGGAAATCACAGATCAAATGTTAAATGTATAATTTATGAAAGAAAGTCAACAGAACTCTACTCGAAGGACCCATACTTTAAGAAAAAGTCCTGGCCCACATAAAAAGATTTGTGAATATGTGTGCATTTACTTTTTTTTTTCCCCTGAGACAGGGTCTCACTCTGTCGCCCAGGCTGGAGTGCAGTGGTGTGATCTCGGCTCACTGCAACCTTTGCCTCCCAAGTTCAAGCGATTCTCATGCCTCAGCCTCCCGAGTAGCTGGGATTACAGGCACCCGCCACCCGCCTGGCTAATTTTTGTATTTAGATGGGGTTCAACATGTTGGCCAGTCTGTCATTTACCTATTTTTAAATTAAAATAAAATGCTAACTGGATGATGACATGTGCCTGTAATCCCAGGTACTCAGGAGGCTGAGACTGTAGGATGGTTTGAGCCCAGGAGTTAGAGACCAGCTGGGGCAATAACAGAGAGACCCTGTCTCAAAAAAATTAAAATAAATAAAATGCTAGAGAATTGTTTTGTCTTCGTTTTTAAAGACTCTCTGTTATCACTGACTTTTGGAATTAACTGGCCAATTTCTAGTCCAATTGCCCCAAATAAGAAGGTATTTCCAGTATACCTGCCTATTTCTCAGGCTGATAACAAAATGAGTTTATATTCACGTAGCCCAATCCAACCAGGTAGCAGAAAAGGCTGCCCTGGGATTTTATAAAATAGACCTGTTAAATACTTCTCAAGTAGATCAAGTGCAGGTGGAATACTAAATCTTAGCCATATTTCAAAAGACTGAGATGCTAATGCCTGTGAACATGAGGTATACACTAACTACTCATGGCCTGAAGCACAGACCAAAAGGTGAAGGATGTCCCAAATACCACCTCAGTTTTGGTCACAGGTCTGGATACAACTTATTGGTTGATCCAAGCAACTGATGTTCCAATTTGACATGCGATGCTATCTCTGGAAAAAACAATGTCACAGGTGTTGAGAAAAGGTACAAGTACCAACTATCAAAAAGGAGTAAGATCCCTTCCCAAGACCCCTTTATAGTCAGTCTAATACCTTTTGGTTTATTTGCCTAGAATGCTGGACTTCTATACCACATAACAAGATTCCACACACTGACAACATCATTAGCTTCTCACCAGTGTTCTGCCATCGAGATGCAGTCGGTCAAGAGAAGCAGCAGAGTCTCACGTCAAGAGAGGTCTGCAGCAGCAGAAAGACAAGTAAAAAGGGAGACTTCAGTGGAATTTGAGTCACCTGACATTATTCTTAGATATTTAAAATACAGAGAATCCCACTGATGGAGGAGAGAAAAATAACCTTTTTTTTTTTTTCTTTAAAGACAGGCATTGGTATGAGTGAAATGAAAAGAACTGGGGAAGCCTTTGTATATGGAGAGCTCAGTTTATTTTTATTCTCTGCCAATAGAGGCAAGGTAATTCTATAAGCATCATTTAACTTTCTCACTAGAAACAAAATAGAGTAAGTCACTAATGCCTCGCACTCTAAACTTCCAACTCCAGAATCACTTGTTTTTTCCCTAAAAATTAAATTGATTTTTATAGAATGGTACCCAAATGTGTGATTTCAAAGGCAGATCCCAAAACTGATGGGATCCTCAATGACAGGATGAGGAGGCATTCTCAGTTTCAACTTCAACTTATTTTCTTCATTAGGGGTAGGCCTAGATGACTTCAAAAATCCCTCTCTTTCCCAAACTCTATGATTTCAAAGAAACGAAAGGAAATGAGTTTCAACTATAGCTGTCAAATTTTAAGTCAGGTATCAGCAAGAAATTCCTAATTTGAAAGCTGTCAATCAATGAAACAGGTTTCAAAATAGGTTGTGGAATCTTCTTCCCCAGAGACAGTTAAATATAGGCTAGGCAGCCATCTGTCTTGGTGGGATACAGCCCTTCCAGGAGGCCAGCATCAGAACAAAACCCTTCTTTCCCTCCCTCCCAGGGAGGCCAAGAATAAGAAGTGATTAAGGGCTATGAAGAAAAAAGGAAGGAGACAGCAGCCCAACCAGGCCAAGGTAAAGCTGTGGGCTAGGCGGCTGAGATTTCCTGTAGAAAAGGAAGATACAAGCTGCAAAGAGGAATATACAAGGGGAAAAAGACAGGGAATAACCACAGGGCTGTGAGCTCTTTGAGGAGGGCTGCGCCAATCTGCTTCCCAGCTGCAGCAGCTCAGTTTGGTCCTGGGGACTGGGAGCTCAGCCACAGCTCCTTGGGGAGGGTATTATTCCCCTTCCTAGCTCCCAAACCCATTTATACATGAAGCCTAAGTGGAAAATGGGAACTGTCAAATAAATCCAAGATTTCCCCAGGTGACCAGCAGCATCCATGAAATAGCTCCAAAAAGTCTTCCTTTAAAATACATTGTCTTTTTTTGTTCCTTGCCACCTTCCTTGGCCATCTATAATCTTACCCATTTCCTGCAGTTCTTAACATTTCTTTCATTACTGTGGAAAGTTCTCTTGGGGCATAAAAACGAATAAAACCTTCATGGACCTTTGGAAACTTAACCCCAATGGGAAATGGAAGAGACGGCATTGCTATGGACTGTCACCTCTGCAAAAGTGGGACTGTCCTGCTTTGCAGACATGAGCAGCTCTCTGTCCCCATCTCTGTATTAACACACTTGGGGCTTTCAACTAAGTCTTTGTTTCTGCTACTGTGTCTCCTGAAGAATACTGGAGTCAGCCATGCAGCACTGTCACATGAGGATTCAGGTACCCAGCTTTGCTGGTAGACAAAACACAGAAAGCCCACTATTTTCTAAGCTCCCCATAGTTCAAGAGGCCCCTGCAGGGGACAGAAGATGGCAGTAAGGTCAAGGAGTCAACATCAAGGACTTACCAAGCTGAGGTATGCAGCAAAGTAAAGATGGAGGCCAGGGATGGCCACCAGCTGTTAAGAGCTAGACACTGGGGAGTACAGGGCAAAACTAGTGCCTGAGGCTCAGTGCTCTCAAAAAGAATTTTTTTCTGGTTGAGGTTGCCAGCTAAGGAGAAACCTGAAGCTCAAGCATGCAGTCTGGTGATTTTTTTCCCCCTTCAGCAAAGCCAGAAAAATTTGTAGAGATAACTAGAAGAAAATCAATACCACAGGGCCCAAGATTTAAGATGAGCCTTTGCAGAGAAGAAATCTGAGTCTGTTCTGTCCTTGCAGCTGTCTTAGATCAGAGGAGATGGAGCTTTTACTCTAACAGAAGATATCAGACTTATTGAGAAGAACAGGAGATAATGGACAGGAGAGGGCCCTAAAAACTCAAATAGCCCAAAATGAATGAAAGAGATAATCGTAATATCACAGGGCTGCTCCCAAACTGGGTGGCTAAATGGGAGCAAATAGAAAAGTAGAGACCACCATTCTGGATCATATCCTGTGGCCACCTGAGGGGCTTAGTGAAGGCACCTATCTTCCATCTTGCTGGTCTGGAGGCAAAGCTGGCTATGAAAAGGAGCAGGCTCCCAACCTGCCTTTGCTGGATGCCACACAGCAACACCGGGGAGCAACTCTGGTCCAGCACCTGGATAAACACTGTGACTCTCCGGAATGTCCCGAACACTACAGTCAAAATCTAGGACTTAGGAACAGTATAATGGGGAATATCTCCCTTTAAAACCTAACTCAGTTACAGAGGGAGGGATCTGTCTAGGACCTGATCTGCTGTGAAAGTTTCTACTATAAAACTTGGGGTTTGCTCATTTTTCAGAACTGGGATCTTCAACACCTTTGGGATTCATTCATCGGATATGGAATTCAGACTGCTTAAAGCCTTGGGGAACTGCAACTAGGCAGCAGAGAGCTAGCTGGTTCCTAAGGAGGAGACTGAGCAGACGATATAGAAGTAGAGCATCCTCTAGAGGTTGCCTAGTCCACCACCCACCACCTCCTGCTCACTCACACCCCTCCCCCGCAGCAGGCTACCAGGAAGCAAGAGCAGACAGGTGAGCTGGTGTCCTGTTTTTCAAGCTTTCTTGGGAAGGAGAACCCACATAATTTTTCTATAGCCTGGAGCTGGTAAAAGAAGGGAAGGAAGGAACTAACAATGGAGTAACCAACCCACTAACTTCGCATTCACTCTCATAACTCAACATGATGAGGTGGGCTGGTTGCCAGCCAGGACTCTGTCCAGAAGGATATGGCTGAAGGACTGTCAAGTTCGAGTGTGGGACAGTGAAAAGAGCATTGCATTAGACATCAAAAGATAGGGGGACTTGGGGAAGGAAAGAGGAAGATTAAAGCCAAGGAACATAAAGGGACTTTTTCGGGTGATAGAAATGTTCAACCTATTGATTATAATTGTGGCTACACAAGTATAAATACCATTTGTCAAAACTCATTGAACTATAGGTTTCAAATAGTGAATTTTATTGCACACAAA
Source organism: Theropithecus gelada (assembly GCF_003255815.1). NCBI lineage: Eukaryota > Metazoa > Chordata > Mammalia > Primates > Cercopithecidae > Theropithecus > Theropithecus gelada. The sequence continues at coordinate 159,394,791 of NC_037668.1, forward strand.
TTATACCTGAATAAAGTTGTTTTTAAAAGAAAAAGCATGCATTCTAAATTCTGATCCTGCCCTATTAACTATGTGACCTTGGCCATGTCACTTAGCCTACCTAATGCTTCAGTTTTCTCATATTTTAAATGGGATTACTAATTTCTGACCTGCTGGCCAGGCGAGATGGCTCACGCCTATAATCCCAGCACTTTGGGAGGCCAAGGCTGGTGGATTACCTGAGATTAGTTTGAGACCAGCCTGGCTAACATGGCAAAACCCCATCTCTAGTAAAAACACAAAAATTAGCTGGGCGTGGTGGCGCACACCTGTAATCTCCGCTACTTGGTAGGCTGAGGAAGGAGAATTGCTCGAACCCAGAAGGTGGAGGTTGCAGTGAGCCAAGATCACGCCACTGTACTCCAGCCTGGGCAACAGAATGAGACTCTGTCTCAAAAAATAATAATAATGATAATTTTTGACCTGCTTACCTCACAGGATATTTAAGATCAGATGAGATATGAAATGAGACCCATTTTAAAAAGCACAAAATGCTAAGCAAATAGGAGGTATCGATAATTAGGTTGGTTCCACGATACTTGGGATCTCCCTGGCTATGTATTTTCCGGTGATCAAAGAAGAGAAGATTCTGTTCTTTTTAACTGATGATGGTTCAAAATCTTTCCGCTGGGAAACCTTGACCTGAGTGTTCTTTCTACTTGCTTCAGACTATCTGCTTGCTCACCTCTCCACTATGTAAACGTAACTTACTGTGGGCACTCAGGCCCGTCTGGCTACTACAGATAAGCACCCCAGCTCGGGAGCAGACACCGAACACAGCCGCCTGACCAGAATGCAGACACCAGGACAGATACCATTCTGAAGCTGTGGACTCTTCCCTTTCTGGGGAAATCAGTGAGTTCATATTTTCTATGTTGCCACAGAGAGCTCTTTCTGGCAAAGCAAATGGAAAGAAAATGCAGAATCTCCTCACCGAAGCACAGAATGGGGAAAAACACCAAAGCCTGGGCAGCTGGGCAGTTAGGTACAAAGCTACTCAGTGAGCAGACTTAACTAAAAGGGATTGTGATGATCTACTCCAACAATTTCATTTTTAAAACTAGGAAACGAGGCTGGGCATAATGGCTTACATCTGTACTCCCAGCACTTTGGGAGGCGGAGGCAAGTGGATTGCTTGAGGCCAGGAGTTCAAGCCAGCCTGGCCAACATGGCGAACCTCTGTCTCTAATAAAAATACAAAAATTACATGAGTGTGGTGACACACGCTTGTAATCCCAGCTACTGGGGTGGCTGAGGCACAAAAATCATTTGAACCTGGGAGGCAGAGGTTGCAGTGAGCTGAGATCATGCCATTGCACTCTAGCCTGGGCAACAGAACAAGACTCCGTCTCAAAAAAAATAAATTAGAAAACTAATTATCAGAGAGACCAAGGGTTCAAGGCTAAGCAAAACTGTTAAGTAGGTCCAACTGGAGGTGCTTCAATCTTTTGATTTTAGCCCCATATACCTGCTTACTTCCCCCCAGAGTGCCCTCCCTCACTAAACTGGCATCTAGTAGCCTTAGACCCTTATCAAAATCTTGTAAAGAAACAAATGGAATCTCATACTAAAGTATAAATAAACAGCTAGCCTTTTGAGTGAGATACAATAAAAGAATGTTTTAAAGAGAAAAAGCTACCAGTAGAAGAGATGTCTTCAGTCCATCCACCTCCAGGGGACCTTGACAACAGCCCTAAAATCATATCCAATAGGCAGTTTTGTACCCAGCTGTAGGCAAATAGGGTACCAAAGCTTGACACTCTTCCAGATTAGTTCAAGTGGGCTTACAAAGAAGTTCAAGTGGACCTGCAGAGTGGTGGGTCTTATCTCCAAGCCCGAGCTGTAAGCAGCAACACTATTCTTTAGAAAGGCATTACACATCTTGCATAAATGAGAATCAGAGCTCCCCATACAATGCTGCCACTGCCACTCTTCCTTGCAAAAGTCCATATGTTAAGAATATCATTCTGGGCTGGGTATGGTGGTTCACGCCTGTAATCCCAACACTTTGGGAGGCCGAGGCAAGTGGATCACAAGGTCAGGAGTTTGAGACCAGCCTGGCCAATATGGTAAAACCCCATCTCTACTAAAAAAATACAAAAATTAGCCGGGCGTGGTGGCGTGTGCCTATAGTCCCAACTACTTGGGAGACTGAGGCAGGAGAATCGCTTAAACCCGGGAGGTGGAAGGCAGAGGTTGCACTGAGCCAAGATCACGCCACTGCACTCCAGCCTGGGCTCTGTCTCAAAAAAAAAACAAAAAACAAAAAACAAAAACCGCTCCATGAAAGCACGGACTTGTTCTGTCTTGTTAATAACTCTATCTCTAGCACTAGACCAGAGCCTGGTACATAGTGGGCATACATAATCATGTGTTGAGTACATGAATGAATTAGTGATTGAATGAATGAATTTTTTTAATGCACTGAACCAAATGTCTTTGAAGACAGTACAGGGCCCTCTGGTACCACAGAGGCTGTGTTGTGGGTCATGCCAGCACTCACAAGAAATGCCAACGCTGGCATACACTTCACCAACAGGCAGATATATCTGTAAGATGCAGGGGTAAGTTCAAGTGCTTCCATGAGGCATTTCCATAATTAATTATTAGCATTCACAGGCTAGATACCTATAATGCCAACTTCAGCATCGATCTAAAGGAAACCTATTCATTTAAACTGACAAAAACATGCTGTCGTTTTCATTTCCATTACAAAGCATGCCAATGTAGCAGAAACATTTTGATTGATTGAATGGTTTTCTCTCAATCTGCGTGGCAATTGATCAGTTTACCAAGGGACAAATAGTTCAACAATTCAAGTCAAAAGCAGAGAAACCTTTTTTCTTTACTTATGAGCCATTTAAAATATATAGAAATTATGAATACTTAAAATTCTCTTATGGGAGATCCTAAATAAGGTAAGATGTATGTGTGTGTGTGTGTATGTATATGTATGTGTACATCTATCTCTCTCAACACATAACCAGAAGAAATGCTGCAACTGCCTGTGGTAGACTGCTTCCACAGCCCAGTAAGTGATGTACCACTTCATCTCCCTCAAGACCTTAATTCCTGCCCCTAAATAATAAATGCGGTAACAAAACCGGAAGCACTTTGAGTCTCTAAAAGAAGCTATAGAAATCCTGAAAGAAGAAAATAACAAGTACAAATAGAATCTCTGAGAGGACAAAAAAAAAAAAAATGTGTTGCATAAAAAGAGAGTCAAGGTGTTAATTGCTGAAGAGTCCTTCAGGTTGAAGAAAAGCATCCCTGACTATCCTGTATTCTGCAGCCCCTTCCTTCTTTTCAAGGAACTGCACAGATTATGTCCGCCATTCCTATCAATTTGTTTATTCAGTGGCCTTTTGACAGCCAAACTGCTAGGAGCTGCTCAGGTACAGCACAGTCAAGCAGGCCTGCACAAGTTTCCACCACACCCAGGCTTCAGCTTGGTAGAAAATGAAAATGGTCAAAAGAGTTTTAATGAGTTGTTAATGATTTAAGTACTCACAGTGATATGCTTGCAAGATAAGACAAAAGGAACTTAGGAGCAGTGAAACCAAATCAAACCAATAATACATTCAACAGTTATGAATACAATTACACAACTTCTGCATACATTTAGGAAGTTTCCGAAACAGAATCTGGACGGAAACATCCCAAAGTGTAGCCTGCTGCCTCCACTCAGAAGCCCACCCATACCCTTGCTAACAAAGTATTCTACACTTTTCTTTAAACTCTCCTGGAATTCAATAGGCTTCCTTCATAATTTTATCTTATTGCTCCACAAAAGCTTGGCTTCTAACGTCAACCCTACCTCTCATCTGCTTACTGAGGACAGGACGAAACTTGAGTTGTTCCCTGCAGACAAAAGTACAATGGTCGACACTAAAGATCAGCTATTTGAAGTAAAAGTGGTTTTAAGCAGGTTAATAAACCCCAGGCTTACAGGTTCTCGCTCTTGGTATATTTTTCTAACACACCCCAACAAGATAAGAGATTGGAAAATGGCTCCCTTGGCTGGTTGAGAAGGAAAGTAATCTTTTTTTTTTTTTTTTTTTTTTAAGGCACTGATGGAATTACCCTGCTAGGGAACCAGCATACATATGTCATTCCTTTGTACAGTATTTTTACAAGTACTTGATTTTGTTTACCCTAATTTATCCAACTCGGGAATAAAAAGGAATCTCAGATCTATCAGAAGGACCTCCAATTTCTCATTCTCAGCTTCAAAACAAATTAGTCAGTTTAACATTAGTCAAGACATTTAGGTTGCTATGAAGTAAGAATGATACTAGGTCATGATTAAGATGGTTCTCCAAACTATCAACAAGACTGTCTAATCACTTGTTATGAACCCAACACTATGTTAAACACCAATGGCAGGTACAAAAGAAGTATGAAATAAAGTTCCTGTCATCCACACCTAACAATCTAAAGGCAGCCTTCAATTAATTTACTGATAGGGTATATTGCATAATAAGTTTTATAAATTTGTTGTTTGAAGTTCAAACACATTTTGCCATAAAAGGCATGCTATCGTGTTTCAGTTCTCGTGCTGGTAGAAAACTGTCTTAGCCTCTAATGTAATTGAGATATCAAGTACTGTATGTGCAAATGAAACACAATATTAAAAACTGGTGTAACATTAGAAATATCCGACATGTATCTGGCGCTTTGTGCGCTTGAAAGAGTTCTTCATATACATAAACTTCACATCATAGTATATTATTTGATGATACATGGTCGTATTGTCAACTGTTGAAGAAACTGAGGCACAGAAAGCCTAGAAACTTTTCCAGAGTCACACAGCTACTAAGTAGCAGCAGGGCGCTCACGTTGGCCTTCCAACTCTAAATTCCGTTCTCTTTCCACTAGTGTAAAACTGAGTAAGAAGGAGGTGTGAAGTGTTTTGTTTTGCTTTGTTTTTTAAGACTGGTGGTTGAGAAAGAGGAAATTTTATTTGAGAAAGACAGGGAGGTAAGTGAAAACTTTTAGTGATTCAAAAGGAGGCTTAAGGGCACTTTTAGAAGCTTTCAAGGTTGACGAAGCTGGTGTTTATGGCTTTCATTTCACTTGGAGCCTTGTGGCCAGGCTTTTCCTCCTTTCAGGTTTCTCACTGGCTCTTTTCAAGTTCAACTGCCCCGATTAGAGTATGTTTGGTTTGGGATTTAATTCATGAATAGGAATACACCAACAGCAAAGAAGGGTTGGAACAGACTTCCTTGAGGTTACTGGATAAGCACTGGAAAAGAGAAAAGGAATAAGGAAGACAAAAGTACAGATAAGATAAATTGCCTGAGGCAGACTTAACTACACAGCAACCCTTGAAAGGAAGGTACAGGGAAAAGGGGCTGAGGGAGGGTATTATTCTATGAAAGAGACATGGGACAGATGTTGAGACAGTCCTCACCACTGTGCCATCAGGCCAGGGCAGCAGCAGCTACAACTCAACTATGCATAAATAGGTCTTGCCCTTATGTGAAGGTCTATAGTTGAGAAGACATCTGTGAAATTAGCAGGTGACAGCAAAAATAATCCCACATATATGCCTTTCAAAAAATCTCTCTAACCAAATAAAAATGCAAAGAATTTCATTCATTCATTCATCCATCCATCCAATGAACATTTATTATATGCTAAGCACTGTGCTAGATGCTAGAAAACAAAGATAAACAGAAATAGTCCCTGCTCTCAAAGAGCTCACAGCTTAGCAAACAAGAGAGATGTGTAAACAAATACGTGCAAAATAGTGTGACTGGTACGACCTCATTTTGTTAAACAGCGAGTACAGTATTGGCACAGTCATACTTCAAGCATGAACAGAGCCCAAGAGGTTCCCCAACGTGCTCAACTTGGCAGACTTGCTATTTACCACTTACCCATCCGTATTCAGAGGCTCACACTCATACTTAGGCCAAATCTCCATTATTAATCACATATTTACCAGCTAAGTCACTTTCCTAATGTCTACCCTGCCCAAGTCACTGTTTTGTTTCTAAGAAGGAGGAAGGTGTGTATTCATTTATCTTGCCCAAATTGTGTAAGGGCAACCTGAACTCGAGGCGGTGCAAAAGGGGTTCACCATAACATGGCATGTCATTTCAAGTATGGCCCAGAAAGCAACAGGTGATTCACTTTAACAAACATACTTGAGCCAATGTTATATAGGTCAAGTCTCATCAAAACAAACACCAAGGCCGGGCGCGGTGGCTCAAGCCTGTAATCCCAGCACTTTGGGAGGCCGAGGCGGGTGGATCACGAGGTCAGGAGATCGAGACCATCCTGGCTAACATGGTGAAACCCCGTCTCTACTAAAAATACAAAAAACGGCCGGGCACGGTGGCTCAAGCCTGTAGTCCCAGCACTTTGGGAGGCCGAGGCGGGTGGATCACGAGGTCAGGAGATCGAGACCATCCTGGCTAACATGGTGAAACCCCGTCTCTACTAAAAAAAAATACAAAAAACTAGCCGGGCGTGGTGGCGGGCGCCTGTAGTCCCAGCTACTCGGAGGCTGAGGCAGGAGAATGGCGTGAACCTGGGAGGCGGAGCTTGCAGTGAGCCGAGATCGCGCCACTGCACTCCAGCCTGGGTGACACAGCACGAGACTCCGTCTCAAAAAAAAAAAAAAAAAAAAAAAACAAACACCAAGAAATGGTCCACTTTCTTCTGTTGCAGCAAATAAAATCTTAGTATATATTTGTTTGAGGTATGTAATTTGCTAAGCTGATACACAAACATTACTTCATTTAGTCAACACAGCAACCCCTAGATGTAGGAATTATATGTTCATCCTATATCTGAAGAGGCTGAGGCCAGGAAAGGTTAGAGACTTACCCAGGGCCACATAGTTGATGGCAAGGGTCAGAGCTACCACTGGTACCCAAGCCTCTGACCTCCAGCTGAGTGGTCTTTTTTCTACCAAACTGTGGCTTAAACCTCTCCAGGCAACTGTGGGTAATCTCTGTTACACAGAAATAATTTTAAAAGAAGGAGAGTAATAACTCCTATAGTCTCCTTGGATTGAACACACTGGACGAGAAGTATAGGCCACTCTCCTCAAAATAGAAATAACACTAAAAATTCAAAGCCTTTGGAAGTGAGAATGGAATACATTAAGTTCAACTGCCAATATCTGAAATATAATTTCCTATAAATGGCTTTAGCCTGATCCCCTCTTTCAACATATCCTACAATCACAATCTCCAATCAAATCCTCTATCAAAGAGCCATCTCACCATCCCAAAATTATTCAAATTAAGGAGATTAACCACTCCTGCCTCCACACCCCGAAACAGCACCAGCACCACCCAGTCATGTTTTGCTGAACTCAGCCTCTCCCACACTCCCCAGGCTCTCTTTAAAATAACTTGTTCTTTAGCCAGCTCTTCAGTCACCCATGGGAGGTCAGGTGGTGGAGGGTGCTAGCAGGGCTTGACTTGACTTTTCTTTCATTCCCAGCTGACCCTCATAAGGGGCCTCCAACCAAACTCGGAGCAAGGCAGCTCAGAATTCCAGTTTTCTCTCTCCTTGTTTAGCTGTGCTCTGTCCCTACAGGGCATGGGGAAAGAAAATGCTATTAATTCCTGCACACAAACACGAAGCCCCTTCAAGGGAAAATATTTCTCAAAGTGAAAGGTAAGAAGCTGCAAAAGGAGGTCAGGTAATTTGGCACATACAGGAGGTGTCATCTATTTCACAGTTTCTCTGCAACATTCCCAATTTAGAAGAAAAGAAAATGACAGATTTAATGAAAGGCGGATGGGGGTGGCATTGTCACTTGCCTAATGAAATTCCTGCTTGAATGGAACTGTCATCTCAAACTCAGGGTATCTAAAATAACGCTCATTCTCTCCCCAACTGCTGCACCTCTTCCTGGCTTCCATATGTCTATTTCTGCCATTGCCACCATCGTTCTCCCTGTCTCCCAAACTAAAAACCTCAGGTATTCCTGACTCTTACTTCACCCCTAGGCCCCACACCCATCTCAGCAGCTCATCTTCCTATCTTAGTGGTATCTCTTAATTACAGTGTGGTCAAACATAGTATCCAAGATAAAAGACCCAGCAGGCTTTGGAGTTGGACAGACCTGAGCTGCAGTCCCTATTCCACCATGGGTCACCATCACTTCGGATCATCTCCCTGAACTCAAGTGTCTTGTTCAGTAAATGGGGACTCGCAATTCCCTCATAGGTGACTCTAGTAATTGAACCCATTTAACAGCATGTTTGCAGCACCCACCACAGGGCCTGGTATGCTGTGTGGGCAGGAACAAGCCTCTTGCCCCCATCCAGGCAACTCAGAGCAACCAGGGAGTCCCTTGGAAACAACTTCATCACACTTCATCTCTCTTGAAGTCCGAGTGCCCCCATTGTTCTCTGTTGCCCCAGTATGAAGCCAGACTCTGGCTGATCTTCAAGGTCATAAAAAACTATCCAGTTTGATCTTACTCCTCTGTCTATGACTCCTCTGCTCCAGCCCAAGAGTCTACTCACTCACTCGGCACACATTTATTGGGTGCCTACCACATGCAAACATGGTGCTGGAGGCTGGGAATGTTGAAATGACAGGCTGCCCACTGCCCACCCTCAAAGAACTCACAAGCTTTCTGGTAGTGAGTGTGGTCTGGGGGAAGGAGCGTGGGGGTGGGGGTGAGGGTGGATAAAACCATCATTGTATTAGGGTGTAGGAAGTGATACAGGAGCAGTAAGCACGATGGGGGCTGTGGGAACTCCACTGAAGGAAGACACACTGCCACTGTTCTTTCCTCCTACTCTCGACTTAGCCAAATCCTAGTCCATAAATCAAGGTCTTATTCATTCTGGCCCACACCTCTCCCATCTCAAAATTCCTCAAGTTCTTATCAACACCACTCATTTTCAGTCATCCACTGGCTGATGTCATTTCTTGTATTGCTGTGGGTTAATTTTTTTTTAATTACTTTCTTATAGGTAGGCTTTTTTTCTCCATGGCTTCTATGATCATAGACGATAAGGACTAGGCTCTAGATACTTCTAAATCTCTCATGAAAACTATATACTCATTATTTGTGGTATGGTTGATGTATTTGGAACCACTGACAACTGCAAAACAACGCATTCCTTTCCCTTTGAAAAACATGCACTGCACTTCCCTCGCTGCTAGGTCCTGAGTTCTGTGTGTTTTACACTTTTCATCCAACCCAAGATAAGAGACGAAACCCTTGCTATCTCAAACAACTATCCAAAATGTAATTTGTTTAAAAATTATAGTTTTTAACTTTTAAAATTGTTCCATCTAAAAAGTTCTTCAAATAAAATCTTAGTGGGACACCCAATATCGTGAACATAAAAGCAGAGCTATTCTGGTTGGAGCTATGGGGACATCCTAGTGCCACTACCTCAAAGGGGAAAACATGTGATTCCCTTATCAGCAACCCCTGATGTACATCCAGGGGCAACACCACTACAGCATGATGGAGAACTCATCTTGCCCACAAATATGTATAATAAACTTAATATATGTACAAATGAGACATAACAAATCAATGGGGGAAAAGATGAATGCTTGAATAAATATAGCCACATGGAATATAAAATAAAGTTAGAGCCCTCCCTCACACTGTTGATGAAAATTTACTCCTTATTTATTCAAGATGTTATGTGAAAGGCAAAACTTGTAGATGAAAATACAAAAGAATATCCTTATGATTGTGTGTGTTTGTCTTAATCAAGACAATAAAGAAAAAGTTAATTTCTTTAAGAAAAAGTAAATTTGACTATATTAAAATTTGGAATTTCTTTTTTTTTTTTTTTTTGAGACAGTCTCCTTCTGTCATCCAGACTGGGGTGCACTGGCATGATCACAGCTCCCTGCAGCCTTGGCCTCTAGAGCTCAAGTGATCCTCCCACCTCAGCCTCCTGAGTAGGTGGGATTATAGGAGCACATCACCATGCCCACCTAATTTATTTGTATTTTTGGTAGAGACGGAGTCTTAATATGTTGCCTAGGCTGGTCTCGAACTCCTGGACTCAAGTGTTCCTCCCACCGGGGCCTCCCAAAGTGCTGGGATTGCAGGTGTGAGCCACCGCACTTGGACTTGCAATTTCTTATATATCACATAATTCAATTAAAAGAAAGATGATAAACTAAATCTGGGAGCAGGTATTGCAACCTATAACTGTCAACAATGAGTAAATAGGACATATAAGGAACACCTACACATCAATTATTAGAAAAAGCAAGACGGCCTAAAAGAGTTGTCTCTAGATTGCAATTTAAGAACTACTGTGGGGCCAGGCACAGTGGCCCACGCCTGTAATCCCAGCACTTTGGGTGGCCAAGCTGGGAGGATCACTTGAGGTCAGGAGTTCAAGACCAGCCTGGCCAACACAGTGAAACCCTGTCTCTACTAAAAATACAAAAATTAGCCCGACATGGTGGCACGAACCTGTAATCACAGTCACTTGGGAGGAGGCCATATCTCAATTTATCTATACAACTGCCCTGGGATATAGGCAGAACATATATTATGCCAGTTTATTGATAAGGAAATTGAGACAACTTAAATGATCAGTCCAAAGAGAGAGAAATATACATGTATCTTCCCTAGTAAGATACAAAACCTACTTTTCTACCTTCTAATGTACAATCTTGCCATTACAAAAAAACCACCTCCATCTTTTTTTTTTTCTTTTTTTTGGAGACAAGATCTCACTATGTTGCCCAGGCTCATCTTGAACCCCTGAGCTCAAGAGATTCTCCTGCCTCAGCCTCCAGAGTATCTGGGACTATAGATACTCATCAACATGCCTGGCTTACCTTTACTTTCTAAAAAATACCTGTTCACACAAAAATCTATACATGAATGTTCATAGCAGCTTCATTCATAACAGCCTAAAACAGGAAACAACCCATATGTCCTTCAGTGGGTGAAGGGCTAAACAAACCATCATACATTCATACCATAGAATACTGCTCAGTAATAAAAAGGAATGCACTATTGATACGCACAACAACCTGAATGAGTCTTCAGAGACTTGTGCTGAGTCATTTAAAAAAAGGCCAATCCTAAAAAGCTACATGCTAATGGTTCCATTTTTATAATATTATTGAAATGACAAGATTATAAACATGGACAACAGATTAGTGGTTACCAGCAGTTAAGGACTAAGGACTACAGTAGGGTGAGATGAAGGAGTGAACTGGGAGGGAAAGGACTAGAAAAGGACAACATGAGTGATCCTTGCAGTGATAGAACTGTTTAGAATTTTGACTGTATCAATGTCAAGGTCCTGATTATGGTATTGTGTTATACTTTTGCAAGATGTTAACCATCAGAGGAATCTAAGTAACAGGATGTGCAATCTCTCTGCATTATTTCTTACAACTGCATGTGAATGCATAATTATCTCAAAATAATTTTTAAAAAAACATAACCAAAAAAAGCCAGATATCATCCTGCCCTGTGTTGTACAATTCTGAGGTTAAATAAGATAAAGTATGGTGAGGCATTTCATAGATTGCCTTGTGCCCTGTAAATACTATGTAACATCATCATCTTCCTCTATCAACCAGTCTCATCAGCATTACTCACTGTTAGACTATTCCTTGTCCACAGAGCCTTCAATATCTCTCTACTGTGACCCTACCACTATACTTGCGTAATCCGTCCACCTTTCTTGCTATTGTTTGAATATCCCCTCCAAATCTCATGTTGAAACTTAATCCCCATGGTGGGGCCTTCAAGAGGTGACTGTATCATGAAGGCATGCCATCATTAATGGATTAATAGATTAATGAGTTATCTTGGCAGTGAAACTAGTGACTTTTTAAGAAGAGGAAGAGGGACATGAGCTGGCAAGTTTACACACTCAGCTCCCTCTCTATGTGATATCCTGCGCCACCTCGGGACTCTGTGGAGATTTTCCATCAGCAAGAAGGCCCTCACCAGATTCAGCCCTCAATCTTGGACTTCCCAGCCTCCAGAACTGGAAAAAAAAAAAATGTTTCTTTGCAAATTACCCAGTTTCAGGTATTGTGTTATAATCCACAGAAAATGGACTAAGACATTTCTAATAGACTGCAGCTCCTTGAAGGCAGAAACTTTTTTCTGTATCTCTCTATGCCCACAACTTAGCGTAGTACAAAACATACGGGACAGGCGCGGTGGCTCACACCTATAATCCCAGCACTTTGGGAGGCTGAGGCAGGCTGATCATAACGTCAGGAGTTCGAGACCAGCCTGACCAACATGGTGAAACCCCGCCTCTACTAAAAATATAAAAATTAGCCGGGTGTGGTGGTGCACACCCGTAATCCCAGCTACTCAGGAGGCTGAGGCAGGAGAATCGCTTGAACCCGGGAGTCGGAAGTTGCAGTGAGCCAAGATCACATCACTGCACTCCAGCCTGAGTGACAGAGCAAGACTCTGCCTCAAAAAAAAAAAAAAAAAAAGAAAAGAAAAGAAAACATTCAGTAGGTACTAAATAAATGGCTGTCAGGTTGAAATTAGCTCATGATCTTCTTGTTCAATACAAAGTGTCCCAACACTGGAGGAAGTGAGGAGAGGAGGGGACTGGAAAGAAGAACACTCCAGTAGCTATAAGCCAACGCCTCGAAAGTTTCATCAATAGCCTCCTCCTTCCCAAGTTGCTGAGAACCCAAATGAAGCAAAGGTCTGTACAGAGGGTGTGGCCACAGCAGCAAAAACATGAGTTCAATTCATCAAGTCTCTTCTTTAAACTATTTCAAGTTCTGCAAATGAAGGAACTGACCATTTATAGATTGGGTGGGTCACTGGAACGAGATGGGAAGATGGGCTGTGGTATACTATTCTGGAAAGGATTTTAAAGGTTAGCTGACAGCCCTTTTCCTGAAATGATTAAGACTGAAGAACTGCCCGAGGGCAGAATGTATTTAAATACTCTGTCATGATCTCTCAGACCTGACACTCTCGGCCTAGGCAAACATATTTGGCTAGTGAGGTGGGGAGGGGGTTCCCACACCCTGAAAACAATGCTAGCTCCTCACTCCTACTCCAAATAGTTTCCAGCATAAAAAGGCACAAGCAGTTGCTTTGCTGCTCCTAACGTTATCGGATAATTTTTCAAATTCTTACTCAATTACATATCACGCTCTTATCTTCAATCTCCACAGGCCAAATAGCCTTGCTTTCACATTGTGCCCACTAAGACTGCAGAACACAAGTATCCCTCCCAAGTAATTCCAGCTCTCATAAACATGAGATCATTTTACATTAAGTTTTGTTAGAGTATTTGTGTGTATGGTGGTTGTGTGTGCATGCGCACATGCGCATGCATAAGTGTGCATATGCCTTTTCTTCTACTAGGAGTAAGGAGATTTAACGCCAAGAGAAGGTTAGAAACTTGGGAGGTTTCTGTTTCTGCTTAATGATTAACTCTTTTGCTACTGAATCCAGAAGAGCTGGCCTTTCTGGACTGGCAGTCCTGCTCCCTGGCCAAAACAGCAAAAGAAAGCTCATACACACACATTCACTGTTAGAAAGAAGTAACTGGCACAAATCAGTTTCAGCTTTGGCAGTGAGAACACGATTGTAGTTTTAAGGAGAATTAGGTGTTTCCACATTGTGTTGTTACTGGCCTTAAAATATCCAGATCAAGAACTCATTAATCAAAGTAACACGTCATCCACCTAAAATGCTTCAATGTTTGATTTAAAATTGCTGACAGCAAAGAACTGAGATAACTTACATAACCACAAATCACTGAATAAATAAGAGAGATCAAGAGATACAGCACAACGGACTCTAATAATGGCTAAAAACACAAAGCCTAATTAATGTCGTTTAAAGATTAAACCTTTAAGAAGAAAACAAAGAAAAAGAAAGATGAAACCTTAAACCAGAAGCAGGAGAGGGGAGTAGGAAGAACCTGTGCTATCTATTCTCTGGTTTCTATCCTTCCTCCAGGACAATAATCAACATCCAGATTCTATGTGACAACTCACTTAACAATAACCATTTTTTGTTCATATGTCCTAAAAATCATGAAGCAAGGAACTAGTGATCCATCTTTCCACTTTCCAGCTGAGAAGTTGAGAATCCCAAAGGTGGAATGACATCTTCAACATTACAAAGCTTGTCCTCTATTACCCTACATTTCTTCCTCCTTATGAACGATATTTTTTAAATGCTGTAATGATAAAAATATGAGTTGTCATTATTATTAATAGTACTCATTTAAAACAACAGACTGCTACTTAGCCTATTCATTAGGTGAAAATAAAACAAACATAAACATGAAAATATTTCAATTCCACATTACGACATGCTTCATCACAATCCTCAAAGAAATTCCTTAGTTGACAAAGGGCCTAATATATAAAGAGCAACATAAGAGGCAAGAGGCCGGCCGGGCGCGGTGGCTCAAGCCTGTAATCCCAGCACTTTGAGAGGCCGAGACGGGTGGATCACAAGGTCAGGAGATCGAGACCATCCCGGCTAACATGGCGAAACCCCATCTCTACTAAAAAATACAAAAAACTAGCCGGGCGAGGTGATGGGCACCTGTAGTCCCAGCTACTCGGGAGGCTGAGGCAGGAGAATGGCGTGAACCCGGGAGGCAGAGCTTGCAGTGAGCTGAGATCCGGCCACTGCACTCCAACCTGGGCGACAGAGCAAGACTCCGTCTCAAAAAAAAAAAAAAAAAAGAGGCAAGAGGCCACTCCACATCCGAAAAGGGCCTGAAGGCACTTCCCGAACAACCCAGATGTCTAGATCAACCCTATACCAGTTCCATAACCACACTGCCTCCCCCAGGTTTGTCCCAAACCAGACGTCAGAGATTAAGAGCCTCCCACTTCCTTATTTCTTTAATTTTCGTTAAGGACAATCAATTAACTTCCTTTTTCTTTTAAATTTAAGTACTGCACACAACAACATAAATATCTGTAATGCCAAGAGTTACACAAATTCCATTTCTGGCCCACCAACATGGACAGGGAAAACCATACAAACCAGTTACAGCAGGGAATTTTCTAACTCTGGAAGTCTCTGAGCTTACTGGAAGTCCAAAGTTTAATAGTTATCCTGATTAAAGCATTCATTGTCCCTAGTGGATCCAGTCACAAGTTCACCTGTAGGCCCATCAAGTAACTCTCTCGCCCCTCGATTTTTCTCCAGCTGTGAGGCACATCTTCCTATTAGATCGTGATATTTCAACAAGTATCATTTCAACTGCTCTCCAGGTCAGCTGCCACTCTGGTACTACCTACCACCTGGGGCCTATCCTCCATAAGTGTGCAGCAGCCATGCAGGCATGGCAAGTTCTGGGGGTGGAAAGAATGTCATTCAGAGAATATAATGGTTTTTGTACTTTCAAGTGTGTCTACTTAAAAGGGACAAATCATCACCTTCAACATCTTTTTTGTTTGTTTGTTTATGAGGTGGAGGCTTGCTCTGTCACCTAGGCTGGAGTGCAATGGTGCAATCTGGGCTCACTGCAACCTCCGCCTTCCAGGTTCAAGCGATTCTCCTGCCTCAGGCTCCCAAGTAGCTGAGATTAATTACAGGTGCCCGCCACCATGCCCGGCTAATTTTTGTATTTTTAGTAGAGACAGGGTTTCACCATGTTGGCCAGGCTGGTCTTGAACTCCTGACTTTAGATGATCAGGCTGCCTCACCCTCCCAAAGTGCTGGGATTACAGGCTTGAGGCACCCAGCCCGGCCAATCTTCAACATATTAATAAGCAAGAATCATGAACCCTGAAAGCTGGAAGGATCTTAGAAAGTTCCTAATGTTTAACCCCTAGTTTCTTAGATGAGAAGACCAAGGCATAGGGAGGTAGAGTAGGTATGTAACAGAAAGACATTTAAAACACTGCATTAATTCTTTATTGTAACAAGTTACTAGGAAATGAGGATAATCAACTGAGTGTATACAGCATCTCATAGTTTCAACTGAATTCTTTCATTTCAGCCTCACATCAGTGTTAAGTCAGTTTGGGTTCATAATCTGTCCTCATCACTTACTAGCCATGTGCTTCAGAGCAAGTTATTTAACCTCATTGTGCGTCATCTGTAAATGGGGATAATAATAGCAGCTACCTCACAGGGCTGCTGAGAAATTCATGAGTTCATATATGTAAAGCATCTAAAACAGAGCTGCGACATAAGAAGCACTTGATAAACGCTAGCCATCATCATCGTCATTATAAGGGCCAAGAATTGTTGTTCTCATTTTATAGGGATTTTATAGGGAAACTAGGGATTTTGAGACCTTAGGTGAGTTATCTCCAAAATCATGGTAGTAAATGACAAAGCTAAACTAGAACCCAAGCTTTCTGCCTCCCAATCCAGCACTCTTTCCCTTAGGATCATTCTGCCTATATAGAATCCTATAACTCAACGTGTTACAAAGTACTGTATTGGCCCAAAAGAAATGTTGCTCCAGAATAGGTACCTCAGTCAAGATGTCTTCCCAAAGAGCAGCTTACTCATCTGACAAGCTCTGGTGCAGCATCTCCACCGCCTACCAAAACAATAAACACACGCACACAAAAAAACTAATGGGAAAAGGAAGCAAATTTCTAAGGGATTTCAATGTTTAGAGAAAAGAGTTGGCAACAGCCAACTCTTCAGAAACAAGACATATTTCTTAAAGCTTATGGCATGGCTTGTCATGGCCACCTCATATTCTTGAGTCCCTCTGTTTTCTGTGCTTTGTCCTCCTGTGGAGCCCTGGCCACCCAGCCATCCATGGCTGCCAGGGTCATCTTCTCCAGGGAGAGTATTCAGATCCTGCCCACCATGCCATGATTTTAAATGCAAGATCTGGGATCAAACAGCAAAGATAAGGTCCCAACTTTCACAGTGCTTCTGGGTCACCTCTCCACTGATTAATGCATTTAGAAGATATGGTTAAGAAAAAAAAAAAAAAAACCCAAAGAGAATCTGCCTTCTCCCTAAAGGATGACATCCTAAAATATACACCAAAATGGAGGAACATGTCCCAACTGTTTTTCCTCCACACAAATACATATTTCAAGTTCAGAACCATTCATTCACAACATATAAATAAGGTCAAGGCTATTTCATACCAAATGACTTGAAAACCCAAAAGGGACCATTTTCCTGCTTGTCCCTTAGGACCTTTCCTTCCCCATTTACCAAAGATCTCACAGCTGGTTCTAACCAGGCAATAACTCTCTCCACACCGTGCTTCAAAAGAGTAACAAAACAGTTCCTTTTTCAAGTCAACCCAGTTTTAACTCCAGGTCAAGACAGACGAACTTTCTCAAACTTAGACTTTTAGTGCCTGATAAAAATGGTGAATAAATCCTGGACAAACGTATAATGGGTTTTTGCTTCAATTACAGAAAGCCTTATGTTTGTTTTAAACTCTCGGGAATTTCAGTGTTAACATTTTTCTTGGTTTCCAAGGTAAGAGATGTGAGTGAAGAAATTTGGTCAACTCAAGTATAGCTCTAGGGCAGTGATTCTAAAGAGGGCAGCAATTCTAAAGAGGGCCGTGCCCGCAATAAATTTAAGGAGAAACACACTCCCATGGGGGAGAATCCATAAGGCTATGTAGTTTGTACTTGTCCTTGTATAATGCAAATATATTCACAGTGTTTAATCTATATCAAATTTCAAATAATATTAACATGGGTTTATTACTGGAATGGGGGAGAAATGCAGAAGCATGCCATCATGGCACTGTCACATCCAAACTCAACTCAGAAGACAGTTCAATTCAACTTATAAACATTGTAGTGCTTACTATGTGTCAGGAGCTGGACATGCAGAAATGAATAAAAGACCGTTTTTTCCTGAAGGTGTTCAGTGAGTTGTAAACAAAGAGATGTAAACGAAGAGATTGCCATGTAATATGATGAGTGCAATAATACAAGAGTGTACAAAGACACTGCGGAGGAGATGCTGAGAGCGTACTGATGAACTCTGTGCAGAAGGCAAGGGAAGATGCTAAGAAATCCTGCTTGGGATCCTGCACAGGGGAGCAGAGAAGGCTTCCTGGAAGGGTGGCATCTGAGCTGGGCTTTAAAGGATGAATAAGTTTTCCAGGTTCAAGGAAGAGGACCCATTCCAAAGAGAGGGCACAGCATGGATAAAGCACAAACCATGACACAACATGATAAAGAAAGGAAACTAGAGGCAGTTCAGCTGTAAGGCAGTATAAAATGTAAGCAGGGTAAGTGGGAAGTGATTAATAGTAACAGTCTTTTATGCTATGACCTTAGCAAAAAAAAAATGAGTTTTTAAAAATCAGTCTGGTGACACTGTGCAAGATGTAGTGTCAGGATACAATTAAACTACTTCCAAAAGATTATTTGCAGTAGTTAGGTCATCCATTTATTCATTCAGTACTACAGACAGTAAGTGTTTACCGAGAGCCACCATTTGAGCTACAATAGTCTTCCAGACACGTTTCCTATCTGAAGGGACCTTATAATAAACTATTTATTTAGTATTTAATATTTGCCATACACTGAGCCAGTACTCTAAACACAACTGCAATTAATAGCAAGATAGGTCTCATTATCTCCATGTCACAGAAGAGGGGGCTTGGAAGAGAAGCTGAGTGACTTGAGCAAAGTCACACAGCAAAGAAGTGAAGTTGACAAGACTCCAACTGAGGGCTGGTTCCAGAGCCTATATTCTTTGCATTGCACTACACAACTTCAAAACATTCCTACATTCAGAAGTCTGGTAGAAGAAAAAAGAATGAAATACAAATATTCCAAACATAAGGCAGTATGAGATCAATGCCATATGAGAGCTATTAAGAGAAGTACTGTGTGGGTGAAATAGAAAAGAAGGGTTATTTCTGGTCAGAGCAATTAAGGAAGGAATCCCAGAAACGTTGGGCTTTACCAGAAAGGTGAGATTTTTTTTTTTTTTTTGAGATGGAGTTTCACTCTTACTGCCCAGGCTGGAGTGCAATGGCGTGATCTCAGCTCACAGCAACCTCCAACTCCTGGGTTCCAGTCATTCTCCTGCCTCAGCCTCACAAGTAGCTGGGATTACAGGCATGTGCCACCACCCCCAGCTAATTTTATATTTTAAGTAGAGACGGGGTTTCACCATGTTAGTCAGGCTGGTCTCGAACTCCCGACCTCAGGTGATCCACTGTACCCGGCAGAAGGGTGAGATTTCAAAAGGTGAAGATACGGGACTGGGCAGCGAAAAAGGGGCATTCCATGAACAACACGCAGAACTCAGACTCTGGCGACAACCAAGGTTCCTATTCCATCATTCACCAGTTGCAGACCCTGGGGGAATAACTGAATGTCCTACACCTCATTTTTTTCATCAGTAAAATGGGATACTAGTAACATCTTTTTCCTAAAGTTGGAGTAAGGATTATGGAATAATCACATAAAGTATTTAGCATAATGCCTAGTAAGTGGTAAGCATCCAACAAAGAGCAAACGTTAGCTAGTAGTCTACGTGTTTAAAGAATGGTAAGCAGTCAAGTTAGACTTCCAGTCCTCCTAAAACAAAATAAAAAATGTGGTTGAAACAAGAGGTTGCAGTCAGACTGAGAAGGAAGTTCATATCTACCTTAGAAAGTTGGTCTGTATTTAGCAGGCAATAGGAAGTCAATCATTAGAAGAAAGAAGCCATATTAAAAATATTTTTAATAGATCTCCAATGGGAGCCCCTAGACCCTCTCCTTGATATCTGGCTCATTTGTGACCCCTTCTAAAAAGGCATGAGGCCCTAAAACTGGTTCAAGCCAGATCTATTTTTTCATTTGTTTTTTTGTTTTTAAGACGGAGGCTTGCTCTGTCACCCAGGCTGGAGTGCAGTGGCACAATCTCGCTCACTGCAACCTCCACCTCCTGGGTTCAAGCGATTCTCCTCCCTCAGCCTCCTAAGTAGCTGGTATTACAGGCACCCACCACCAAGCCCAGCTAATTTTTGTATTTTTGTAGAGATGAGGTTTTACCATGTTGGCCAGGCTGGTCTCAAACTCCTGACCTCAGGTGATCCATCCACCTTGGCCT
The DNA here is from genome assembly GCF_003255815.1 of Theropithecus gelada. NCBI lineage: Eukaryota > Metazoa > Chordata > Mammalia > Primates > Cercopithecidae > Theropithecus > Theropithecus gelada. The sequence goes on from NC_037668.1 coordinate 159,414,819, forward strand.
CCCAAAGTGCTGGGATTACAGGCGTAAGCCACTGCGCCCAGCCAAGCCATATCTATATGTAAAAAGATACTGTCATTAGTCCACTCCTATCATGGCCATGATTTTTTTTTCTTTTCTTTCTCACTCCATCCTGTACCTTCCCTCCTAAAAGCAAAGTAATGGCTGAGATACAATTATTAACCCGACTTCCCTTGGAGATTGTCTTGGTTAAACAAATTTTCCAGAAACTAATCTGGGTGGCTTAGATCATTATTTGTTACTTTTTAAAATTTGTTAATACCAGGCTTTCACTTAGTTATCTTGAAGCTAATGACTTTTCTATAACATAATTATTAGCTCTATCACCTAGGCTAGAGTGCAATGGTGCAATCATGGCTCCCTACAATCTCGAACTCTTGGGCTCAAGCAATCCTCCTGCTTCATCCTCCTAAGAGAGCCTAGGACTACAGGTATGTGCCATCACACCCAGATAATTTTTTTTTTTTTTTTTTTTGAAATGGAGTCTCGCTCTAGTTGCCCAGGCTGCAGTGCAATGGCGAGATCTCGGCTCACTGCAACCTCTGTCTCCCAGGTTCAAGGGATTCTCGTGCCTCAGCCTCCCAAGTAGCTGGGATTACAGGTGCCTGCCACCACACCCGGCTATTTTTTTTATTTTTAGTAGAGACAGAGTTTCACCATATTGGCCAGGCTGGTCTTGAACTCCTGACCTCAGGTGATCTGCCCACCTCAGCCTCCCAAAGTTCTGGGATTACAGGCATAAGCCACCGTGCCCAGCCAGTCTTTTTGTTTGTTTTTTTCTTTCCTTGCAGAGATGGGGTCCCACTATGTTTCCCGATTCAGTCTTGAACTCCTGGGCTCAAGCAATCCTCCCACCTTGGCCTCCCAAAGTGCTAGGATTACAGATGTGAGCCACCGTGCCTGGCCAATAGTACTGGTTTATTAATACATTATAATGAAGAAACTTTGGCGGTAATGATTAGATTCACTATCTTGATTGTGTTGGTTTTATGGGTGTTATATATGTCAAAGTCTATCAAATTGTATACCTTAAATATGTGCAATTTATTAAATGTCAATTAAATCTCAATAAAGCTATTAAAAATATGGTAAAAGTTTAGTAATTCACGTAATTATTAAAAGGTGTACAACTTTACAATTAATAATATACTAATATACAAGCTAATGCACATATTAAAACCTTAAGTTTAAAAAATTTATCAGGACAAGTGATTATATAGAAATGTATATACAGGCTTGCAAAACTTTGGTATAGTGTACCTTTTAAAAAAATAACCAGCCTGTGCAATGTAGGGAGACTTCATCTCTATGAAAAATTTTAAAACCAGCCAGGTATGGTAGCATGTGCCTATAGCCCCAGCTACTTGGGAGGCTGAGGTGGGAGGATCACTTGAGCCCAGGAGGTCAAGGCTGCAGTGAGCCGTGATCAAGCCACTGCAATCCAGCCTGGGTGACAGAGTGAGACCCCATCTGCAAAAAAAAAGAAAGAAAAAAGAATACACCTATGTTACACCTATGTTCACAGCAGCATTATTCAAACTAGGCAAAAGGTAGAAGCAACCCAAGTGTTCATCAATGAACGAATGGGTAAACAAAATGGGATATATATATACAATTAAATATTATTCAACCTTAAAAAAGAAAGAAATGTGGACATATGCTACAACATGGATGAATTTTGAGGACATTACAGGAAGTGAAATAAGCCAGTAACAAAAAATATATACACTATGATTCGACTTACCTGCAGTATCTGGAGTTATCAAATAGAGACAAAGTACAATGATGCTTGCCAGAGATAGGGGCAGGAGGGAATAGGGAGTTGTTGTTTAACGGGTATAAAGTTTCATTTTTGCAAGATGAAAAGAGTCGCCTAGATGGATGGTAGTGATGGTTGCACAACAATGTGAATGTGCTTAATGCTACTGAACTGTACTCTAGAATGGTTAAGATGGTCAATCTCCTGTGTATTCTACCACAATTACAGAGAGTAAGGGAGATATGAGAGTTCCTACACATTATTGTAAAATCAGTAAGGGTGTTAATTTTGTAATTTTTAAAACTGCTTTTAAGTGCTCCTATTATTTATTTTTAAACCAAATAACTTCCAAGGCAACTTTCCCAGATTCCCCAAAAAGTCAATTCTGGAGCTGACACCAGGTTAAAACTGTTCATTTTAATTTTATTACAACCAGAAATCTACATATCAACTGCTTTTTCCCTGCAATATGACATATTTTCCTAACGTAGCTGTCAGAGGTCAAGGGTATAAGGTAAGCACAATTCCCATGAAGAGTACCCACTTCTGGAAGGAGAAATCTACAGGGGTCACTGGGTAGCCCAATTTATCTGGTGTGAATAATGGGAGTCAGGGTCTGGGCACCTGTTGATTTTAATAGTAAGGGTGCCTACATACTGCATCTAGGTCAAACTCTGGACACCTCATAGCAGAGAAATGATCAGAGCCTGTCGAAGCTTTCAAACTGCATGATACATAACAGATGTGGCCATAACTACCAGATAGGCTTCTTCAAAGGAAATTTCTGTTCTCATTCCCCAAAAGAACACCTGAAATTGAAAAAGCTAAGGACCCCTCGTGAACACTGTTTCCAACTACTGCTTCTTTGCACAGTACACTGCATCTCCTGGCTCCTTGCCCACCACCTTCCTCCAGGGTCTTTCAATTGCAAGATGTAGAGTATGGTACTTGAATGCTTCCAAGAGCTTCATTTTCTTCCAGGAGTTCACCTTACTGCTGTAGAGTAGCTTTTTTTGTTGCTGTTTTTTCCCCTGAGCAAGGGATGAGGAACCCTCAATCATCTTACAGGAAAATGACAGCATCTGCTTGAGGATTCCAACTAAATGTTTTACTGCAGCTTTTCAAACTGATTATATTTAACTGATTATATTTAAAACTGATTAACTGATTATATTTAAAGCTCCCTTGGGGAATGGGAGCTGTGAGGAAAGAAGCTTTGGAGAAGACCTTTTTTGGCGTGAATGAAAAATCGCTGAGACCTCCCAAGGGAAAGAGCTTGTTTATATACCAGGCATCAGCATTCCCAAGTACATATACATACACAATATGACTCCAGTTTTAAATTTCATCTCCTGCTCTTGAAGGGTCCTGAAAGGGTTAAACTGTTCCAGGCAAAGGCCTGCACTTTTTCTATCAAAATGCTCCAGATGGAAATTACAAATTTCACTTCCAGCTCTGTGGTACACATACACTGTTCTCCTAAGACATAAAAAAAAAAGACAAGACCCCTAATGTTCTCAAGAAAGAAAATGTGACTGCTCAGCATACAGTGCCACTCTGTTTCAGACTATTTCTCCTAGAATATTTGCATGAACTGTCAATCTCAAGCTTTCTGGGAGACTGTAAAAACTCAAGGTATAGAGAGAGTAAAGGAAAGGGGCCTTAAATAAGGAAAGAACAACAGCTGGGACTGTATGCAGTCATGTGTATTCACCCAAATACCACCCAGATTCACAACCCTGGTAACCAAGCCCTGCACCTTACCACTTTCGCTGCTCCAATCCCAGCAACAAGCTAACAGGCTAGAGGCCAAAGGCTTCAGGTTATGACCATGAATACGACCAGGGTTGTAAAGAATTTCCAGAGATTATTGTATATCAGCCCTCCATACCTGCAGGTTCCATATCCACATATTCAACCAAATGGGAATAAAAAATATTCAGGAAAAAAAAAAAACAATAAAAATAACAATATAACAATTTAAAATAATACGAATTTTAAAAGCATTATAACTATTTATATAGCATTTACACTGTATTAGCTATTATAAGTAATCTAGAGATGACTTAAAGTATACAGGAGGATGTGTGTACATAGGTTGTATGCAAATACTACACCATTATTTATCAGGGACTTGAGCATCTGAAGATTTTGGTATCCTGGGGGAAGTGGGGGCACTCCTAGAACCAATCCCCTGAGGATACTGAGGGACAACCACATATGAAAGCACACTGTAAATTGGAAAGAGCTATGTAAAAAGACTAAGAATATTATTGCTTTCAGTCAGACATCGAGAGGCATGAACTTTCAAAGGAATCTGAGCACCCACAAACCAGAAACAATGATGGTTTTTAAAAAGACACTACAACACAGGCTGACTAAGAAGGCACACCCCTCATAAAACCACTCTGGGGTAGGGTCAGGGCTGAAGCCTCAGGAGTTCCTCAGGGCACATGCAAGCAGGTAGTTTATAGGGAGGCAAAATCAAGGGATAGAGAGGGTCCCAGAAAGGGTCCCATGAGATGAGGGTCCCATTTAGAGTCCATTTGACTCAAACAATTCTGACTGAAAAAACAGGACCTGGGACTCTGGTCAAAGACATGCAGAACCACAGTGGCCAATAATTAGTTTACTTGTTCACTAACAGAAAAAGAAACTGATGTCCAGAGGGTTTAAGTGACTGACCCGAGATCTTTTGTTACGACTAAATGAACTTAAGCTAGAACTCAAGTTTCATTCCTTGACTTATTTCCTATCATTTAATAGCTGGCATTTTGGGAGTGAATATGCAATGCAGTCTCAATAGTCAGCCCAATTCAGCAAAAGAAAGGCTCACAGAGTAGACCGTACCATTATTGAGCACTTACAAGTGCCAGATACTGTTCTAAATAATTTATATATCTCATCAACAACTCACTATTACCTTAGGAAATCTATTTTATTTTACCTATTTTCCAAATAGGAAAACTGAGGCTCAGACAAGTCAGGTAACTTGCCCGAAGTGAAAGGCTAGCAACCGGCAGAACCAAGATTTAAACCTGAATCCCTTTGACTCTAAAAATTGCACTTAACCACCAAACCAAACGACATAGCTGTTACAGTGATTTTCTTTTTATCTTGGCATCTGTAAGAGAAGTAAGTCTGGCAGCACCATGAGTCCCATATAACACATAAAAAGCTGACACTCATAATAATTCTGACCCAGGGCTTCTAGCTAGTGGGGGGCAGAGCCAAATCAGATCGCAGGCCCTTTGTCTGCAAATTCTGCGCTGTTCCATAGAGAGCCCAGCTTCCAGAATATAAGCTCCACGAGGGTGGAGACTTTTTCTTCTTCACAGCTGTATTGCCAATCCCCAGAACACATAGCAAGCACTCAATAAATAGTTAATGAATAAAGGAATGAAGTCAAGCTGCCATGGTTTGGCTGTGTGACTTTGGAAGGGCTGCTCATCCTCTCTAAGCCTCAGTTTCCTTATATGGTGAATGGAAGGTGATAATAATACCCATTTCCTGGGTTGATGTGAGGATTAAACCAGACCATTCATTTAAAGCACTTGGGACAGACTGGAACATAATGAGCAACCAAAATGTAATCTACTATTATCATTATCATTATTACTACCATTATTCATTGACAGATTTGGGCTCCTTAAGAATTTTTTATTTTTTTCCCACCCTGGTCAGATGATGTTTCATAGTAAAGATACAGAATAGGGAATTGAGAGTTGGTAAACCTGCTTCTAGTTTCAGATCTGCCACCATCTAGCTGTGTGACCTTGGACAAGCCTCTTCAGTTCTCTGTATTCTCCTCAGCTGTAAAATGAAGGACTAAACTATTCAAATCAGTTCCATAAGCATTCATCAGGCACCTTCTCAGAACAAGACATCATGCTCAGCCACCTATTAAATTCTATGATCCTGAATAGTATCAATGGAAAAATATCAGAGCAAAGCAAAACAGTCTCCTGTTTGTGGCAAGGTTGAAGAGAAAACCCAAATAGCCATCTGCATTACATCATCTCAATGAGCAATGTTTGTAAATATCCGAAGTGTTTAATTTTGAGACACTTGAGAAATCCTTTGCCAAAAAGAAATTGGCAGATGTGGTTCTATTAACACCTATCGCCTTGAACCTTCCAAAAAATAAACATTTAAAATCACTTTGCACCTTAGTCAAATGGCATGCTTCTGGAGAGAAATCTGGGAAGATCAAAGTTATTAACACTCCCGACGGCAACAGTTTAAGAATAGGATGTGTACAAAAAAAAAAAAGACATATCTGGTTAAAACTGCAGGGGGGATTCCAAGAGCAAATGCAGTGCATCTGGACAGGACACGGAGGTCAGTGGCCTATTGTTTACAAAAACAGGCCTGGATTATGAACAGTGACAAGAGGCCAAGACCTCAATTATAACTCACAACCACACCTCTCTCAATCCCAGTTCAACTGAAGCTATCAATCACTCAACTCCCCCATCTCTGTAATAAACCTACCAATGTTTTCATCCAAGTGGATAGAAGGCCCCTTAGGGTACCTCCAGCATTGACCAAACTAATGACATAAAAAAGATCCTGTAGGTACAATGAGGACTTCAGACTACCTTCCAACCTTCCAAGAGACAAGGGAGCTGCCCATTTCAAACTCTACCCCTACCCCCAACCCCCAGCAATCATTAGAGGGGAGACATGGCCCTTCCCAGGTCCTCTCTGATAGGAAAAGGTCTCCTTGCACTGGTGCAGGGAAAGGAGGGGCCCCTCCCTCTGTACTCTGAAACAAAGGAAAACCCAGAGCTCCAACCATGTGGTGTAACATTCAAGGCCACCCACTTCTTCCACTCCCCAGCTAAGGTCTCAATGGGCTGGAGCCACATGGCACTTTCCAGTGACTGACCAGGAAGGGACAGTGCCTTGCACAAACACATGCTGCAGCTCTTTTAACAGGCAGGAACCCTTCCTATGGGAACTGCTGGTTTAAAAAATGCTATCTGAGTAAGGGCTCTTATTCATGAGTCAAGTCAGACAGTCGACTAGATGAGAAGACAGGTCACTTGGTTTCTCCTAGTCCTCATTTTGCTTTACCCTTCACATTTTTCAGGAGAGGGAAATGGGGCTTTAAAAGCATGTCTTCCAGAGCAGAGGGTCACAGCACAGAAGGGTTAAACAATTATGTCTTCCCATTTTCCAGAATCAGCACCAACCGGCTACCCTAACAACTCTATTCAGATTTAGGTGAGGGCGGAGACCCGGCGTTGGTGGCCTTATTCTATGATCTCTGATTGTATGCAGGCCGACCAGAGACCAGGCAGGTGCAAGGTGCACCCAAGGTGGCAATGGACTTTTGGTGCCAATGCCACAGCAAATCTCATGTTTTAATACAGTGCATCTGAAAAACCCCGCCTCTCCCAAGGCTCTCCAAATGGTACACCTTCTCAAGGTTGCCTTTCTGTCTGGACTCCTCTTCAATCTCTGAAACAAACGTCCAAACACCTGTCAGATTTCAGTTGTCTTTTAAGGAAACCTGACCCAGAGAACCGGAGGCAAATTGTGCCTTTCTCTAAGAGCCTCCTGCCCCTCCCCCCACCCTGTCCAGCTTGGGGGAAAGGGCTGCCAAAATCATGGTCAGCCCTACAAAGATACTCCTACAGCCCACTCCAAAAATTCCTTTCCAGTGTCAATGGCCCCTGGCACTGCCCATCCTTTGGAGGTTCAGACCCATCTATGAAACAAACCACCTCTGGGGTCAGCCTGCCCCCATCTGCTCCACCCAAAGAAATGAACAACCTGCAAATCACGGTGGAAATACACGCCTCACCAGTGCACAGAGCATTTGCAGTGTGCTATTTTTCAAAGCCCTTACCTTTGACCTGAGTATCGTACTCTGCTATGATCTCCTTATCCTTTTTGAATTTGGCTGGAGACGTCATGTTTTCCTTCTTTCTTCCAAATTCGAATTGTGAATTGATAGATCCACGGAAAAAATCCAAACACCTAAATCAATACCTCCAAGACCGCTTCTCTCGAGGGCAGAAGGGGCCCCCCGCGGTGGTCTCCAGCGCTCCGTGGAGCGCGGGCTGCGGGCTGGGCAGGCGGCTACGGCGGGCACATGCAGACGGTGGGCGCTGGGGCCGGGTGCGGCGGCGGCTGGTGCCTGTGCTAGAGCCGGAGCCGCAGCCTCAGCATTAGCCGGGAGAACTGCAGCGCCCGGAGGCTGGCCTGGGGTCTGACATCAACGACACAGGCAGGGAGTGGAAGTCCTTCCGCACAACATGGTGTGGGGCTGCGGGGGTGTGGACGCGCCCAGCTGTGTCCCCGGGAGGGAGTGGGTGCTTTTCGGGGTACCGGGAGAGGGCTGGGCGTGCTTCGCGGTTTTTTGTCGTAGAGGCTCAAAGATGCTGCAAATCAAATCCCAAACGGGAGCCGCAGCAGCGCAGACTGGATCGGAAGTCGTTTGCTCCGGTTCACTTGCCTGTAAATGCAGGAAAAGGGGGAGGGGGCGATCAGCCAGAGCGCAGATCCTAATCGCCGCGGGGGTGGGGTAGGGGACGTCGTTCCGAGCCCGCCCTGGGCCCATTCCTGTCGGCTTAACGCCTCCTGGCCCGCAGAGCCCGGCGCGGCGAGGTGGGGAGGAAGGAAGCTCCCTCCGGATTTTGTTTTAAGGCTGAAAGAAAACACTTTGGAGCAGCCGCCTGCGCGGGCTTCGGGCGGGGACTGCAGGAACGCGGGGCACCGGGCGGGGACTGCGGCACCTCGGCGGCCTCCCGAGCCCCGCCAGCATTGGGCAGCGGCCAGCCCGAGAGAGCCCTCCCGACCTAGCCCCGGACGGGGCCCCAGACCCCCGGCCGGGGCACCTCCCTGTACATCAAAGGGGATCAAAGCCGGGGAGGGACAAGCCACCCGGGCACAACTTTTCTTCTCCTCCCGCCCCTCCTCCCAGTTGTTTTGTTTTTGGTTACTAGCTTCTCTTGGCAGCAAAATGTTGGTGGCGGGGTGAGGGGGGGCAAATCTGCAGGAAAAAGCCTGCTCGGCACGGGACACATCCAGGAAAACAATGTGGTCAGCTGAAGCAGGAAACGGGTTAGAGGATAGGGTCGGAGCCGGGAAAACCGGGGGGCGGCGAGCGGAAGGCAGCCGTCGCCTCCCCCAAGCTAGGGACGATAGTGACTATAAATGCCACCTCCAAAATTTTTTTCCCACCCAAGCCCAGAGATCCCAGATATCGCACCCAATCCCAGGCTGGGGATGGGGGGAGGTCGGTGAGGTCGCAGTCCTGACTCCTCGCACCAGGCGGTGCCCGAGAAGATCCTGCCCCGGACCAGGCCCAGGAGGCGGGAGGGACGCAAGCGGGAGCGCGGAGCCCGGCGTCTAGCTCCCCCGCGTGCCGCAGCAGCGACCCTTCCTAGTTGGTCGTTCCTTTTCCTCCGAGCTCCGGGAGGAGGAAGCTCCCGCTAGCGTCTCCCACTTCCCACGGCTGGAGGAAGGGGCCACACGGAGGGAGCAAGACAGGGAGCAGAGGCGGCGGGCTTCAGGGGGGCGGGAAGCGGGAGGCGGGTGTGAGATGGGGTCCTGAGGCTGGAAGGGAGCCCGGGGACAAACGGAGTTGCACACGCTCGGAAGGCGGGAGGGGGCAAGGAGAAGGCTGCCTTAGAGGTGAGGTGAATTGGGGGACGATCTTGGGTCGCGATGTCGCGTGAAGCGCAAGGATGTCAGGAACTGTGGGGACCGAGATATGGTCTAGGAAAGGGAGTGGGCGAAGAGAAGTCCATCGGGGCGGGCCGGGGGGTGGGACTGGGGGAGAGCCCCGGAAGCTGAGCGAACACCCATCCTCCTAGGTCCTAGGCTGGGACCCGGGCTGTCCGCCAGGGCTGGGAGACAGTGGAGGAGGCCGGTCGATGGTTACGCGCGATGCCAACGACGACCGCCCCACGGTGGACCGCGGCTGCCCGTGTGCGGAGGAACGGGAGAGGCGGCTGGGTGCGGGCTGCGCTGCGGTCCGAGAGCCAGGACAGAGTCCCAGGCTGTACAGTGATGGGCGGAGAGACTCGCAGTCCTGAGAAGTATTATGGGCTGTACTGGGAGATTTGGAGAGGGTGGAGGGGGGGCGGTCTGAGGGATTCCGGGCGGCACCGCTAAGGCGATGCCGCGAGCAGCATCCGCGCCCTCTCCTTCCCGCCCCAGCCCGGGTTTGTTCAGTCAGGGCTCCAGCCCGGCGGCCGGGAGGAAGAAAAGGAAGAGGGAAGGAGCCTTTACCTGGCTCTGACGCGACGGGTCCCAGGCCCCCGGCTCCGCTTCCCACTCAGAGATCTCCTCCCCTCTCTTCCCCGCCACCCGTTTCTACGCAGACCGCTGCCCCAGTCCCTTGAGGAGCCTCCGCCAACTCCGCAGGACCCCGCCGGGAAGCAGAGCCCACCCCTTTACCAATCACCGCCCGTTTTCTATCGACCGATGGGGCCCATAGCCAATAGGAAGAGCTGATCCCAAGAGGCCCGGAATAAGGGGGAGGAGCTGGCAAAACTTGGAGGTGTGACTATCACTGCCGAGGCGTGGTCACAGATTAAGCTCCACCCGGGGCTATCGAACCCCTGAGTAGAACTGATGGGCGGGATTAAGATGGAACCGACGACCAAACACAAACTCTTGAGCTAAGGCATGGCCAATTGGGCCGGGGTAGAGAGGAGGGGTGTTGCGGGTAATTTTAGCCAATAGAGAGTAGAGAGCGGTGGGGACTGTAGAACCTCTTCCAATAAGAAGCGGTAAGGGCGTGCCTTGCCACTTTCCCTAGGGCAAAGGGAGGGTTTGCCGAAACCTCCCGAAACCGGCCAATGAGATCGGAGGCGGAGCCAAGTTCAGCCAACCAGAAAGCTGAACTGATCTCAGCACCGTTACTGGGCGGTGCCTACGGTCTTCGAGCCACTAAGCTCTCGTCAGGGGAGGCCCCGGAGCCTTCCAATGAGGGACTGGGGCGAACTCTAGTTCTTCCAATCGGTGCGCGGCGCTGGCAATTCAAACTGATACCGGGTTGGAGAGGCCGGAAAAGCGGAAGAGGGAGCGAAAACCAACGTGTTTGGTGACAGACCCCAGCGCCGACTGAGCCCCCAAAGCGACTTCAGCCTTGCCCCACCACCACCGCGCGCCCGGGAACAGCCGCTCCAGGAAGAGACCTGAGGGGACTGCGGGGGGCACGAGGGACAGCTGAGAGGAGGAAAGACGCGAGAGAAACAGCGCGAGCACGCTGAGGGCTGGGGGTTGCCAGGAAGGGGGCCCGCGGACCCGCAGAGCGGAGGAAAGTCCAGGAGAGAGGGGCGGGACGGAGGAGAACCCGGGATCGCCTGGCAGAAAAAGCGAAGGGAGTTTCTGAATCCTGGGAAGAGGAGAAGTGGGAAGGGACGCTTAGCCCGAGATCCGAGAGCAGGGAACGGGAGCGCTCCGCGGGAGGGGCTTAATGCTGGGAAAGGGGCCTCTTAAAAGAGGAGAAGCTTTAAATAAGACGATCGGAGAAGACTGAGGGAATTGCTATGAAGGGGCAGGGGCTGAAGAGTAGAGGACTCCTTTAGACAGCAGAAAGGGAAAGCTGTTGAGAAGTTCCCTTCAAATCCCACCTGCCTCCTCTCCAATTCAAACTCCACTCCCTTATCCAAAAGTTAAAAAGAAAAGCCAAGTTGCCGCGCTCCCCTGTTCCTACTCAATAAATACTTCTACTCCGCCACTGGGAAAACAGAAAAAAACTAATTTCCTTCCCAATATCAGAACTTAGAAAAGCTCGAGGTCTCGCAACTTGAATTTTAGCCTAGGGGAATCAAAGTAGTAGGAGCACTGCTCTTGTTTCCTTTTTCAAAATCTCACACCTCATCCTTCCTGCGACACCATGTCTACCAACATTTGTAGTTTCAAGGACAGGTGCGTGTCCATCCTGTGTTGCAAATTCTGTAAACAAGTGCTCAGCTCTAGGGGAATGAAGGCTGTTTTGCTGGCTGATACTGAAATAGACCTTTTCTCTACAGACATCCCTCCTACCAAGTAAGTCATGCTAGTGGCGGGCAACGGTAGCTTTTAACTAAATGGGAACACTTATGGCTTGGATCTGTGGGAGTCAACAAAGAGGTTATCATTTCGGTGTTCCAGCCACTCCCACCAGTTTGATGATCCCCTTGGAATATATCTAAGTGGGCAGACTGTCTGGACAAAGTCTGTGGTTTAGCCAAGGTGGTCAGTCCTGATATAATGCTTCTAGTTCAATTATAGTCATATGACCACACATCTCTTAAGTTTGATTCCTCGTTCAGTGCCCTGCCCAACCATCCTATTTCGCTGAATCAAGTCCATGATGTAGACTCTAGGTAAATTCAGGCGAAATTTTCTGTACTGTTGGAGAGGAGAGGTCATTTAAGTTTTTCATTTCTATCCATGAAAGTTTGCACCAAAAAAAAAAAAAAATCAGTTTTCTACCATTATTTGCAATTGGCATCCTAAATCAGATCCGTTGTTCATCAAATTCAGTTTTCTTTCCTCAAAACTCTCTCTCTCTGAAAGAGATGTAAATTGATTTTTATGGGATGAAAAATAGAGACTTAGCCTTAATCCTTATCTCCAATAAAGCCTATTTTGGACATTACACATTTGTTCCCATACTTGAACCCTTTTAAAATCTGTTTGTGGCCGGGTGCGGTGGCTAACGCCTGTAATCCCAACACTTTGGAAGGCGGAGACGGGCGGATCACCGGAGGTCAGGAGTTCAAGATCAGCCAGGCCAACATGGTGAAACCCCGTCTCTACTAAAAATATAAAAATTAGCTGGGTATGGTGGCAGGCGCCTGTAATCCCAGCTACTTGGGAGGCTGAGGCAGGAGAATCGCTTGAACCCTGGAGGCGGAGGTTGCAGTGAGCTGAGATCATGCCATCGCACTCCGGGGGGTGGGGGTGGGGGACAAAAGCAAGGCTTTGTCTCAATAAATAAATAAATAAATAAAATCTGTTTGTTTTCAGCCACTAACTGCTTTCAGGTGTAGAGTCCTTAAGAATTTGCCTCCTATTTGGTAAAATAGTCATTTTATTTGACTCAAATAAACCTTTTTCTAGCTCTAAATAGTACTTTCCCTTTCCATAGTCAACATATATGTGCCCTACGTGAATCTTCAAGATTTAGTTCTTTATTGAAATTGTATTATTAAAAGGAAAGTAATTATCCAAAATATGAGTGGACAGTTATTCTCTAAGTCTTTGCATACAGATCCAGAGGAAGCAGGCTAATAACTACAATTCATTTTAAATTAATTTCATGATAATGATAGAAGCTTTACAAGTTTTTAAATTTACCCAGGTAAAGCTGTGTACTCTTCCTTTCTTGAAATCTTTTCTGAATTGATCTAAGTGTAATCATGCCTCACAGCAAAACCAAAGGCTCTCATCTATTGCAGAGATAAATGGGTTATTTTAAAATCTTATCAATTTTTTTAAATTCTAAGTTAATATTTGACATTTGTGTGTGTGCATCATATATGTATTTCAAAAAAGGAAAAACACTAGAAAATAAATAATAGAACCTACTGCTACAAAGTTCTGAGATTCATTGTCCACTGCTTTTTGTTTTTAGTAGCTCATACACAAATTTAAAATATTAACCCATTCATTGCAATAGCTATGGTAAGTAATAAGGCAGTCATAAGGAAGGCTAGGTGAATTGTTACAGGTTAGACCCAAGTCTAGAATAGAATCAGGTTTTTCCTATTTTCTGCTCTTCTTTGTAGGGGTTAAAATAGTAATGAATTAGCGTGCTAAGATGTGTGTGAATCAATGAACACATAAAAAAATTTTAAATGGAAAATTTGTCAGATGTTTATGGTGAGCTCACAAATCTGAACTGACTCTTTAAAAACATACTATAGTTCTATGTTAGCTTTCAGCTCTTTGGATTGACAAAATTTGTGCTAAATCAAGCATAGAATTACTATCCGATTCAGCAGTTCTGGGTTCATATCCAAAAGAATTCAAAGCTGGATCTTGGAAGAGAGATTTGCACACCCATGTTCATTAACAGCATTATTCACAATAACCAAGAGGTGGAAGCAATCCAAACGTCCATTGACTATACAGATGAATGGATAAACAAAATGTGGTTTGGGTACCTATAGTTCCACCTACTTGGGAAACTCTGGTAGGAGGGTCACTTGACCCCAGGAGATTCATTACACAACAGTGTGATTATATTTAACACATCTGCTCTGCACACATAAAACTTGCTAAGTTGGTTAATTTTGTTAATTTTTTGCCACAATTAAATTTTTTGTAAAGTACATTTGACTGTCTTTTTATACCTTTCTCTCTCCAGCGCAGTGGACTTCACTGGAAGATGCTATTTCACCAAAATCTGCAAATGTAAACTGAAGGACATCGCATGTTTAAAATGGTAATTTGTGGCACTATTCTGGATAGCCCTGGGTTTGGAAGATGGATATTGACACCAAAGCATAGAGAAAGATTCAATGGGCCGCAACAAGCACTGGTATAAAGCATGCAATGAGCCATTGAAAAAGCATTTATTACTTAGAGCTATTTTTTAAAAGGGTTTTGTGATGCTTCACATTAGTATATAATTTTACAGTTTTCAAAGTGTATTCACAGTATCCGCTTCAATTTTCAGAACAAGGCAATGTAGGTTAGCGGGGGAAAACACTTGGATTTACAATAATAAAAATCATGTTTGAGGTCTGACCCTACCCTTACTCTCAATGTGATCTTGAATTAACTCCTTAAGCCTCTAAACTGCTGAACCTCTGTTTTCTTATTTAATTTCTAGGTTATTATTTTTTCTTTCTTTGTTTTTAGAGGGGTCTCATACTGTTGCTCAGGCTGGAGTGCAGTGGCATGATCATAGCTCACTGTAGCCTTGAACTCCTAGGCTCAAGTGATTCTCCTACCCCAGCCTCCTGAGTAGCTGGGACTACAGGCAGGCACCACCATGCCTGGCTGTTTTTTATTTTTTGTAGCAATAGGGTCTTGCTATGTTGCCCAGGCTGATATCAAACTCCTGGCCTCAAGTGATCCTCCCTCCTCAGCTTCCCAAAGGGCTGGGATTACAGGTGTGAGCCACCGCATCCTACCTTAATTAATTAATTAATTAATTTATTTATTTTTTAGAAGGAGTTTTTGCTCTTGTTGCCCAGGCTGGAGTGCAGTGGCACAATCTCAGCTTACTGCAACCTCCACCTCCCAGGTTCAAGTGATTCTCCTGCCTCAGCCTCCCAAGTAGCTGGGATTACAGGCATGCACCACAATGCCCAGCTAATTTTTTTTTTTTTTTTTTTTTTTTTTTTGTATTTTTAGTAGAGACGGGATTTCTCCATGTTGGTCAGGCTGCTCTTGAACTCCCAACCTCAGGTGATCTGCCCACCTTGGCCTGCCAAAGTGCTGGGATTACAGGCATGAGCCACCACGCCCAGCCATTCTGTCTTATTAAGATAGAAATTTAATAATCTTCTGTGTTTACCTTATCAAGTTATTGTAAAGATCAAATATGAATATTAAAAGGCTCAATAAACTATAAATTACAACACAGTTGAGAGGTATTACTATAATCTTTTGAGAAGTAGACAGACATGTTGTTATTTTCATTTTAGGAGGAAAAAAGTTGAAATTTTCTCATTTAGATGGGGTTTCTATTATAAATGACAATCCTAATAATTTAAATTGGCAAACTCTTCTTATGTACTATTTTATTTCATTCCTTTATTTAAGCTATACTTATATTGAGGAGCCAGTATGTGGTAGTTGTTGTTACAAGGACTGGAAAGACAACAGAATCTAGATGAAGTCACTGGCCTTTTTTTTGAGACGGGGTCTTGTTCTGTCGCTCAGGCTAGAGTGCAGTGGCGCGATCTCTGCTCACTGCAACCTCCGCCTCCCAGGTTTAAGTGATTCTCCTGCCTCAGCCTCCTGAGTAGCTGAGACTACAAGCACGCACTGCTATGCCCAGCTAATTTTTTGTATTTTAGTAGAGACAGGGTTTCACTGTGTTGCCCAGGCTGGTCTCAAACTCCTGAGATCTGGCAATCTGCCCGCCTTGGCCTCCCTAAGTGCTAGGATTACAGGTGTGAGCCACTGCACCCAGCCCACCTGGCTAATTTAGTATTTTTAGTAGAGATGGGATTTCACCATGTTAGCCAGGCTGTTCTCAAACTCCTGATCCACCTGCCTCAGCCTCCCGAAGTGCGGGATTACAGGTGTGAGCCACCACGCTTGGGCAACAACATTTTTTTTTTCTTGAGATGGAGTCTTGCTGTGTTGCCCAGGCTGGAGTGCAATGACATGATCTCGGCTCACTGCAACCTCCATCTCCCATGTTCAAGTGATTCTCTCACCTCTGCCTCCCGAGTAGCTGGGACTACAGGCACACGCCACCATGCCCAGCTAATTTTCGTATTTTTAGTAGAGACAGGGTTTTGCCATGTTGGCCAGGCTGGTCTCGAACTCTTGACTTCAAGTGATCTGCCTGCCTCAGCCTCCCAAAGTGCTGGGATTACAGGCGTGAGCCACCATTCCCGAGCAACATTTTCAAAAGAAAACCAAAACAGGAAATTTTAATCATATATTTTGTCTAACCCAATGTATCCAAAATATTATTTCAATGTGTAACCAACATAAACTACTAATGTAATGTTTTATATTCCATGTTTTGTTCTTACTCTTTGAAATCTGGTGTACATTTTACACTTAACAGCACATCTCAATTCAGGCCAGCCCCATTTCAAGTGTACGACAGCCACATGTAGCTAGTCGCTATTATTCTTGACAGCATAGACCCGGACCTTGGTATGGAGGGGTTTTAATTTTGTTTTTGGCTGTTGAAGGGGTTTTAACCAGGCAACAGAATGATCTCATGTAGCCACTAGAATGTTAGCTCCATGAGAACAAGGGCTTTGTTTTGTTTACCACTGTATTCCTAGCACCTAGAGCAGTGCCTGACAGATAGTAGGTACTCAATAAATGTTAGTTCAGTGATGAATCAATGGATGAATGAATGAATACAAGTGGTAATTAAAGCCATGGAATTTATTCTTGCAATACATTGCATATATAGGACATGACATGACAAATATCTTGCAATATATTGCATATATAGGACATGACAAATAACTGTCAGTCCTAGTCCAAAAACAACTTTTGTTTTCATTTGTTTGCCTTTCAAGCAAGTTATAATTAGAAGACATATTTTAGGTGGGATGGTACCTTTTATAGTAATCTTTATTGGGTCTCATAAAAATAACTGACTCACGAATCTCACAGAGTAAGATTAGCTTCAATAAGAATTTTTACAACTCAAGGTATAAACAGTTTATGTTGCTATTTTTTTTAAGTACTAGCTAAAACATTCCCTGTAGGTTCACTCTATTTAATATGTGACTAGCTAGTTAAAAAAAAAAAAAATTGTGAAAGAGTGAGGTACTTATAATCAGCTAGATAATTCTGAAAACTGTAAAAACTTTTGCAACTTTCTCTAGAGGCTGTAGATTGCTTTATTTCTGAATTCCTTCAAAAACATTGAGACTAAAATTAGAGCAGCCAGATTGTATTTGGTTTACAGGGACTCATGCTGTCTTCCTACCTCTCCATCTGTTGAAACAGTTTTTAGGTGCTGGCATGAAACTAGAACATGTAAGAACCCAACTTGCCACAGTCCTGGGATAGCAAAAACCTTTACCCACAGAACTGAGTTTATTTTGTCTGTACAGCACATCAGTTTGGGTGGTTTATAGAACAAATCGCAACATTATGGCATCTAGAAGCTAACTTCTGAAGGGAGAATGCATAAAATAATACTAGCAGGACAAGTGTGGTGGCTCACGCCTGTAATCCCAGCACTTTGGGAGGCCAAGGCAGGTGGATCACCTGAGGTCAGGAGTTCGAGACCAGCCTGACCAACATGGTAAAACCCCGTCTCTACTAATAATACAAAAATTATCTGGGCATGGTGGCATATGCCTATAATCCCAGCTATTCTGGAGGCTGAGGCAGGAGAATCACTTGAACCTGGGAGGCGGAGGTTGCAGTGAGCTGAGATGGCGCCACTGCACTCCAGCCTGAGCGACAAGAGGAAAACTCTGTCTCAATAACAACAACAACAATAATAATAATAATAGCAAAGAAATGTGAGAATATGTTACTATTATTCACTTGAAGACTGCTTTCCCACTTGATGGTAGAACTGCACCCCCATACCATCCCAAAGATCCCAGCAATGAAAGTTGTTAGGAGGAAATGAGATCTAAATTATATGGTCTATTTATATAAGCATATGAAAAGACTTATCTGGCCAGTTATTACATGGTATCTAGTAACATTTACTTTCTTTTCTAGTGGGAATATTGTAGGTTATCACGTGATTGTTCCATGTAGTTCCTGTCTTCTTTCCTGCAACAACGGACACTTCTGGATGTTTCACAGCCAGGCAGTTTATGATATTAACAGACTGGACTCCACAGGTAAGAAACAATTGACTTGCACATTCTTGTAATATTTCTCTGTCAATACCTGAGTAAAATTCCCAATAGATCATTTCGGGATTCCTTTTAGATCTTCTTAACCGGATCAGCTAGAGTGAAACTTCAATTCTTTTTTCCCAGACATTCACTTATGAAAACTATTAGGCAAAATTCATTGTCATTTCTATGTTCATCCTTGTACTTAAGGCCTCAAACTTGGCTGAATTTCTTGGTCTTTTAAAATGAATATTATAATTGCTCTTAACTGCTGCCTTAATACATATTCTGACTCCAGAGAATTTTTGAAGATTTTAGATTTGCCAGTCAAGTGTGTGTGTGTGTGTGTGTGTGTGTGTGTGTGTGTGTGTCTGTGTCTGTGTGTGTATCTGCGTGTATGTAAGAAAGGGAGAGGCCAGGCTAGGGCAATGGGAGTTGAGACGAGGAGGACTAAGTAACCTCTGTATCTGGTGATGCTTCAGAATAAAAACAGACCCGACATCTATGTTAATACGTTATGACAGAATTTTAGTCAAGGGAAATATTTAACACCAAAGTATAAAGTATGTTGTACAGGTGCAGTTGGAGATGTTGTGGGTTCAATTCCAGACTACCATAATCATAAAGCAAGCAAATATCACAATTAAAGCAAGTCACACAATTTTTTGGTTTTCCAGTGTATATAAAAGTTATGTTTACAATATATTGTAGTCTATTAAGTGTGAAATAGCAGGACCTTTAAAAAGCAATATGCATACCTTAATCAAAAAACACTTATTCAACCAAGAGCAATGGCTAATGCCTGTTATCTCAGCACTTTGGCAGTCCAAGGTGGGAGGATCACTTGAGCCCAGGAATTTGAGACCAGCCTGGGCAACATGCTGAGACCTCATCTCTACAAAAAAAATACAAAAATTATCTAGGCATGGCGGTGCATACTGTCGTCCCAGCTACCCAGGAGGCTGAGGTGGGAGGATCACTTGAATTTGGGAGGTAGAGGCTGCAGTGAGCTGTGATCATGCCACTGCATTTCAGCCTGGGGAACAATATGAGACTATGTCTCAAAAAAGAAAAAAAAAATGCTTTATTGCTAAAAACTGCTAATGATCATCTGAACCTTCAGCAAGTCATAATCTTTTTGCTGGTGGAGGGTCTTGCCTTGATGTTGATGACTGCAAACCGATCAGGGTGGTGGTTGCTGGAGGTTAGGATGGCTGTGGCAATTTCTTAAAATAAGACAACAATGAGGTTTGCCACATGGATCGACTCTTCCTTTCACAAAAGATTTCTCTGTGGCATGTGATGCCATTTGATAGAATTTTACACATAGTAGAACTTCTTTCAAAATTGGAGTCAATCCTCTCAAATTCTACTACTACTTTACCAACTATGTTTATGTAATATTCTAAATCCTTTGTTTTCATTTCAACAATATTTGTAGCATCTTCATCAGAGTAGATTTCACCTCAAGAAACCATTTTCTTTGCTCATCCATAAGAAGCAACTCCTCATCCATTAAAGTTTCATCATGAGATTGCAGCAATGCAGTCACGTCTTCAGGCTCCATTTCTAAGTGTGGTTTTCTTACTATTTCTACCACATCTGCAGTTACTTCCTCCACTGAAGTCTAAAACCTCTCAAAGTTACCCCTGAGGGTTGGAATCAACTTCTTTCAAACTCCTGTTATGGTTGATATTTTGCCCTCCTCCCATGAATCAGGAATGTGCTTTTCCAGAAGGTTTTCAATGTACTTTGCCCAGATCCATCAGAAGAATTACTATCTATGGCAGCTATAGCCTTATGAAATGTATCTCTCAAGTAATAAGACTCGAAAGATTAAATTACTTCTTGATCCACAGGCTGCCAAATAGATGTTATTTTAAGGCATTAGAGCAACATTTATCTCCTCAAACAATGACATCAGAGCTCTTGGGTGACTAGGTGCATTGTTAATGAACAGTAATATTTTCAAAGGGATTTTTCTGAGCAGTAGGTCTTAACAATGGGCTTAAAATATTTAGTAAAACATGTTGTCAACAGATTTGCTGTCATCCAGGCTTTGCTGTTTCATTGATAGCACACAGGCAAAGTATATTTAGTATAATTCCTAAGAACCGTAGAAATTTCAGAATGGTAAATGAGCATTGGATTCAACTTGAAGTCACCAACTGCATTATCTTCTAACAAGAGAGTCAGCCTGTCCTTTGAAGCTTTGAAGCCAAGTATTACTTCTCCTCTCTAGCTATGAAAGTCCTAGATGGCGTCTACTTCCAATAGAAGGCTGTTTTGTGTATATTAAAAATCTCTGCTGGATCCAGTGGTTCATGCCTATAATCCCAGGATTTTGGGAGGCCGAGGTGGATGGATCACCTGAGGTCAGGAGTTTAAGACCAGCCTGACCAATATAGTAGAACTCTGTCTCTACTAAAAATGCAAAACTAGCCGGGCATGGTGACACATGCCTGTAATCCCAACTACTTGCTACTTGGGAGGCTGAGGCAGGAGAATGGCTTGAACCCAGGGGGCAGAGGCTGTGGTGAGCCAAGATCACGCCATTGCACTCCAGCCTGGGCAACAAAAGTGAAACTCCGTCTCAAAAAAAAAAAAAAAAAAGAAAAGAAAAGAAAAATCTGTTTTTAGTGTAGCCACCTTCATCAATGATCTTAGCTAGATCTTCTAGATAACTTGCTGCAGCTTCTACATCAGCACTTTTTGCTTCACCTGCACTTGCATGTTGTAGAAATGGCTTCTTTCCTTAAACTTTATAAACCAACCTCTGCTAGCTTCAAACGTTCTTCTACAGTTTCCTCGACTCTCTTGCCCTTCATAGAATTGCAGAGAGTTAAGACCTAGTTCTGGATTAGGTTTTCGCTTAAGGGAATGTCATGACTGGTTTAATCTTCTATCTAGGTGACTAAAACTTTTTCCATATCAGCAATAAGACTGTTTCACTTTCTTATTCATGTTTTCACTGGAGTAGCACTTCTTATGTCCTTTAAGAACTTTTCTTTGCAGTCACAAGTTGGCTAACAATTGGGCATAAAAGGCCCAACTTTCAGCCTGTCTCAGCTTTCAATATGTCTTCCTCACTACACTTAATCATTTCTAGCTTTTGATTTAAAGTGAGAGGCATGCGACTCTCTTTCACTTGAACACTTAGAGATCATTGTAGGGATATTAACTGGCCCAATTTCAATATTGTTGTATCTTAGGAAATAGGGAGGCCCCAGGAAAGAGAGAGAGAACAGCTGGTCAGTGGAGCAGTCAGAACACAGGAAATATTTATCGATTAAGTTTGCAGTCTTAAGTGGGTGTGGTCTTAAGTGAGTGTGGTTCATGGTACCCTGAAACAATTATAACAGTAACATCAAAAATCACAGATCACCATAATATATATCATAATAATGAAAAAGGTTGAAATATTGAGAGAACTATCAAAATGTAACAGACACAAGGTAAGCATATGCTGTTAGACTTACTCAATGCAGGATTGCCAAAACCTTCCATTTATATAAAGCCCAATATCTATGGTGTGCAATAAACTAAAGCACAATTAATTGAAGTATGCCTATACTAATTATTTTAGCAAGGCCAGGCATGGTGGCTCACACCTGTAATCTCACACTTTGGGAGGCCAAAACAGATGATCACTTGAGGTCAGGGGTTTGAGACCAGCCTGGCCAACATGATGAAACCCCCCTTGAACCTGGGAGGTGGAGGTTGCAGTAATCCGAGATTGCACCACTGCACTCCAGCCTGGGCAACAGAGTGAGACCCTGTCTCAAAAAAAAAAAAAAAAAAAAAAAAAATTATTTTAGTAAGAAAGTATACTACCAATTCTTTTTTTTCTTTAGATTTTATTTGTAGCATAATTTTATTAATATGCACTTCAAATATACATTGAAAAGACATATAACAGATACGTAAAATCTAGGCTTAATGACATGGTGATATTTTACTAGATTTGCTTCAGGTCTTTTCTATTCTTTTAAGATATCAAATTACCTACTAACACTCATCATTTTATCCCTGGAACTTACTATTACCTT
This sequence comes from Theropithecus gelada, assembly GCF_003255815.1. Lineage (NCBI taxonomy): Eukaryota > Metazoa > Chordata > Mammalia > Primates > Cercopithecidae > Theropithecus > Theropithecus gelada. The sequence continues at coordinate 159,437,114 of NC_037668.1, forward strand.
GAAGTCGGTATATAACATTCTATACATGTTTTTATGCTATTGTCACATACATATACTCATGAGCAATGAAAAATATTGTTCTGTAAAATTTAAAATACTACATGCATGGTTTTGTACTTTATATATCATTTAATATCTTATATTAATTTAATTTACATTTTCAAATGTACTTACACTGATACATTTAATTTTTAAAATTTCTTCTAAGTATACTTTACTAAAAATTGCCCTCCAAAATGACTGTACTAATGTAGTCTCACCAGTAATGTACAAGTGTCTTATTGTGTGGCAAGAGATTATGACATATTATACTAAGTCCTATTTTTTTTTCTTCTGATGATAAAGCTGGACTCAGTTTCCTAGTCTTCCTTGCAGCTAAGTGTTACCAAAAGACGATACTGGTGACATGCGAGTAGAAGAAATATGTGGTCCTTAAGTTACAGTGACCAATAAGTGAATCTTCCCCATGTTTTATTTACCCATCTATCAACTGAATGGAGAGTTCTCTGAGGGCCATAAAGAAAGCTGAGCTTCAAGATGAGAGAAACAGGGTTTCCTGAATGACCTCATCATTTTAAAAAAAAAAAAAAAAGACCTCATCATTTAAAAAAAAAAAAAATTCTTTTTCCTTGTGTTAAGGTGTTAAGGCACTGAAATACTAATTCTTTCTTTTTTTTTTTGAGACAGAGTTTCACTCTTGTTTCCCAGGCTGATGTGCAATGGTGTTGCACATCTTGGCTCACTGCAGCCTCCACCTCCTGGGTTCAAGCAATTCTCGTGCCTCAGCCTCCCAAGTAGCTGGGATTACAAGCATACACCCAGCTAATTTTTTTGTATTTTTAGTAGAGACGGGGTTTCACCATGTTGGTCAGGATGGTCTTGAACACCTGACCTCAGGGGATCCACCCGCCTCAGCCTCCCAAAGTGCTGGGATTACAGGTGTGAGTCACCATGCCTGGCCTGAAGTACCAATTCTTTTTTTTTTTTTTTTGAGATGAAGTCACTCTGTCACCCAGGCTGGAGTGCAGCGGCACAATCTCGGCTCACCACAACCTCTACCTCCCAGGTTCAAGTGATTCTCCTGCCTCAGCCTTCTGAGTGGCTGGGATTACAGGCGTGCGCCACCGCACCTGGCTAATGTTTGTATTTTTAGTAGGGATGGGGTTTCACCATGTTGGCCAAGCTGGTCTCGAACTCCTGACCTCAGGTGATCCGCCCACCTTGGCCTCCCAAAATGCTGGGATTACAGGTGTGAGCCACTGCACCAGCCAAAGTACCAATTTTTAAAGGGGGTTTACATAATACTTTTTATATTGCCTGGAGCCATTGAGTTTTGTTCTAAGACACATGTTCTCAATGTCTAACATCTATTTACACAACAGACCAAGTTGATTTTAAGGAACTTTTCCTTTTTTTTTTTTTTTTTTTTTTTTTTGGAGACAGGGTCTTGCTCTGTCACCCAGGCTGGAGTGCAATGGCACAATCCGTCTCACTGCAGCCTCGACCTCCCAGGCTCAAGCAATTCTCCCACCTCAGCCTTCTCAATAGGTGGGACCACAGGTATGTGCCACCATCCCTGGCTAATTTTTTGTATTTTTCGTAGAGACTGGTTTTTGCCATTTTGCCCAGGGTGATCTCAACCTCCTGTCCTCAAGTGATCTGCCCACCTCGGCCTCCAAAGTGCTGGGATTATAGGCCTGAGATACCTCGCCAGCTGACTTTAAGGAACTTGACAATCTAAGTCGACACTAGCTTTCTTAGGTTCCTAAATGCATATTTTAGTCTCCTTTAGAACTTAAATGTATTTTTAAATATATGATTTGCCTTCACAGACCAAAAGATCATGAATTGCAAGCTAGGTTTTCAAGGGTCTTTAAATCCTCCAATTATGCTTAGATTTTTATAGATTTGATTTTTTTTAATCATCTGAGATTCAACTGTGGCTCTCAATCTATCATTTATGGGGTCTTAATTTAAAACTTTGGTGTGTTAAGAAGGCCATTTTCATGTAAGGACTTATCTGAACTCCCCTAAATGGAATACAGTCTCCTAATTTAAGCCTCCAGTTTTATATTTGTATTGCCCATGGGACACATTAAAGGAAGTTTCTGCTTTGATAGTATTTTTCCTGCTTTACAGGATTCAAAACACAGGGTGGAGATTTTTCAAGTTTGATTTACTTTTTAATATTGGTCAATTTTTCAAAGATAAAAGCTCCGCGTTCCTCCATTTGCACTGAATCTAATCCATAAGAAACAGATGTATCACAGGATTTCCTTCCTCCCTTCTTAACAGAGAAAGGAAGGTGCTGCTTCTGTCAGATCCAATCTCTTAGTTTATTTTTCCTCCTTTGAACCAATTGTGCTGAGCAGCTTCATGTCTCTGAGTACTGACTCCAAGAATATCAAGCTTCTGCTTTGTAACCCTAATATTGTGATTTTAAGCAAGATTTTCTAGATGCTTGGTATCAAAGCAAGTTTCTAATGGCGTCACAACTGTCCTTGAATCACCTGAGCCAGCAGTGTCAAAGGAATGCATAGACAAGCTTTATAAATTCTAGAATGTTTAAACTGAAAAGGACTCCCGGAGGTCTGTTTTCTAGGCTAGTCTTCATATGGAGACCTGATTTCCCAGGACTTTCTGGAGGAGCCTTGGGAAACCTCAGCTCAAATTTCCTGAAATTGGCAAATGCCCTCAAAGGCAAAATGGCTTCAGCCCTACGTTTACGTTTATGGGTTCTAATTTTCTCTTTGATTTTTGCCTCGCAATTCCTTACAGCTCTTCCTGTCAGCTCTTCCATGACATTTACCAGGAGCAGAACACCATTCATTCTTGGGGTGGGGGTGGGGTAGCGTTTTTTATTATAAGCAATTCAAACACAAAAAGATTATAGAAAATAATAAGATACACATCTGTATCCCTGTCAGCATCAAATACATGCTAACTTCTTGCCAGATTAGATTACAGTATCTCCCTCAGTCAAGGTAAACAGTTGATTATTTCTACTGTTTCAACAATGTCACATTACACATCCCTGTGCATGTCTCCATGAACCACCTATGCAAGATGGGCAACTGAGGAAGGGATGAGCAATGGTCTCCATTTGCAATATTTTTTTAAATTCATAAAATGGAATAATCTCCAGAAGTAAAAATAAACGAGCAAAATCCAAACAAGTCAACATAGATTAACCTCAAAAACATAATGAGTGAAAAAGCAAATTATAAAACAATATGTAGTGTAATAACATTCTATACAAAATTTAAATCCACAAAACAATAATATATGTTGTCTATGTTACATGCATTTGTAGTCAAACCATGCATGGTATACTAGCAGTGGTGAACACTGGATTCAAACCAAATCTCCAAATGCTGGCTCGTTCCATTCTACCACGTGGCTGCTATCTCAGTGTGTATGGAGTGGGTATCCTGAATTGCTGGGTCCTCTTTGTGTCCACACTGATAACTGGACAGCTTAAGATTTGTTTTTCTGGCCAGGCATGGTGGCTCACATCTGTAATCCCAGCACTTTGGGAGGCCGAGGCAGGGGGATCACCTGAGGTCAGGCGTTCATGACCACCCTGATCAACATGGTGAAACCCCATCTCTACTAAAAATACAAAAATTACCTGGGCATGGTGGCACTCGCCTGTAGTCCCAGCTACTCGGGAGGCTGAGGCATGAGAATCACTTGAACCTGGGAAGCAGAGGTTGCAGTGAGCCAAGATTACTCCACTCGACTCCAGCCTGGGCAACAGAGCAAGACTCCGACTCAAAAAAAAAAAAAAAAAAGATGTTCTTTCCTTGTGAAGTTAATTGGCTATCCTAGAGGTCAGTTATTTTCCATTTAGTGTTTTGAACTTATAATTTATATACGCCCAGAGTAATAAACTTGTCATTATCCTCTACTGTATGTTTAGTCATTTACTGTATACCCGTGCTGTATTCTTCAGTATGAAATCTGACTATTCTTTCTCAGTGAAGTTTTTGATTATTCTTTTGTTTATTATAGTGACTGCTGCAACCTGGCCCTAAAGTTTAGGTTACACCTCTGCCTGTGGACTGAAACCCACTGATATCAAGGATTGCAGTTCATATTATAACTGGCTGTGAACCCTTGCTTTTTTTCTGAATCAGAAAAATGGCACCAGCTACTTCTCTGCTTATTGAAGGGATGAGGAGACTTATTCAGGGCTTTTCCCTGAACCCTCCAAAGAGGCACTTAATCTAAAAGGATCTTGTGTGATCTCCATTCTTAAACATCATTAAAATAGATCAGAAAATTATCAGTGTGTAGTGATTATGGTATAATGCAGCTGGAGGCAGGGTTTGAGTAAATGGACTCCTGAGAGCCTTTTGAGCTGTAAAATTCTAGATTTCAAGCCCTTGCTTAAAAGGATTTAAAGAATGTTTATGTCCTACCCCTTAAAAAAAAGTGTTTGCCAGGCATGGTGGCTCATGCCTGTAATCCCCAACAGTTTGGGAGGTCAACGAGAGACGATCGCTTGAGCCCAGGAGTTTGAGACTAGCCTGGGCAACATAATGGGAACCTGTATCTACAAAATAAAATTAGCCATGTGTGGTAGTACATGCCTGTAGTCCCAGCTACTTGGGAGGCTGAGGTAGGAGGATCACTGGAGCCCTGGAGGTTCAGGCTGCAGTGAGCTATGATTGTGAACTGTGATCCTGCCAGGCACTCCAGCCTGGGCAACAGAGAGAGAACTTGTCTCAAAATAAATAACTAAAGTTTATGTCCTAGATGGATAATATTAGATAATTTTATTTGCAGTACATTCTTTAATAGCTACTCTTTTTACTGCTAACACTATGGTTTATATAAGAATATTAACATGTAAAGTTTCATAATTTGTGTTCTGAGTTATAACAGTAGTGAACATTAAAGAATTTTATGACTTTTTATTTTCAGGTGTAAACGTCCTACTCTGGGGCAACTTGCCAGAGATAGAAGAGAGTACAGATGAAGATGTGTTAAATATCTCAGCAGAGGAGTGTATTAGATGAATGAAATTATGATATATATGATATACAGATTTTTTTCTATTTAAAAAATATATTAATGGGTCAACTTTAAAATTGTTAGTCTGCCAGTGATCTTTTTTGGAAAACAAAAATAGGGCGTTTGTTGATTTATTTATTTTCTGTCTCTAATTAATTACCTCAGTTTGATTGAAGCCAGTGGAGTTGTGCTTTTCCTCTACTTCTAAACTTCCTCTCCCCCACCTTCTTCTGCCCAGTGTAGGTGTATTCTTAAATTCAGACAGGAGAAGATTCTTTCACATATCACTCAGTTACCTCCCAATGTGGGGGAGTTTTTCTTACAACTTGATACCAGATACCATTAATTTTACATTCCCGAATAAAGGCCTAGTGCCCACGCATATTTCAACCATGCATATATCAAGCTCAACCAAGTTTGAATAGGGGATGTAAAAAACAAGCTGTTAGGTTTCCATGGGCACTGGTTCTCATAGGTTCTATTGGTGATAACTGCTTTAATATGGAGCAAGAGTTTGTGAATCAAGAAATAGAATAAATTAAAATTTAAAATATATGGAGGCATCCTCTCGACTGCTCAGCATGATGTTAGATAAATGAATTTGTCAGAAAATATCAGTGTACACTGTTTACCAATGTTATTTATTTACATTCTTCTAAAGCCATTATGGATACTGTATGATGAGAGCTAAACCTAAATAAGTTATCCTGTTCCCTAGGACTTTCTCTGTAAATAGCGAATTTTAGATGAGTAGTCTGTCCTAAATCTTAAATCGAAAAAAAACTAAAGAAGCGATTTGCTTAAGCCATTGTACATTATAAAGAGCTGTTTCGCTTTGCTTTGCTTTGCTTTGTTTTGTTTTGTTTTTTTAAAGCTGTGCTCAGAGCCACAAAGGAATAGGAAAGTAGGGTAGTGTTGGATTCTGGTTTTATGTAAAGCTAAAATAAATGTATCTCTTTAATATCTCAGTTGTAGGGATTTTGTCAATACCAAAGAAGACTGAGTTGTGGTTTTGCAAATAAAGTTTTTTCTAAAAATGACCATTCTTCCTTTAATTTTTTATTATACCCACTTATCATATGTAACAGTATAAAGAAATAGTGCTTAAAGTATAGAATATAAGGCTAATGTTTCTTGAATACTTACCATATGCCAGATGCTGTTCTAAGTGCTTTAGACATTTAACTCCACACAACAAACCTATGAGGTAGGTACCATTATTAATCCTTTTTTTTTTTTTTTTAACTGGTAAATCAGGTGAGACAGAGAGAAGTTAAGTAACTTGGTTAAGGTAGCATAACCGGTCAGAGTGCTCAGACAGAAGACTGACTCCAAAAGCTCCTGCTCATGTGAATTATTTATGGTCTTACATAGCCAGGATACCTGCTGGGTAACTAACTACATTGTTATGTGCCCTAGATGAGGGCAGAAGTGACTGATTTGAAGGTTGAATAAACTCATGCAGGGTCTTAGGGTATAAGTGACCTGAGGGCATTGAAAGAATCATTTGCCACAAACCAAGATAAAAGGTGCTTCAGGAAATGCTATTACTCCCACCTGGAAAACTTTTCCAAAAGTCTTTCACACCAACCATTAACACTGATAGAAGGCCATCAAAAGAACCAATGAAATGAGTATGGAATAATTTGGCGATTTGTTTTTTTTTTGGGGGGGGGGGTTTTAACCTCAAGTTCTTAGGTGGGCATAATCTATAAGATAAAAATATATATATACTTCTTTGGTTAACTTGTTCAACTAGAGAAGAAAAGTTTAATACTAGAATAGGAAATGTGGCAAGTTTAAAATTCAATAGAGTTCATCTGGTTTCCGTTCAGCTCATGCCTTCAAAGGCTATGGTTGACCGAGGGTCTCTCTGAAGAGCAAAAGCAAGACAGAGGTGCACTGATTGAAGCAAGCCCCAAATGTGATTCTACTCCAGCTGGGGAATATTTCAAATTACTCAACTACCTTTGGCTAACTGGATTATGGGAAAGCCAATTCTAAACAGAAAACTGATTAATAAAGTTTTATCTAAAGAAATATATTCATGACACTAGAGTGGTTTGAGGGTTTTTGTTGTTATTGTTGTTGTTGTTGTTTTCTTTAGAGACAGGGTCTTGCTTTGTTGCCCAGGCTGGAGTGCAGTGGTGTGATCATGGCTCACTATAGCCTCGAAGTCCTGGGCTCAAGCAATCCTCCTGCCTCTGCCTCCCCTGTAGCTAGGACCACAGACATGCACCACACCTGGCGAAATGACACTGGTTTGTGGGGTTTTTTGTTTTTTGTTCTTTGGTTTTGGTTTTGATTTTGTTTTTGAGAGAGGGTCTCACTCTTACCCAGGCTGGAGTGCAGTGATGTGATCTCAGCTCACTGCAACTTCCGCCTCCAGGGTTCAAGCAATTCTCATGCCTCAGCACCCCTGAGTAGCTGGGACTATAGACACGCACCACCACGCTCAGCTAATTTTTGTAGTTTTAGTAGAAGCAGTTTTGCCATGTTGGCCAGCCTGGTCTTGAACTCTTGGCTTCAAGTGATCCACCTGCCTCGGCCTCCCAAAGTGTTGGGATTACAGGCATGAGTGTGAATCCAACACTGTTTTTTGTTTTTTGCTTTTGTTTTGTTTTGTTGTTGTTTTTTGAGACAGTTTCACTCTTGTTGCCCAGGCTGGAGTGTAATGACGTGATCTTGGCTCACCGCAATCTCCACCTCCCGGGTTCAAGCGATTCTCCAGCCTCAGCCTCCCAAGTAGCTGAGATTACAGGCATGCACCACCATGCCCAGCTCATTTTGTATTTTTAGTAGAGATGGAGTTTCTCCATGTTGGTTAGGCTGGTCTCAAATTCCCAACCTCAGGTGATCCTCCCACGTTGGCATCCCAAAGTGCTGGGATTACAGGCATGAGCCACCGTGCCCGGCCTGTCAACGCTGTTTTAAATAAAAGCAAATTACATTCACTCTGGTAAGACCAAAGCAGAATCACATATGTGGATTTAGGATACACCTTCTACTCCTATTACAACTCCTAGGCCTGGAAGATCCATCTATTCTTTGGTCCTCTTTTAATATTTGATTCAATTCAACACACCTGTATTATTCTCCAATAGGGTGGCAAGAATTGTACAATGACATGCTCACACTTGCCTTCAGGGAGTACATAGTAAGTTGAGGAGAGGATAGAACTCTATGAGTCCATGTAATTCACTGGGTTAAGTGATTTAACAAAGGCTTGCTTCAAGTGCTATGACTCCAGAGATGAAAGAGCAATCATTCTGAGTAGCAGGGGAGAGTGGGAGTTGAGCAAGAGAGAGTGGGAGTTGAGAAAGTTACTGAGAAGAAATGATACTTGAGGCAGGCTTTAAAGCAGTTAGGAGTTGCCAGCTGGGATGAGAGTTTTGAGCAGAGGGAATAGTGTAAACAAATTGATGGGAATTTAAAAGTATCTTGCTTATTTGGGAAGTTCTAAGTTGTCCCCATACCTTCCAAGATATGTAGTAAGAATTAATTCGGCCAGGTATGGTGACCCGTGCGTATAATACCAGCATTTTGGGAGGCCGAGGAGGAAGGATTGCTTGAGGCCAGGAGTTTGAGACCAGCCTGGGCAAGATAGTGGGAACCCATCTCTACCAAAAAATACAAAAATAAGCCCAGGGTGATGGCACAGGCTTGTAGTCCCAGGAACTTGGGAGGCTGGGGTGGGAGGATCACTTGAGCCCAGGAGGCTGGGGCTGCAGTGAGCCGTGAGTGGACCACTCTGCTCCAGGCTGGGTGACAGAGCAAGACCCTGTCTCAAAAGTTAAAAAATAAATAAACTGTTTCTTAAAAAAAGAATTAATTACAAGGTGAGGTTAACAAGGAAGGTTGTACGTTATGAAGAATATTGTATATGATTGTAAGTTTAGACTTGGTCCAGTAGCAATGTGGAGTTATTGAAGTTTTTAAGCAGGAGAATAAAATGATCAGATTGAGGATGATGGCTCTGATGGTAAAGTATAATCAAGTTTAGCTTTCCTAATGTCCTTTCTTTGATGCACTTAACAACTTGATCATGGAAATTAAACTTAACTGCCTTTACCCTAAGAACCCATGTAGTTCTTCAAGTTCTTGGAATTTCAGGGGTTTCATGGAGCCTCTAGTCTGCAGTGAGGCATTGCCTTTTTTTTTTTCTCCCCCCGTTTTCCATTTTGTCATTCCTGCAGTTCAAGGAAGGGGCAGTGAGTCATTAGCTCACCCGCCATGACATTTCTGCTACTTTATCTTTCTCCTTAAGCTAGTTTCTCAACCTCAAACTTAGCCTCTGAGGAGACATCTTGGGTGGGGCCTAATCTTAAAGACATAAATTTTAAATAATCAATGGCTCTGAAAACCAGGTCCTTAAATATTAGTAATTTAGAGAGATTACCCAAAAAGAATGCTCTTTTGACCTCTGAGTCACATGTGGCTGGTCAAGAATAATCTATATTGTTTAACTTTAGTGAGGAAGTGACCATGATATATAAACCATGATCTAGAAAACAACTAACTAACCACAATGCAAATAGGGAGTGAGGGGAAGTAGGTGAGAATACGGATCATATAGTCTTGATTCAGTAGTGAATCGCTCGGTGAAAGCTTTCCCTATTTTAACATTCCTGCTTATAAAAGGAAATAGTTTCCTTTTCTGCCTTTTTTTTTTTTTTTTTTTTAACTTTAAAAGCAGCCTAAACCATAGTTTCTTTCTTGCCTGGTATTGAGTGTATGCCAAATCTACCCTAAACTGCACAGATGGAAAGAATTAGTCTATGTCTGTGGTACCTCTGGGGTTGAATATTTTTAGTACTGAAATCTTTAGCTAAAGATTCCTTTTTCCAACACTCTCAAAGAATCCCTTTATTGTCATCCAATGAAAAAACTTACTGAGATAGAAATTAACAATATCATGTTTTTTATATATTCCTTTACGGTTTATTATGAGTTTTCACATGCAGTGTCATTTACTCCTCAGAATAACCTTGGGAGCTATCTTTCCCATTTTACAAATTATGAAAGAGGCCAGGCATGGTGGCTCACGTCTGTAATCTCAATACTTTGAGAGGCTGAGGCCAGAGGATCACTTGAGGCCAGGAGTTTGAGACCAGCCTGGGCAACAAAGTGAGGACTAGTGTCTACAAAAATTTTAAAAATTAGCCAGGTGTGGTGGCACATGCCTGTAGTCCCAGCTACTCGGGAGGCAGAGGTGGGAGGATCACTTGAGCCAGGGCATCAAGGCCACAGTGAGCTGTCATTGTGCCACTGCATTCCAGCCTGGGTGACAAAATAAGACCCTGTCTCAAAAAATAACAATAGTAAGTAAATAAATAAATGAGCAAATTAAGAAAGAAAATCCTGGTTGCAATACCCAGAGAGTTGGAAAAATCTGAACTTCAATTAGGCTTCTCATCTTAGTTTAGGGTTTTCTTCTACCTCCCTGACTCTAAACAGCTGTCTATTTTTCCCTCACTAGCTATAAAACTTAGGAAAAATTTTATTTGACTTTCAATCTCAAAGCCCAGTTATTTTTCATTAATCAATTAGTTCAACGAATATTTATTTAGTGCCTACTATGGTCAAAATAGATGCTGGGGATACAGAACTAAGTAAGACAAAGTAGCTGCTCTCACCTGGAGCTGACTTTCTAGTTGACGGTAAAGAAGAAAGTGAGTTTCCATTGATAGAGGGTTTACTGTGTGCCAGGCATTGTTCCAAGTGCTTCACATTTAACCCCTAACTGATGGATCCTATCCTCCCCACAGGGATCAGGAAACTGAGACACAGAGAGGTTAAAGAACTTGTTTGTGGTCACCCAGCTAACAAATAACACCACTCTAAGATTTGGAGAGGCCAGAATTAAGTGGCTTAATGACTGTGCTTTCCTTTTCTTTTTTTTTTTTTTTTTTTTTTTTTTTTGAGATGGAGTCTTGCTCAGTCACCTAGACTGAAGTGCAGTGGCGTGATCTCAGCTCACTGCAACCTCCACCTCCTGAGTTCAAGCAATTCTCCTGCCTCAACCTCCTGAGTAACTGGGTTATAGACACACACCACAGTGCCCGGCTAATTTTTTTCTATTTTTAGTAGAGACAGGGTTTCACCATGTTGGCCCAGCTGGTCTTGAACTCCTGACCTCAAGTGATCCGCCCGCCTCAGCCTCCCAAAGTGCTGGGATTACAGGTGTGAGCCACTGTGCCGGGCTCTTTTTATTTTTCAATGCAGTTGTCTTCCATTCAAGTAAATAAAACGAACAAATAAAAATTTTAAAAATAAATACAAATAAAATTTAAAAATAAAAGTTTTTCATTAGCAATCTTCCTGTACGCATCTTTTCCTATTAGACCTTATTTGATTTTTGTTTTAAATTGAGATGGGGGCAACAACATCTCCCTTTTCACTAAGGGAGATTTGGTTTATCTGTAAACAATAAAAATGCTAGCCTTATATACTATAGAGAAAGAAAAAAAATTATGCAAAACTCCTAATTTGCAACTTTGCTGTTCTATCTAGAAACAAAGTCTTTTTTACTAGTCCAGATTTTTATCTTATAAGCAACAAAAGTTTACAGCAGAGTAAATAAGCTCTTTAAGCTATTTATTTATATGTCTCAAATATTTCATAATAAAAAGTGAATGAAATGACTGCCTTTTGCAAATTGCTCTAATCTCAGCCTTCTTTATAAGCTTGTATTTAAAAATCTATTTATATGAAATTTCAGAAGCAGCCTTGCCTTAAATGAGCACTACTGAATCTTCCTAACAAGATTATGTATTTGTTATGTGGAAAGCAAAAATAGGTATCAAATTCATATTCGAATTTTGCATTTTGAGACTTCCAGAGGAATGGGTTGACAAATAGCTGATGATTAATTGGATCTGCTAAATATGGGTACCATTGAAGTGTGCCCACCAGAATGCATCTCTACACCTCCGTTCACACGAATCACTTCCTCTGGAAAGGCGCCCATGGTAAAAGTAGGCATATGGGAATGATTCACTTGGGGAAAGTTGTACCCAGAATATCAAAACAGTTTGCTTTCTGTCGCTATATTCTTGCCATAATTTTTCTACCCAAAGGAACCACCTGCTATTATGGCTGTGACACCTGAAAAGCTTTCTGTATATTGCAGGAGATTGCTCATGTGTGGGTGGATTTTCAGGCTGTTCAGCGGTATTTTAAAAAATGGTTCTTTGGGGAAAATATTCTCAGAGACTGGAACATTGCCTTGTCTTATCAAAACTGCTCTGTAGTCATGTTCACAAATACCTTCAAACATTGAGCTACAGATGGAATTCAGTAGAAGACATACTGAGCTAATTTCCTTTGTGTGACATTACCCAGAGAAATCAAGCTGTCAGTATCCTGAAGAACAAGGCCTCAAAGGGAGATGGTGGCCAAAGCCATAGGAAGCAGAAATGATTGAAGGGCTTGCCCTTCAAAACCTTCTTCCCGTTCTCCCAAATTCAGCTTTTCCAACTAAAATGTATTACAAAACAAAACAAAACAAATAGACCCAGCATGTCTGACTTGGGATGGTTGTACACTAATAGTAAAGATGGTAAATACTAGGCTGAAAAAAAAATCCTGAATCCTAGATATTTCTTGATATTCCAGAATGTATTTATAAAAGGGAATTACAGAAACAGTTTTAGGCATACAGAATTTCATACTTTGGGATAACTAGAGACAGTCATTTCTAAATTACGCTTTTGCTTTATCAAACTTTAGTTCAGTCATTTAACAAATATTTAATGAGCATCTCTTTTGTGTGAACACTATTGTGAGTGTTACATAGTGAACAAAGCATTTTTTTAAAAACTCTTTCTTCTGTGCCTTCCCACAGTGCCTAGGTCAAAAAGCTAGAAGTGGGCTGGGTGCAGTAGCTCACGCCTGTTAATCCCACACTTTGGGGGGCCAAGACAGGAGGATCGCTTGAGCCCAGGAGTTCGAGACCAGTCAGGGCAATAAAGTGAGACCCCAGTCTCTATAAAAAATCAAGAAATTAGCAGGGCGTGGTGACACACACTTGTGGTCCCAACTGCATGGGAGGCTGAGGTGGGAGGATGGTCTGAGCCCAGAAGCTCAAGGCTACCATGAACCATGTTTGCACCAATGCACTCCAGCCTAGGCAACAGAGCAAGACCCTGCCACAAAAAATAAACATAAAAAATAAAACAGCTAAAAAGATTCTCTTGCAGCTAGGGGTTGATACATAATTGACTTTTTGCTAGTTATATGTATTTGCATAAGTCTTGATTTCAGAACAAACTTTAGTGAGGGAAAAGGTGATCATGGCAATTTATTCATTTTGCTATCTAAAATGGCTCTGTGGTATGATTCTGGAGCCAACAGACTTGTAGAGACTTCCTGATGTCCAGAGCATGACTAAGATAGTGTGTTTCTGAAGCTAGAAAGTGGTTGATGGCTTCTTGATCCTTAGCTTCCAGACCATGGCAGGAGCGGCAATTCTTCTAACAGGCCAGTTCTGCAGTATTATTCTGTGAGTCATTCCTGGAGGCCACATTTACAGCCCACCCCACCAACCCTCCAGTGGTTTTGCAATCCTTAAATTTAGTTACATTTTAGTTATCTCTTGCTGTGTAACAAGCATCCCAAAAACTTAGTTTGCCTGGGAAATTCTGCTGATCCTACCTGGCCACACATATGTGGTTGTATTCAGCTGTCAGTGGCCCTATGTTGTCTCACTTGCATGTCTAGGATTTTGGCACAGATGCCTTGAAAGGCTGAGCCGTCTCTCTCCTATGCTGTCTCATCATTCAGTAATCTAGCCTGAGCTTCCTTACAGGATGGCTGCCTTCTTCTAAAAGAGAGAGTAGGAGCCGTAAAGCCTCTAAAGGCTAGGTCTGGAAGTAACACAGCATCACTTCTGCTTCATTCCATTGGTCAGAATTAAACCAAGGGCTAGCCCAGATTTACAAGGAGGGAAAAATAGACTTCATCTCTTTATGGGAGTTGTGGCAAAGACACATTGCAAAAAGGTGTGTGAAACAGGAAGGATTTTTGTAACATCAATCTACCACAACTGTTTTGAATCCCTTTCTGCTTCAAATAGCTAGAATGGCTTCTGTTATCTGCAACTGAATTCTGGCTGATATAGAAAGCATGCAGTGAGACCAGATAAGAGGCTGCTATCAGAAGAGTGTACATTAGCTGATAAATGACACTTACCAGTCCGTTTCTGGATTATCATCAGTTTCTTTACTGACGATACCCTATTCCATCCCAATGTGTCCTTGTTTGAATTGATTGAAATCTTTATTTCCACTAATGCCAACTTTGTAGCTGTGAGTATACAATATAATATAATATATCAAGTCTATAATACAGTATATATAATATAATCAAAATATCATATTTTGATAGCAGCCTCCTATCTGGTCTTTGAGATAGAGGAAGATTTGGGGCATATCTTGAAAGCAGAGCTGACAGTATTCTGATGGATTGGAAATGAATGTGAGAGAAAGTGAGGAAGATGCCAAGGATGGAGTCAACAGTGACTTCAAGGTTTTATGGTAATCATGGTGCTATTTATGGAGATGAGGAAGGACAAGTTTGGAGAGAAAATTCAAGAATTTGTTTTTGAATATGCCTATTAAATGTCAATCAGGCAGTAAGGTATAGGATTCCGGAGTTTTAGGGAAGAGGTATGTGCTGTTGATATAAATTTGAGAGCCATGTGCATACAAAAAGACATTTAAAGATGAGAGACTTGATTTGATTAACAAGGGAGAGGTGTAGGGAGGGAGATACTGAGCACAACAATGTTTAGACGTATGGAAGATAGATGAGTACGCTCCATTTCAGTGTATACAGGAATCCCTGGAGACACTTGCTAACAATGTAGATTCCAGGGTCCTAGTCCAGTAAATTCTGATTCAGGTCTAATGAGGCCTGGCAATCTGCATTGTCAACAAAGCAGGTTATCCTAAAGTGGGTAATCTGGGAATATCCTTTGAAAAACACTGAAATAGACTACCATCATCTACGAAAACATTTATGGGTCCTTAAATTTCAGGATGTTTCTTTTCTTTCTCCCCATTTCCTCTCATCCATTATGCATGAAAGACTTTTGTAAGATGTGGAGAGGGGAACTTGGGCTTTTTCTTTTTTCTGATTGCTTTTTGCAGAGTGGTGGAAAGTTAACTACGAACTCCTGCTGGGAAAAGAAGAGACGACGTAGGCCTAAAAATCATGTCTACTCTGCAAGAGAGGTGTATTCTCCTTTAAACACCCAGTTTGATGCCCAGTGGTAACACTTTATGAAGCAAGACCAAGAGCAAAGTCAACATTTCTTTGTTCCTTAATTACAAGCAGCATGTGCGCCTTGCATATCTCAGCAAGTGATACAGTCATACTCCCCCAAATACTGAATGGAGGGTTGAGAAGATTAGATGAAAAACAAATGCTTAGCAGCCTGCTGTAGATTGTACTTTCATATCCATCAAAATTAATGTTGATTAAGCCTCTATAAAGGGAAAACGCCCCTCCCTGTTTATACCATCATTGATACAAGACTGAATTCTTATTGACAGTGAACCTGTATTTCTGAAATATATAAATGTGAAAATATGTTCACTCCTATCCAGTCTGAGACAGTGAATCAAATGTTGTTGGCGGTAAAATTAGACAGACATAGTCTCCTCTTTTGCAGTTCAGTAGTTGCAAGAGGGCCTGAAGCTGCAGTAGCCATGTGCTGTAATAATGATTGCATTGATTAAGTGCCAATTACTTCTGGAGACTTTTCAAAGGCTCTGCTGCAGAGTTGAAACTAGGCTTTCTGTCTGATATTAGGTACATCTCTGTAATGCTAGGTGATGGCTGGTTTGGGATCTCTGGCAATTACTTCTGTCATGTACTTTAATCAACAGCGTGCCTACTATTATAACAAGTCCCCACACCCACTGTGAAGCATTACTCAGACTCTCTTTCCCTTAGCCCCCACCCTGCTCACATGAACCTGAGCTTCTGACCCATAGATGATTAAGTTGCCCTGATGAATCATCCTCAGTGGGATGGGGCAGCCTTCCAACCACAGCCAGATCTTTACCACAACCAAGTGTTTGTCTGGAGGGATGATGGATCCTACAGGCCCAGCCAGAGGTCAAATTACCTGTCTAGCTATTCTGCTGGGTATTAGTCTTCTGGCAGGCACCCTATTTAGCACATGCTTCCATTAGCAAATAATTAGGAAGGACCTATGCTTGCATATAGTTCCCCAAAAAATTATTTGCAACAAAGTTTTGGATCTAATCATCATCACTGGCTGATTTTGCCACCATCTTTGAAATAGTTGGCAGACTGTGATAGAACATTGATGGACTGAAAGTTGAGCTAAAAGAGTGACTAAGTCACCAACTTGCTGTGTGACCTTGGGCATTTATTTCAAAACAAGGGGATTGAGCAATACATTTTCTGAGATCCCGTCCAACTCTAGCACTCGGATTAATTTCATTTTTGCAGTGAGCTTCTAATTCATTTGCCAGAGGCAATTGAACTAATTCACTAGGGCTGTCATTCAAAGTTCTTCAAACTGGGTGACTTAAGCAACAGAAATTTATCTTCTCACAGTTCTGGAGGCTGGGAATCCAAGATCAAGGTATTAGCAGGGTTGGTTCTTTCTGAGGGAAGTGAGGAAGGAATCCATTCCAGGCCACTCTCCTCGGCTTGTAGAGGGCCATCTTCATCTTCATATGGTGTTCTTCCTTTGTGTGCATCTGTCTCCAAATGTCGCCTTTTTATAAGGATAGCAGTCATACTGGAGTAGAAATGCCCTAACAACCTCATTTTAACTTGATTACCTCTATAAAGACCCTATCTCCAAATAAGGTCACATTCTGGGGGACTGGGTGTTAGCACTTTAACATATGAATACTTGGGGGACACAGTTCAATCCATAACAAAAATTAAGTATCAAATATAGGTAAGGAATAAAGAATAATGCTTTGGTGACCTTTAAGCCTAGTAACTAATAGGGGCATGGTCAGCCAGAAAGTAAGCATAGATTGTCAAATTTATGTTTTACCTCTAATGGCTTAAACCAACATTAACACTAATTTTATCTCCACATATGGATATTGTGTAAGAGTCAGCTCTGAATTCTCTTCTACCTGAAATTTTTCAGCGTTGTCCTGCTTTCCAATATTATTTCATCTGTTTTTATAATTGGATGTGAAATTTCTTGAGAAAGAGTCCTATGACTCTTTAACCAATTACTTGTTCAAAGGAGTCCCCAAAGTGTTAAGTAGGTAGGTCATTGTTTAATTAAATGACCCTGTTGAGATTTGATTGAGTTTGGCCCTCAGAGGATATAATTATAAGCGGAATATGCTTTCCTGTGCTGATATGGGTCTCCTGATTATATAATGTTATTGATATATTAAGAAGAGAGAAAAGGAATGCATTAGATTCTGATGACTCACAACTACACATCTGGCATTAATGGAAATAAATAAAATATTTCAATCAATTCAAACAAGGACATGTTGGGATGGAATAGGGTATCATTAGTAAAGAAACAGACGATAATCCAGCAACTGACTGGTAAGTCTCATTTATCAGCAAATGTACACCCTTCTGATCACTGATCTGTTTTCCAGAGTCTCTCTAGCCTGGAAATCCACTAGGTGGAGCAAAGGACCAGGAATTAGCTGCCCAAGAGCTCTCACAAGCAAATATCGACCAGTACTGCAGCTATACCTTTTCCTCTATACAATCTAGATAAAGGCTGGGGGAAAATTGAGTTTCTGAAGCTGCTTGAGATCGAATGTTCCGTGTTCATTAAAATGGACAGTAGCTCAAGGAATAAAGAAACTCAGATTTGCTGAGCTCAACATGATTACTAAATACACAGGAGGCACACCCATCTTGGACTATTTCCCCATGGCTTGGCTCTCATTACATATTTCCTTTCTGCTTTCATTGGTGGCAGATGGAATTTGGGACAGACCTCTTATCCAAGCTCCTGTATTCGAAATATCCTATGCTTAGATCATACATCTTTTTCCCGCCTACTCTAGGCATCCCGAAGTTCTGGTATCAACCTGGTTTCTATTTAAATATATTCTCTTTGATTCCAGGCCCTTGGATTCTAACATTTCCTTCCTTGGATTCCAATCTTGTCTTTTTTCTGCACTTATGTGTCAGTTAACTGAGCAGATGCCAAATTCTTATTTGAGGATTTTTAAGGTGTAAAGGGAGACTGTCCTTGTTTCCCCATCAGTTCTTTGTCCCTTGTGCAAAGTGTACTCTGCCTTTGTATTCAAACTGCAGTTGTTAACTGTCCTATATCTCAGTCAAAATCTGCTAGCAATAGGAGGCATGATTTATTTATTACAATCATCATTCCATAACACGCAAGTCCAACACTTGCAGAGGGAAACTTGAGATAGGAGGTAAGCTCCAAATCCAAAGTTACTCTGTTTTACATGGCTATGACTCTGTGGCAGGATAATCTATTTAAATATTAATTTCTTTGTCTACTTTCTGTACTTTCTCTACCCCTTTGACCTAAGTAAGTTAGGTAGGCCCTTAGTAATTTCTTACCTTAGAGATATTTTGCAGAAGGATCTAGCTGTCTGTAGATAAAACCTGAACTTAATGAAGATAGTATTATCAATGTCTTTGAAGGCAGCAGGAAAAGGAAAGGAGAAGATTTCCCAAGAATATAAAGAAGTTTTCAGTACATGGGTGAGGGTGAGTAGGACTACATATGGCCACAGGAGAGTACTGGACTGCAATGAACATGTCAGTTGTAACCAGTATGTATTGACAACTGGCAGAATCTCTGCCAGGCTTTGGCGCCATATAAGACTCCAGGACCTTGCAAAACCCTTGCGGTGGGGAGTCCAAATAATGACTGAGATTACAATTTCTGCCAATCAAGCTGGGTGGGGACTCAGAGTCAGATTTAAGTAGGTGAAAAGCAAATGAAGAAGTGAGATATTACTTGCACATCTGAGTTTATCTGAGTTTCCTATTGGCTACATTCTAATTAAGAGTTCATCATGGAGGTCTGTGATCTCAGAGCAGTATAGAATGGTGGATAAAGTATGGTCTCTGGAAACAGGCTGCCTTGGTTCAAATCCGAGCTCTGCTACTGATTAGGTATGAATCCTTGTACAAGTTATTCAGCCTCTCTCTACCACAGTTTTCCCCCTGTGAAGTGGGGATGATAGTGCGTATCTTACAAGGTTGTGGTTGAAAAATCAGTACCCGACATATAGCAAAATTAAATGAATGTAAACTATTATTTCTATAGGGTTTTTTGCATCACTATGACAGTTGTTGAAATTTAAATTAATTTTTAAAATACACAATACACACAAATGGTACAAAAGTTTTTAGAAGAGGTACCATGAAAGATAAAGGTATACAACAAAAAACTCCTACTTTTCCTCCCCAGATGCAACCTGTGTCACTAATTGTATATTACACAAATGAAACTCCTTACTTATGTTTCTGCACATTTCCCCCTACTTAACAGTGCATTGTGAAAATGTTCTTTGATAGTATTCCATTATATGGATATATTCTAGATTATTAACTTATTGTACTAGTCTTCCTCATGGACTGGTTTTTTGCTCTTACAAATTAATACTGTAATACAATCTTTGTACCTACATCTTTGAGCATGTCTGGAAAATTTGTGGGATAAGTTCCTAAAAGTAGAATTACTAAATTCAAGGCTCTGTGCACTATAAAATCTGATAGACACTGTCAGATTGCCCTCCCTACAACAAATTATACTCCCGAGGCCAAGGCAGGTGGATCACGAGGTCTGGAGTTCGAGACAAGCCTGGCCAACATGGTGAAAACCCATCTCTACTAAAAATACAAATATTAGCGGGGTGTAGTGGCAGATGCCTGTAATCCCAGCTACTTGGGAGACTGAGTCAGGAGAATCGCTTGAAACTGGAAGATGGAGGTTACAGTGAGCTGAGATAGTACCATTGCACTCTAGCCTGGGCAACAACAGTGAAACTCCATCTCAAAAAAAAAAAAAAGAATGCCAACGGAGGAGGTTGTTCACTTTTCTAATATTTGCCAATCTGTTAAGTCCCCTCATAATTTGTATTTGTATTTATCTTAATAATGAGATTGAACATATTTTTCATATTTAAAAATCCCATTTCTATTTCCTTTTTGAGAAACAATCTGCTATAAAAAGCACTGTTCAGAAGTGACAATAACATATCTGACGGTTATACGAAGATCCTTCTAATCTCATCACCAGGAAAATATGTTTCTGCCATCACAAGCTTCCTGACAGTTCCATTATGTGATGTACTCTGAATTCTTTGTGGTTATCCCTCAATTCCACTGCACCAGGGAGCTAAGAGAAGATTTTTGTTTCCTTCAGTATATCTGGCAGTGAAAGGCACCCAGGGATCAAAGGATGAAAGTGATAAGATGCTTCCTTGGACACATTCTTAGATGCAGTCACTTCCTCAGAGAATATGGAGAATCCAAAAGCAAAAGAACTTGAATGAATCTTTGCAACCAAGACACCCCAGGAACAGCTTTCAGAGGTGAGAGAAGCAGAATCACATTTTATAAAATGTCTGAATAATTTTCAAATGATTACCTTGTGCTGTTATACTCACTACAGTTTTTCTGTGAAAGTGAAAAATAAGTGAAATGAGAATAGTTCAATCAAATGTCAGCCATTTATCAAAAGAACCTCAGGAAACCATAAGCTCCTTTTTCTAGGCTGTTATCTGGAGAGGAAGAGACACCGGGAGAACTGCACAGTCAGAGCTAACAATAATGTAAGGAAGAAGGAAAAAACTAATCAGAAGTGGCTGTTCTGTCTGACACATACTATTTCTTTTCCAGGAAGGAAACACTGCTAACTAGGAAACCAAATCCAAATTTAGAGATTTAATTAATTTTCCATTTGAAAGTTACAGTTAGGATAATCAGTGTCTACCTGCAAGACACCCTCTCTGCCACCCTAAGCATTAGCACACCTGTGTGTGTAATTGACCTAGAAGGTGGACTGTTATTCCAGCCATCAGATGGGCAGAATCTAAAATTTTAGGTATCATCTAGTTCGTCATTTTACAGGTGCAGGAATCTAAGATGAGAGTCAGGTGGTTTCTTCAAGGCTACACTGTGGAGAGTGGGTACCACTGCTGAAAAGGGAATGTAGGCTCTTCACCTCATCATACTGTAGCATAGGGCTCTTTGCATCAGTAAAACCAGCTATGTGGCTTCTGCAAGGTTCCTATTCAAAGACATGTTTACATATAAATCTATATTAGTCTGCGGGATTACTGATAGCAAAATATCAACAAACCAAAATATACCAACACACCAATACCAAAATATCAACTAATACCAACAACAAACAAAATACCATAGACAAAATGTCTGTTAAACAACAGACATTTAGTTCCCACAGTTCTGTAGGTTGGGAAGTCCAGGATAAAGATGCTGACAGCTTCAGTTCCTGGTAAGGGTTCTCTTCCTAGATAGCAGTCAGCTGCCTTCTTGCTGTGTCCTCACAAGACATAGAGAGAGCCCTGATGTGTGTGTCTCTCTCTTGTTTTTTCTTTCATTTTGAGACAACCTTGCTCTGTCCGCCATGCTGGAGTGCACTGGTGAGAACCATAGCTCACTGCAGCCTCAACCTCCCGCCTCAGCCTCCCAAGTAGCTGAGACTACAGGTGTGTGCTACCACACTGGGCTATTTTTTTTTTTATTTTTAATAGAGATGGCGTCTCACCATGTTGCCCAGACTGGTCTCAAACTCTGGGCTCAAGCGATCCTCCTGCTTTGGCCTCCCAAAGTGCTGAGATTACAGGCATGAGCCACTGCACCTGGCTCTTTCTCTTCTTAAAAGGGCACTAATCCCATCACAAGTCCCCACCTTCATAACCTGTTCTAAATCTAATTATTTCCCAAATGCCCCATCTCCAGGTACCATCACGTTGGCAGTTAGGGCGTCAGCATATGAATTTGGGAGGGGAGGGAACACAATTCACTCCATTGCTCTTCCTCTGTATGCATTCGTTGTTGTTGTTGGCCTCCTCCCCCAAGGAAGAAAGCTCCACAGATTTCGTCTGTTTCACCAACTTTAGCATTCTCATCAGCTAAAACAGCAGCCACACCTATATTCAATAAACATTTATTGAATGAATGGATTTACTGAGTGCTTGCTGTGTGCCAAACACTGTCCTAAGCACTTTAGATTAACTTTTAGAATCCTTATAATGGCCTTCTAAGCTAGGTACTATTAGTCCCTTCATTTATACATGAGGAAACTCAGACATGGAGGGGTTAAATAGTTGCCCTGGTTTCATAGAAGACAGAGCCGAGGTTGTGAAATAAGGCAGCCTAGCTCCTTAGCTCATTTTCTTCTCTTTCCTTTTTTTTTTTTTTTCCTGAGGCGGAGTTTTTACTCTTGTTGCCCATGCTGGAGTGCAAGGGTGCAATGGCTCACTGCAACCTCCGCCTCCTCGGGTTCAAGCAATTCTCCTGCCTCAGCCTCCTAAGTAGCTGGGATTACAAGCACGCGCCACCACCCCCAGCTAATTTTGTATTTTTAGTAGAGATGGGGTTTCACCATGTTGATCAGGCTGGTCTCGAATGCTTGACCTCAGGTGATCCACCTGCCTCAGCCTTCCAAAGTGCTGGTATTACAGGCATGAGCCACTGCACCTGGCCCTTTAACTCATTTTCTTTTCCATTACGCTATGCACAGAGTATTATTTTCCCCGACAACTACTAGGAGGTGCCTATGGAGTTTAAAATCTGCATAAATGTAAAGTACAACGTTGGCTAATGTGTTGGCTTTTTTCCCTAATATTCCATAGTTTCTAGAAATGCTTCTGATTATAATACCTACATTCTTGCATATAAAAACTGTCCTGGTGAGGACAGTGTTGCCCCTGCACTGTTGTTATCCAGGCTTATATTCTAGGTGTGTATTACTTGTTCTAGTCCTGTGTTTCTGGTAGCCAGGGGACGGGTTCCCTCCTACTCAGATCCTTCCCAACACAGTATTACCATTGACTTATTTTTCCATTCTCAGAGTCTTCTCATCATTGTAAAAAGTGATAATAAGTAAGGTTATTGATGGCAAATGGACTGGGGGTGGGGGCAGAGGCCTGTGGAGAAGATCTTTAGAGGTGCACCAGTAGCAAAACATGACACAGCTGTGTTTTGAGATAAAATGTCATCTTACTGGTCAGGATGGACATTCCAAGAATATCACATAAATTCCATGTTTACTATGGGCTGGGCACTTTTATATTGTATGTTATATAATCCTTACTCATAGCTAATAAGGGCTCATAGCTAATAAGAGGAAGAACTGGAATTTGAAGCCAGGTCTGTGTGACTTCAGATGTCTGCTCTTTCACTGGCCTGTTGTTGCCTTCTTTCCAGGGAGAGCACCATCCCGTAAAAAAGTGAGATGGCAACGCACCTCATCCACTCTTTAAGGTAAGTATTTGCAGTTCTTAGGGATAGCAAGTGTGTGTGACCAAATTAGGAAGCATATTATGCTACTATCATATCACAATCTGATCAAAAAGTAAAATTCATCAATGTACCAGTCATACCTCTAACCAATCTCCAATTATTTTCTGTAGCACACTGCATAGACTTTCTCTCTCTCTCTGCCTCTCTCTCTCTCTCTCTCTCTCTCTCCCCCCCATTGAATAGTTATCCCAGACTGAAGTGCAGCGGCACAATGATAGCTCACTGTGTCTTCGAACTCCTGGGCTCAAGCAGTCCTCTAGCCTCAGCCTCCAGAGTAGCCAGGAATACAAGCACGTGCCACCATGCCCAGCTAGTTTTTATTTTTTGTAGAGATAGGGGTCTCACTATGTTGTCCAGGCTGGTCTTGAAATCCTGGTTTCAAGCAATCCTCCAGCCTCAGCCTCCCAAAGTGCTGAGATTACAGGTATGAGCCACCCTACTTGGCCCTTTTCTTCTTTTTTTAAACAGCTTTATTGAGATAACTTACATACCATAAAGTCCACCCATTTAAAGGGTACAACTCAATGGTTTTTAAGTATATTTAGAGAATTGTGCGTCATCACCATAATCTAATTTTAGAATATTTTCATCACTCCCCAAAGAAACTGTGTACTCATTAGCAGTCATTCCCCAATCACTACCTCCTGAGCCCCAGACAACCACTAATCTATTTTCTGTCTTTAGATTTGCCTATTCTGAAGATTTCCTATAAACGGTTTCATGCATTACGTGGTCTTTTTGTGACTGGCATCTTTGACTTAACATGATGTTTTTGAGGTTCATCCACATTGTGGCATATATCAATACTATATTTCTTTTTATTGCCTGCAAAGTCTCCTGTTAAAAAACCCTTCCTTTATCCATAAATGTGTTTTGAATTTGGGCTAACCTCTCCAGTGAGCCCAGCCTTGACCAGAGCCTGTTTCCTGGTGAACCAGCTTCCACATGTGACAAGGACAACAGCAGAACAGGACAGACCGACCTTCAGTTCCTTTCCTGGCCGCTGCCAGTAGAAATCCCAGAATTTCTTCGAAGGACAAGGTGTGGCTCTGTAGATGGCAGGCAGGGAATGACATCAGGATCTGTCGTGGCAGGGGCCAATGGCACCAGTTCCTCACTCTGGTTTGTTTTTGTTTTGTGTTGAGTTTAGATTTTTAGATTAAAGGTTTTTACTCAAAAGCTGCTTCTCCTCCGAAAACCATTTGAAACTTTATACAGCTGGCTGGCTCCAGAAGTTTCTGCAACCAGAAAGCTCGACTCTGCTGCCACCTGCCGTCTAAAGCCAGAAACAACTTTGGATAAGAGACCTTGTTCAGAACATGTTTGAATAAGGCATGAGTTGCAGTTCTGAAAAGGCTTTTTTCCCAACACTATGCTTATATATTTAGGTCTCTTCTTTATGTCTGTATTTCTCCATTTTCTGCCTGAAAGTTCTGATCCCTTGAAAACCCACCAAAAGAGTGTTCCACTAAAGCTTTGTCAATATGAAAAGACCCATACAAGCTTTTTTCCTTTCTTTAATCAGGCCTCAGGTGCTACAATTGTTCATTTCTTTGCTTCTTTCCCTCTCTTATGTCCTTCTTGCCTTTCATAGGCATTTGTTTAGTGTTTATTATGTAGCAGTTTTTGTGAGGGCTGTGAAGGTATAAAATGTGAAAGACTTGGGTCATTGCCTTCGAAGAAATTATACTGTGGGTGATGGTTCTGCCCCGATAGCCAGGATGGCCTGCTGAGCAGTGAATCCCCTGGAGTTATTTTCTATGAAAAAAAGGCATAAGTCTGCACATATTTTTTACTTTTTATTTTTAATCTTAAAATACTTTTTGGCGATCCTTCCATGCCACATAAATCTATTCCACTTTATATAGAATTTCACTGTATTTATGAATCATGGTGAATTAAACCTTTCCCCTATTAGTGGGCATTGAGATCATCATTGTTTTACTTTTACAAACAATGCATAAGGGAACTTCCTTGTACATATCTCTTGGAGGTACATTTCTGAGTATTTCTTTAGGAATACACACCTGGAGGTAAGTTTACTGAGGCAAAGGTACCTATGTTTTTCATTGAAATAGGTAGTGCTAAATCATTCTTTTCAAAAAGCTGCCCAATTTATGCTTCCACCATCAGATTCAGATTTCCCATTTACACACAATAAGATGGACACTTTATGTTTTCAGGCTTTAGTTTCGGCCAATCTGATGAGTAAAAATTGGTATTTCATTGTTTTAATTTGTCTTTCCCTGATTATTTAATAAGATTAAGAATATATTTTCATATGTTTATTGGTTATTTGTATTTTCAATTACTTGTTGATATCTTTTGCTCACTTTTTGTATATTGGTGTGTCTTTTTTTCTTATTGACTCATAGGTGCTCTCTATATATTCTGGATTTTAATTGATTGTTAAGTTTGCTGCAGAATAGGCACTGTATCTACAATTTCTTGTTCTCACAGCAACCATGGAAGGTAGGTTTTGTCATCCCTGTAGCAGAATTGTCCTATCTGAGCCTAAATGTCCACTGGGCATGTGGGGCATGTGATCACCCCTGTCCCCAACATATATTTGTATGATCTGAGGGACATGAGACTTTTGTGTGTGCACATATGCCTGTGCATGTGTGTGGGTGTGAGTGTAAGAAAGGAGAAAGTTCCAGTACAGGTGCATTGGAGGCAGTGGGAAGAAGAGAGGGAGGGAAGGGAGAATGGAAGAAGAGAAGGCAGAATGGAATGGTGTGGTGCCTAGTCTCCCAGCCCAGCCTTGGTTTGGTAGAGGAAGCTGTGGGGGCATCAGGGGCAGGCAATGGTGTTTCAGGGCCCAGGTGACAAAGCACAGTGCAAAGCGAGAGGAGAGTTTCTGTTTCTCCTAGAATACAGCAGAACCACTTGACAGGCCTGCTGAGCAGCAGCAGTGAAGCGTCAGGAAGGTGCGTCCTCCTGGCAGGCATGGCAGCGGTGACAGTAGCCAGGGGTCCTTTCCAAATAGCTTGTCGAGAGAACATGGGCATCTGTGAGAGACCTCCTCTAGGCACCTGGAAATAACAGAGGAGATTCTGCGGTTATGCAGCCAGGAATCAAGTGGTCAGCATATTCTTGTGCTGGCCTCACTGTTACCCATGGGCATGGATGGCCCTGGAACATTTAGTTTACATGTGTGGGGGGACACTGAAGCCCAGAGAGTTTAGGTAACTTGCCCAAAGTCTGCTAGCAAATAAGTATTGAAGAAGCCAAATGTCCTACATCTTTGTAACTTTATTTTTAATGAAAAAGTAAACTTTAATGTCGAAAATGCAAACTGTCACCTTTCAAATACGACTCCCAAGAGGGATCATCATGCAAAATCAGAAGAAATGATTCCTTGAATATTTTTATGAAGCTGGGCCTGAAAAGTATAGAGCATTGACAGATTCTGTTAAAATCAACTCCCCACAACAGGACATGTAAAGTCCCAGGAGGCCCATTAGGGGAAAGTGTCACAGTTCCAGATTTTTTATGGCTGTACTGTAGAAGAGGCCTTCCCCACCCACTCTACCAGTCAAACTGGGACTCCCGCCTCTGCAGGTCACAGGGACTCAAGTTCAACTAGACTTTCCCCCAGATTCATTCAGATCCAGATGTTATCAAGACCCAAAGGTTACCTGCCCCAGGCTTCATTCAGAAATCTCACACATCATTCATTCAACCTGTCAACCAACCATCACCGAGTTTCAGTTTGGGATCTCAGGCACAGTCCTAGGCTTGAGAAGGATAAATAGATAAAACCTACTGGTTCTGCCTCAGGAATTTTACAGTTCAGTGAGGGAGGCAACAGGTAAATGGATATTTACAGCACAGCAGTAAGTGCTGTGAAGAGGGGAGCCCAGGACCATGAGATCCTAGAGGAAGGTCAAGTAATGAAAACTGGGGAGAGGTCATTTAAAAAACAACTTTTTTTTTTTTTTGAAATGGAGTTTCACTCTTGTTGCCCAGACTGGGGTGCAATGGCACAATCTCAGCTTACTGCAACCTCCAACTCCAGAGTTCAAACGATTCTCCTGCCTCAACCTCTGAATAGCTGGGATTACAGGCGCGCGCCACCATGCCTGGCTAATTTTTGTATTTTTAATAGATACGAGGTTTCGCCATGTTGATCAGGTTGGTCTCAAACTCCTGACCTCAGGTGATCTGCCTACCTCGGCCTCCCAAAGTGATGGAATTACAGGCATGAGCCACTGTGGTCAGCCAAAAAATTGTTAAATTGTGTATATTTGACATTTATAGCACAATGTTATGGGATACATATAAATAGTAATATGGTTATATTTATGAAGCAGATTAATGTTTCTATCATCTCAAATAGCTACTTTTTTGTGGCAAGGGCAGCTAAAATCTGCTTATGTAACACAAATTCCCAATATGATACAATTTTTATTTTTATTTTTTTGAGATGGAGTCTCGCTCTGTCGCTCAGGCTGGAGTGCAGTGACGTGATCTCGGCTCACCGCAAGCTCTGCCTCCCGGGTTCACGCCATTCTCCTGCCTCAGCCTCCTGAGTCGCTGGGACTACAGGCGCCTGCCACCATGCCCGGCTAATTTTTTGTATTTTTAGTAGAGACGGGGTTTCACTGTGTTAGCCAGGATGGTCTCAATCTCCTGCCCGCATCGGCCTCCCAAAGTGCTGGGATTACAGACATAATTTATTTAACTTTAGTCTTCATGTTGGACCTTAGATGTTGAGACTTTTCATGTTTTGTATCCTTTGACCTACAGTGCCTCATTTCCTCTCCCCACCACCCAATCATGGTAACCACTCTTTCATTCTCT
Organism: Theropithecus gelada; assembly: GCF_003255815.1. Taxonomy (NCBI): domain Eukaryota; kingdom Metazoa; phylum Chordata; class Mammalia; order Primates; family Cercopithecidae; genus Theropithecus; species Theropithecus gelada. The sequence continues at coordinate 159,465,449 of NC_037668.1, forward strand.
ATCTCTGTGTATTTGAGCTCTTTTAAAAATGCCATACATAAGCGAGGTCATGCAAAGTTTTCCTTTCTGTGTCTGGGTTATTTCACTTAGCCTAATGTCCTCCAAGTCCACCCATGTTGTGGCAAATGACAGGGTCTCCTTTTCTTTTTTTAAGACTGCATAATATTCCATTGTATGGGGGGAGCTTCAAAAGGTTCATGGAAAAATGGAATTAAAAGATAAAAATGGAAAGTATAAAGTATGTCTCAACATAATCTCCATCAAGTTCAAGATGCTTTTGAAAGCAATGATACCAGCCATTTAGTCCATCTCTGAAGAACTGAGGGTCTTGGGAATTTAAACACATCTGTGCAGTCCTTTTTACATTATTAGCTGAAGAAAAATGGGTGTACCTTATAGGGTTTTTTTAAGATTAGGAAATCAAAAAATGTCAGAAGAATACAAATCAGGACTGTAAGGTGGATGCCTAATGATTTCCCAGTGAAACTCTAAAAAGATTGTCCTTGTTTGATGAGAGAAATGAGCAGGGGCATTGCCATGGTGGAGGAGGACTCTCTGGTGAAGCTTTCCCAGGGATTTTTCTGCTAAAGCTTTGGCTAACTTTCTCAAAACATTCTCATAATAAGCAGATGTTATTGTTCTTTGGCCCTCCAGAATGCCAACAAGCAAAATGCCTTGAGCATCCCACAAAACTGTCGTCATGACTTTTTCTTTTGACCAATCTACTTTTGCTTTGAATCGACCATTTCCACCTCTTGGTGGCCATTACTTTGGGCTTTGTCTTCAAGATCATACCTGTAAAGCCATGTTTCATCTCCCATTACAATTGTTTTGCTTTAGGAGCTTGATGTCACTTCTTTAAAATTTGTATTGAAAGCTCTGCTCTTGCCTGCAGCTGATCTGGGTGCAACGGTTTTGGCACCCATTGAGTGGAAAGTTTACTCAACTTGAATTTTTCAGTCAGATTTACGTAAGTGGAACCAGTTGAGATGTCTCTGGTGTTGGTTATTGTTTCTGCTGTTAGTCATCAATCCTTTTCAATTAGGGCATGGACAAGATTAGTTTTTTCCTTGAAAACTGATGTGGATGGTCTGCCACTATGGGCTTCATCTTCAACATTGCCTCATCTGTTTTTAAAACAAGTTATCCATTTGTAAACTGCTGATTTCTTTGGGGATTGTTTCCATAAACTTTTTGTAAAGAATCAGTGACTTGATCATTCTTTCACATAAGCTTCACCATACCTTTGATGCTTCTTCTTGCTTCAATTTTAGCAGAATTCATGTTGCTCTGACAGGGACTCTTTTCAAACTGATGTGTTATCCTTAGTGTCTCTAACTAGATCCTGTCCAGACATGTTACAAACAAGTTAGTACTAGTTTATTTTGTTGCAAACAATTTTGAAATCCATATATAGTTTTTGGGGTTTTTTTTGTTCTGTTTTGTTTTTGAGATGGAGTCTCGCTCTGTCACCTAGGCTGGAGTGCAGTGGTGTGATCTCGGCTCACTGTAAGCTCCGCCTCCCAGGTTCACGCCATTCTCCTGCGTCAGCCTCCTGCGTAGCTGGGACTACAGGTGCCCGCCACCACACCCGGCTAATTTTTTAATATTAATATTTTTTAATATTAACGGGGTTTCACTGTGTTAGCCAGGATGGTCTTGATCTCCTGACCTCATGATCCGCCCACGTTGGCTCCCCAAGTGCTGGGATTACAAGCGTGAGCCACTGTGCCCAGCCACATAGTTGTTTTTTGTTTTTTTTTTTATAATACAGACTTTCCATGAATTTTTTGAAAATACCTTGTATATACACCACAAAACCCATTTTCTTTATCCATCCTAAATGTCAATAGGCACTTAGTTTGTTTCCTTTCTTGGCCATTGTGAATAACATTACAATGAACAGGGGAGTGCAGACATCTTTATAAGGTGATGATTTCATCTCCTTTGGGCATATACTCAGGAGAGGGATTGCTGCATCATATGGTAGTTCCATTTTTAATTTCTTTTGGAGCCTCCATACTGTTTCCTATAATGGCTATACCAATTTACATTCCTACCAACAGTGTACTACGGACCTGAAACCATAAAACTCCTAGAAGAGAACATAGGGGAAAAACTTCTCCACATCTGCCTCGACAATGGTTGTTTTTTGAAACGGAGTCTTGCTCTGTCACCCAGGCTGGAGTACAGTGGCGCATCTCGGTTCACTGCAACTTCTGCCTCCCGGGTTCAAGCAATTCTCCTGCCTCAGCCTCCCGAGTAGCTGGGACTACAGGTGTGTGCCACCACGCCCAGCTAATTTTTATATTTTTAGTAGAGATGGGGTTTCACCATGTTGGCCAGGCTGGTCTCAAATTCCTGACCTCAAATGATCCACCCGCCTTGGCCTCCCAAAGTGCTAAGATTACAGGTGTGAGCCACTGCACCCGGCCTGATTTTTTTCTTTTCTTTTAATATCACATCAGAAGCTCAGGCTACAAAAACAAAAATAAATAAATGGGACTACATCAAACTAAAAAATTCTGCACAGCAGAGGAAACAATCGACAAACTTAAAAAGCAACCGATGGACTAGGAAAATATAATTGCAAACCACATATCTGATAAGGAGTTAATATCCAAAATATATAAGGAATTCTTACAACTCAATAGCAGAAGAAAAAATAACCCAATTTTAAAAATGGGTGAAGGACTTTTCTGCCTCCACTGCCACCAGGGCGCCCGCAAAAAAGCTTGCCGTGAAAGGGGACAAAAAATGAAGCAGGTTCTGAAGTTCACTCTTGATCACATCCACCCCATAGAAGATGGAATCATGGATGCTGCCATGCTGCCAGTTTTGAGCAGTTTTTGCAAGAGAGGATCAAAGTGAATGGAAAAGCTGTGACTCTTGGTGGAGGGGTGGTGACCATTGAAGGAGCAAGAGCAAGCTCACTGTGACACCGGAAGTGACTTTTTTCCAGAAGGTATTTGAAATATCTCACAAAAAATATTTGAAGAACAATAATCTATGTGATTGGTTGCGCACAGTTGCTAACAGTAAAGAGAGTTATGAATTACGTTATTTCCAAATTAACCAGGACAAAGAAGAGGAGAAAGATGAGGATTAAATTTTATTTATCTGGAATATTTTGTGTCAATTCTTGAATAAAACTTGGGAACCAAAAAAAAAAAAAAAATAGGCAAAGGATCTGAGCAGACGTTTCTCCAAAGAAGACACAAAAATGGCCAACAGTTATATGAAAATGTGCTCACCATCGCTAATCATCAGGGAAGTGCAAGTTAAAATCACTATGAGGTGAGATGCCACTTCACACCTGTAAGGATGGCTATTATACAAGTGCAAGTACTACTTGTACTTGGTGAGGGCATGGGGAGAGGTTTTTATGAATGTTTTCTTTGAAGAGGTGCCCCATAGAATATAACTTAAATGACAAGTGAGAATTTGTCACAAGGAGGAGGAACAGCAGTGTGTCTCAGAAATGTGAGAAGCTCAGCAGTACCAGCTGTGTGATGGTTGGAGCTGCAGGAGATGAAATTTGAAGGGTGGGCAGGATTAGATCAGTCAGGGCCTTTGTGCCCTCTCTTTGAGCCTGGGTTCCCCCCAAGAGCAGAGCCTGAGACAAGAGCTTGCATTCAGGTAGTTTATCTTGGGACATTCCCAAGGAACTGGAGTGAAAAACTGGGCAGGTGAAACAGGAAGGAGGAAAAACCATTCCAAGGACATGCTAGTAAGCTGGTCGTCATTATAAGCCACTGGGCCTTGATTCCACAGGGATCGGAATTGTCTTTCTTAGACATCAAACAGGAAGCATTGATCTACCAGCTCCTGACCCTCATTGATTAAGGCTTGTTCCTGCCGTGATAATCATGCTTCCAGGTGCACATGTATAGATTATCTGAGCCGGTTCCTGAAAGTGTCCCAGTAGCAGAGAAGCCCTGAAACAGAAAGCAAGGGACAGACAGCTGAGGAGAGCTGATACTGGGTCACATCAGCTCATAGCTGCAGCAATGGTGGAGTGAAAAGGTAGGCCAAGGAATGTGAGCAGTACGTGGGAGGTGTCTCATGTACTTTACTAGGGAGCTTGAAGTCTTCCCTGAAGGTAATAAAAATCCAACAATGCAATAAAATTTATTTATCAAGTTCACCCTGGCAGCCCTATGGAGAAAAATTGAGAAAGGATTAGGATGAGAGCTGGGGTCTGTAGATTAGCTTTTAAGGGTTGTCTGTTATATCTAAAATGTTGTGCTTATGTGACCATGTGATTCTTCCTTGGAAAGGTTCAGAGTTATTGTTGGATTCTCAAAGTACTCCATGGCCCAAAATAGAGGAGGGTGATCATTAAGGCATCTAATGCAACTGTGATGATGAGAACATGAACCAAGGCTGTGGGTGGTATGGCCAGGTGTAACTGGCATTTCTCCAGGCATATCAACCTGAGGGTATGGTTGGGGTACAAAATGCTGTAAGCAGGATTATAGTCAAGCACTGCATAATGACATTGTGGTCAAATGGACCACATATATGATGGGGTCCCATAAGATTATCATGGAGCTGAAGAATTCCTATAGCCTAGTAACCCCATAGCTGTCATAAAGTCCTAGCACAACACATTACTTACGTGTTTGTGGTGATGCTGGTGTAAACAGACCCTCTTGCTGCCAGTCATACAAGAGTCCAGCACATACAATTATGTACAGTACATAATACTTGAGAATGATAATAAATGACCATGTTACTGCTTTATGTATTTACTATATATTTTGTTGTTTTAGAGTGTATTCCTACTTATTTAAAAAAAAAAAAAAGGTAACCATTAAACAGCCTCTGGAAGGTCCTTCAGGAAGTATTCCAGAAGAAGGCATTGTAATCATAGGAGATGACAGCTCCATGCATGGCGTTGTCCCTAAAGACTTCCAAGTGGGACAAGATGTAGAGGTGGAAGACAGTGATATTGATGATCCTGACCCTGTGTAGGCCTAGGCTAATGTGTCTTTGTGTCCTAGTTTTTAACAACAACAAAAAAAAAGTTGAAAAAATTAAAAATTTAAGATAATAGAATAAAGCTTATAGAATAAAGATATAAAGAAAAAAATGTTTTGTACAGCTGTACAATGTGTTTGTGTTTAAGCTAAGTATTATTACAAGAGTCAAAAAGTTTAAAAAATTTAAAAGTTTATAAAGTAAAAAATTTACAGTAAGCTAAGGTTAATTTATTATTAAAGAAAAAATATGTTAAAATAAATTCAGTGTAGCCTAAGTATAGAGTGTTTATAAAGTCCACAGTGGTGTATAGTAATGTCCTAGTCCTTCACATTCACTCACCACTCACTCGCTGACTCACCCAGAACAGCATTGAGTCCTGCAAACTCTATTTATGGTAAGTGCCCTATACAGGAGTATACGTTTTTATCTTTTATACTGAGTGGAAAAAACAAAACTGTTTTTACTCTCCTTTCACATCACAACCACAGACAACTCCTGAGACCAAATGTATAGAGGTTTCTCGCCACCACCAAGCAAGCAGTCGATTCTACAGATGTGCCAGCTTGGTGTCCTCCAATTCAATTCATTCTGATGCTCTCTACCTGGAGATAGTGTCAGATCACACAGTCCCCAAGACTGCCCCTACTTCAGATATCTGTCACAAGTCTGACCTCTGGAACTTCTGACCAACTGGCTTCAAGTTGAGATTCCTACATCCTCCTCTTTGGGCTCAATTAATTTGCTAGTGCTGTTCAGAGCACTCAGGGAAACACATTTACCAGTGTATTATAAAGAATACCACAAAGGATGCAGATGCAGAGATGCACAGGGCAAGGTATGGGGAAGGGGCTCAGAGCTTCCATGCCCTGCTTGGGTATGCTGCTCTCCAGAAACCTCCATGTGCTTAGGTACCTGGAAATACTCTGTACCCGGTCTTCTTGAGCCTTTATGGATACTTCACTGCGTAGTCTTGATTGACAACCATGCAGAAATGGGCAAGAAGGGTATGATCTAATACTAATAGACTGAGTGGAGAAACCCAGCAAGGCCTGTCGTTCAGATTCTTCTTGGCGTCTCTGTGCAGCATTCCTTCCTCCTGGGTGTGGGGCAGGACTCCTTCTGAATTGGGGGTTCTTATGGCCTGCAATCAGATAGGGTAGGTAAGAGAATTTCTTTATGGTCAGCTCCAAGAGAGGTGAGAGAAGAGTCCTGCCTTGGGGAGAAAAAGGAGGGCAGGAGGTGGTCAGAAGGCCAGAGAGACAGAGACTCTGTTCTCTGAGGCCTAAAGCTCCCCAACATTATATAACAAGGGCTATGGGAGTTATGAGTCAGGAACTGTGGATGAAAGCCAATACGTATACCAAAATATCACATATACCGTATTTTTACTGTACCTTTTCCATGTTTAGTTATGTTTGGATACAGAAATACTTACCATTGTATCACAGTTGCCTGCAGTATTCAGTACAGTAACATGCTATATGTGTTTGCCACCTGGGAGCAATAAGCAACGCCATACCCGCTAGCTGTGTAGTAGGCTGCACCATCTGCATTTGTGTAAGCACATGCTATAAGATTCACACAATTACAAAATCACCTATCACTGCATTTCTCAGAATGCAGTTTTAAGTGGTGCATCACTGTATTTGGGGACTTTCTCCTTCCCCACTTATATTGCTAGAGGGCGAGGAGAGGCGGAAGTCCCTAGGGTGTCTTATAGCTGATGTCTTCCGTTCTGTTTCCATGTAGCTCCTGACTTTGAAGATGATATGTTTCCTAACATATCAGGCTGTCTGAAGCCATCACTGCCCCCGAAATCCACGAGCTACTATTCTGTCCATCAGCCTCTATACTAAGGCCTGGCCTCAGGGAGCCACCCTCCACCATGAAAATTTTCCACCTCTTCTAGGTACATGGCAGCACTATTCTTGTGCCTTTATCATTTCATTCAAACAACAAATAAATGAGTGCCTACCGGGTACCAAGCAATGACAATGCACACTATACATGCTCCGATGGGGGAAATACAGGATCTGTCAGAGCACAGAGGAATGACATCTAATGCAGACTTAGGAGATCAGAAAAGGCTTCCTGGGAGAAGTAAGAAGTAAGATCTAATTTCAACCCCAAAGGTTAAATTTGAAAGCCAATACGTATACCAAAATATCACATATACCATATTTTTACTGTACCTTTTCCATGTTTAATTATGTTTGGATACAGAAATACTTACCATTGTATCACAGTTGCCTGCAGTATTCAGTACAGTAACATGCTATATGTGTTTGCCACCTGGGAGCAATAAGCAACGCCATACCCGCTAGCTGTGTAGTAGGCTGCACCATCTGCATTTGTGTAAGCACATGCTATAAGATGAGTTTCAAATTTGAGTTAGCTAGATAAACAGAGAGAGAAAGCCTGGCCCAGTAAATATATATATATATATATATATATATTTTTTTTTTTTTTTTTAATTGAGACATGGTCTCACTCTGTCCCCTAGGCTGGAGTATAGTGGCATGATCATGGCTCACTGCAGCTTTAACCTCCTGGGCTTAGGCGATCCTCCTGCCTTAACCTCTTGGGTAGCTGGGACCATAGGCATGTGTCACTATGCCTGGCTAATTTCTTTAAATTATTATTTGTAGACACAGGATCTTGCTACGTTGCCAGGGCTGGTCTTGAACTCCTGGGCTCAAGTGATCCTCACACTTTGGCCTCCCAAAGTGCTGGGATTACAGGCGTGAGCCACCATGCCTGGTTTGTAGCTTTTATTTTACCCATTTTATGCACTCTTCCACTAATGGAAGCATAGTTCAAGGGGAAGGAGCCTGCCCTAGTGCTGTTGTTTCTAGGTGCAATTCACAGTATCCACTCCCCTCTAATCCTGTGTCCTCACTCCCCCACATCAGCTGGTACATCCTAACTCCCTCTCCTCAGGATAAGGCCTGTGCCAGCAGGTAACACTGCTTTGGGGCTGAACCAGAATGAGACCTGCAGATACTCGGGTTGTATTTTCTTTAAATATGTCCTCACTGCCCAGTAGAAAAAGGATAAAGAGGAGGACCACCAGCTGCACAGCCTCCAAAATCCAGGGGGCTTTAGCTCTGGCCCCAAATGTACAACCTCTCTCTGAAACAACAGCTTCGTAGTTCACTTGACTATCCTTTTTAGAAGGACCATCTATTGTCACCCAGGCATACTCCTTGGGGTCTTACCTTCCACCCCTATCCCCAAGTGGCTCATCAAGGTATTTATTCCAACCCTATTGATACTCTTTGTGAGAAGATTTCAGATTAAAAAAAAAAAAATTACTCTTTGAAGTTCTATTTCCAGTGGTATTTTAGTGCCCTAGTGATATTTTACCCCCCGTCATAGATTGACAGTAAAGGCAATTGTTGAACTGGTTGGTTACCCCTTAATGTAGGTTCTCCTTGGGGAGTTTGAGAAATGAAGAGGTTAAAAAGCAGCACCCACATGTCCAACACCATACTCTTCCCACAGATTCCTCTACTTGTGATATAATTAGCTCTCCCTGGTGGGTCCATCTTTCCCCTGCACCCAGACTGCACCCCACGCCAACCCCTACAGGCCTAGACCTGTCTGAATTAGTTGAGTAAGTATAGATGAGGCTTACATGCTGGTGCCTCAGTTGACTTATAACCCAATCGAGAAGGGACAGGGATTTATGATTAAGAGACCAGAGAGGAGGAGCTAACAGCTCCTGGGTTTTAAAATATCAACAGTACTAATACTAATACTAATTCTAATACTATAACATTCCATTTTAATGTTCTCTATAATGTTCAAAGATCTTTGAATCCTTTTTTTTTTTTTTTTTTTTTTTTAAAGACAGGGTCTTGCTCTGTTACCCAGGCTGGAGTGCAGTGGTGCAATCACAGCTCACTGCAATCTCAACCTCTAGGCTCAAGTGATCCTCTTGCCTCAGCCTCCCATGTAGCTGGGACCACAGGTACCTGCCACCACACCCAGCTAATTTTCTGATTTTTTGTAGAGACGAGGTCTCACTTTGTTGCCCAGGCTGGTCTCGAACTCTTGGTCTCAAGAGATCCTCCTGTCTTGGCACCCCAAGGTGCTGGGATTACAGATACACAATTTGGTGAGTTAAAGAAGTGAGGTCCTCTCAGCCTCTCCAGACACCATCTACACCACCACAGGCACTGGCTGCTTCAGGTTGGGGACCTTTTGAGGATGAGTTGTAGATAAGATGGGCTCCTTTTTAACATGTTCATTCATTGCTTCAAAGGGGTGTCTATTCAACAGTAGGAGCCTCTGCTTCTTTTTTTTTTTTTTTTTTTTTTTTTGAGAGAGGGTCTCACTGTGTCACCCAGACTGGAGTGCAATGGCGCGATATTGGCTCACTGCAACCTCCGCCTCCCAGGCCCAAGTGATTCTCCTGCCTCAGCCTCCTGAGAAGCTGGGATTACAGGCCTGCACCACCATGCCCTGCTAATTTTTTGTATTTTCAGTAGAGACAGGGTTTCACCATGTTGGCCAGGCTGGTCTTGAACTCTTGACCTCAAATGATCCACCCGTCTTAGCCTCCCAAAGTGCTGGGATTATAAGCGTTAGCCACCATGCCCGGCCCAGGAGCCTTTGCTTCTAACTCCTATAGGGTTGCTGAAAGATTAGTTCCCTGTTTTAGTATTTAATCTAGTCCCTTGTCTCCATTTTATGGGTTGGTAAAAAGAAAAGTAACAATCTCAACCTGCTGTTACTTTCCTTTAACTAAAAGGTTGCTGATTACAACCAGAATACCATATGCACTAAGATAAGGTCTCAATGGTTTCATTTCTACATGAACAAATAAGATTAAAAGGTTTCAGGTTGCTATTTCTAAGCACCTTTAAGCAAATAATACATTGTGGTGTGTAAAGTCTCCATTCTTTGTAAATGAGAGGCCAAATCAGATAGGCCATTACAGGGTCCACCTGAGTCCCCTTGCACTTGAGTTTACAGCATAGGTCCAGGGTTGCTGTTCCAACCTGCGTGGGACACTCTAGGGCCAATGTGGATTTCTTGCGCACGGATTCCTCTGGTTTCTTGGTTTGGATTAGTTTCATAGTTTTATTGTATTTTGTTGCAGGACTGGGAGGCAACCAGTCAAAATGGTCTCTGGCTATCCAGTTGTTGATCAGTTCAAGCATGTAATACAATTTCAACATCAAACAGGCAAAGATGAGGTGGAGGAGTGACTGATTAGATGATCTCAAGCTGCAGGGACAGTCTGGGATTAGCTACTGCCACTCCAGTTGTGACTATATCACAAGTAGATTCAGGAAGCAACAGGAAGTTGAGATTCACCTACCTCCCAGAGAATAGTAAAACAGTGTTTCCTATCCAGTGGGTCATGATCCCTGACAGGTTTACCATGTTACCCCAGGGGCTTTACATCCTTAAAGGTGGGATTAGTGTCTAGTTTGTTTCGTAAAATTCTGTGAAAGTAAATGGGTTTCTCAAATACAAGATGGAAGAATCGAATATC